>NW_027256888.1:51643840-52243840 GCF_029215685.1 Pituophis catenifer annectens
CAGTTGTAACAGTTCAACCACTCCTGTATCTGATGATGTGAGGTACAGCTAAATACCGCCTTTCTCTATCTGACCCAGGTTTATCCTCAGCACAGCCTGTAAAGTCATTTAATAATCTTGCGGTACTCTGTCAACAAAGCCTGGCTCACAGGGTTGTTAAGATGAAGAAAAACAGGAAGACAAAGTCTGTATATATTGCTTTGAGCTCATGAATAAAAATAAATAAAAAATCTTCTCTCAAAAGCCCTTTGCTTTTTCACTTTAGCACAGGTCCTATCTTGGTCTAGCATTATAGGGTTGCCAGGTGTCCACTTTTTGAGCGGACAGTCCACTTTTTTCACATTATGTTCACTATTTTTTTTCACAAAATAGTGGACATTTTTTTTTATTCAAAAGCTTTATGATGAAATGGTACGTAAGTTTTGCGAGTCAGAATTCCATGAAGTTTTGTGCCATGTTCCAACACGTTGGTTAAGTTTGTTTAAAGCAGTCAAAAGACTTCTTTTAAACTGGATACCTCTAAAATCGTATTTTATTTCTCTTGGATCTGATGAGTGCCATAAGGTTATCTGGAACCTTATTTCGGATCAGGAAAATGAACTCGCAAAGGACGATGAACCAACAATTTCAGAATTGTATTTATATTTCATGCACTTCTTCATGTCAATAATGCAAGACACCCTACTGAAGCTGGAAAGCAAGAAAATTCTTGCATGTGATCTTCACATTATCATGTGTAAGCTGCGTGATTCTTTGCAAAAAAAATACGATGAGCAGTTTTTTGGAATGAAAGTTTTATTTGCATTACGTAAAAAACATTTGCCTGAGAATGCCGTGCAAAAGTTCAAGAAAGAAGCCATCAACGTGTATCAAAGAGCCATTGCGTACCTAGAAAAGTGGTATAATTTCACCGATTCAGTATATGAGACGCTAAGTTGTTTCAATCTAATTGATCGCAATAATCCTCCAACTTTAGAAGAAATGACGAACATCTGGTTATTATCACCATGGCGAGAAGAACTTCCACCTAACACTCTCTTCGATGAAATTTCTGCCTTAGAAGAAGTTTATGTTCATCTGCAGGGCAATTCATCCCTTGATAAGTGGACGTACTTTTTCAAGAAAGAGCCAGCTCCGAGTTTACTGAAACGGTTCCAGTATTGTGCATCAATTCCGGTATCAAATGCAAACGTTGAATGAATTTTCAGCGTCATGGGAAATTTGTGGACTGACGAACGTAACCGACTGCTTGTGCCATCAGTTCGAAGTGAACTTTGTATATTTTTTAATATTTCTCAATGTTGTACTGAAATTAAAGAATTATTCCTTAAACACAAAGAATTGATCAAAGCTGCGCAGTCAAATAAAAAATACACACGACAGCAAAGTAAAATGTAATTTAATATTTTACATATTATTATAATATATTTGATGTTTTCAATTTTAAGTAAAGTTTTGAAGTGATTATTTTAATACGTGTTAAAATGTTTGTAAGAAAATATATAATTTAATTGTAATTTTTTTTTATTTTTTTACTACTTAACCCCCCCCCCCCCCGCTTGTCCGCTGTTTTTTGGAAGCAGACCTAGCAACCCTACCTAGCAACTCATGAATTACTGCTACTACTATCTGTTTTCCAGAGAGATATTATCCTGAATCTCTGCCACCATATCTATCTTCCAGAAGAATCTTTCCCAGAGTATTTCAAGGATTCTACCATAACAGGGTTCCACAAGTGGTAGGAAAGCAGGCTATTGTCTCAGGTTGTGGCAGGAAAGAAGAATCACACAAACTATGTAAACTACTATGTAAAATACAAGGGGGGGGGAATGGAAGGGAAAAATTATGTAGCACCATCTCTGAGCCGGTGTACAGGGTGCACTAGGCACATGAAAATGAAGATCAAGTCCACTCCCCCTTTGAGAGATGGAGCAATCTCATGGGTATGAATAGAATCAAGCTTTATTTTTAAAAAGAAAAAGGGGAGAACATATTTGCAGTCACATTTAAAACAGGACAATATAAAAATACGGAGCTGCTAAATTACAGACTGCATCATTTTAAAAAAATATCCAATAAGAACAAACTTTAAAGGAAAATATAAAGTTCTAGCAGACCATGTAATAATAGTCGTCTTCCAGTTAGAGACAACACTAAGATAAAGAGATTCCAGCTGCACACAAAATTTACTGAGCATGTTCAAAAAAACAAATAGAGATAATAAACTTTAAAGAGAAATATGAATAGTCAAAACTGAAGTGCCCATTACTTTGTCTTCTTCATCTAGAAAGCAATCAAGTCTTGAACCAAATTCTCTCTTAAACTTCACTGTTATCCCAGGAATTCCTTTTGCTTGGAAGTTTTACTTTAAACAAAGGTACTTTAATGAAGCTTTCTCATTCTGTCCGCCAACCATGGCACAAATCTTTCTGCTTCTTTTCTTCCAGAGTTCTGGGCAACAAAATCTCTTCCAGCTATAAAAGGAGGAGTTTGGGAAATCTATTTTTGCTATGTGCTAAGATAATCATCTCTTCTTCAAGAAGAGGTTGATTTGAATGTCTGAGTTGGCACCTTGACTCTGGCATGCAGAACTGGCAGACAAGCTCTGAGGGTCCAGTTTTCTATCTTGCCCATTCATTAGAAGCAATATTAGAATCAATCATATTTAAGCTAGATTCTGACCCTTCTTGGCAAAATATACTTCTTGGCTGAAGCCTCGTTTACTTTGTTAGAGTTTACTCTGTTGTGATAATAGTTGGCATTAAAAGTGATTATTGGAGGAAGTGGGAGAGCTTTAGTTTATTGGATAAATGACAAAAGGAATTGCCAGAAGCACTTATATAAAGATGTCCTCCAGCTGTAGAGAGAGGCTCCATTCCAGCTTAGCAAAAGCATTAGAGAGGTCAAGCAAGATTCTTCCAAAACGTATGTGAGATTTGGCAAGCATTCCCATTCTCCATGAGCTCTCTTAATATATCCCATTTTCTAAGTATGGTATAAAGCAGGCGCTGTTTTAACAGGCAAGAGCCATAGAAATGGAAGTGTGCATGGGTGGGTGGGGAGATAGATGGATGGGTAGGTAATAGGTAGGTAGGTAGGTAGGTAGGTAGGTGGGTGGGTGGGTGGGTGGGTTGGATGGACGGACGGACGGACGGACGGATGGACGGACAGACAGACAGACAGGTAGATAGGTAGATGAATAGATAGATGTATTAGCAACACAGCAAGAGAAGGAGAATATTTTCTGATGTTAAAGTGAAAGAGATACTCTTTCTTCAGATATTCAATAATCGATCATTCTAGTATTTGAATTGTCATGTCTACTGATGATGATCATTTCAGTGAGGCCCTTTGTTTTGAGTTATTTTTGTCAATATCTCTTCCCTTTAATATATAATTATAAGGCATTAGTTCAAAATATTTTTGGTGCTAAATTCCCCACAAATTGTTGATATATTATTTGATTTTCATTGATACTATTGGTCTCAAATATTTAATACATTATTAATTATAGTTTAATTTTTGGACTTTTAGAACACGTAAATTTGTTTAATAATTTAGAGGGTTATGATCCCATCAGAATTGAGACTTTGGGAGGCCACAGTTCCTAGTACTTTTCAGTTCCTGTTTTTAATTGGCTCTATTTAGGAAATCTTTAAATCTGGTTTCTGGTCTGATTACAAGTTGCTAGGTATTGATTCTGACCATTTTTTTTTCTGCAAAAAAAGATTTTCTGCCGTTGACAGAACAGAAAATCAGAGACAGTGAAAAATATTTTAAGCAAGTCCCAAAGTTTCCTACTTTGTACTTTGTACTTTAACTTTGTACTTAAAAATTAACTACCGTATATTCTGCCAGTCAAGAAACAAATGATGCACTTCTGATACAAATCTTATGAATAGAATTTGCATCTGCTTGTCGGAACACCTGGCAATACCAACACTGCATATACAGAAAGCAGAAGAGAATTCAGTCTCTTTCCCAGTTTTAATGATTTATAATTAAAACAGTTCCTAACATAGAAATTTCTAACACTATTTCTAATTAAGAATGGACAGAGGCAACACTACAGCTTGCATCAATCTCACCACTGCATGTAAGCAATCTGAAGTGTCATTAAGATTTATTTCTACCATATAAAGTTATTTTTAAAGTGTCCAAGTTGAATGTCATAACTCCTTTATCTGATGTAAACGTGTTTGCTTGTAATATTTGAATCTGAATATTTGCTTCACTGATATAGATGGAGGAAGGAATGTGCCTGAACTACAATTCCTAGCAGTCTTGGCCAGTGTTAGATTGGATTGCAGTTTAACTGCATCTAAAAGCCCAGAGCTTTTACTTTCCTATCTTGGCTGCCACAATTATGCACAAATTATATCCCATTACGCACAACTAAATAGACATACAGTAGAATAGATATACAGTATCTGTTTTGGGTCTAGTATTGTTTTTAGCATTCCCAGTTTAAACTAAATTTCCAAACACCTTAAGGTTTTTTGCTTGCCAGATTATGCCTATATGCAAACACAATAGCATATACAGTAGAAATCCAAAATCAGGACTTTAATCAGTGTGTGCCTTCATGAGATATCTATATGGTGGTTTTGGAGACCTAATTAGTATAGCTCATCTTTACTTTTTCCTATGAAAGAGAATCAGTTGTAATCCACTTCAAGGAATTGCTCTAAAGGCAAATTCATTGTTTTTTAATGCAATAAAGTTTGCACAGTCCATACTAGCGATGTTGTACAACAAGAAGTAAACTCCTTGAAAAGAAGCCTAGTACAAATTGACCAACAATACTTACATTGACTCTTTTTCAGGCTTTTAAGATGTTTCAAAGACACAGGAGGAAAATATTAAAAATGAAAGCATTTACATGTCTGGATTCTCCTTGAAGACCATCGTTGACAAACGAGACTTGGAGGACTACCACGGAGTTTGGCATAAAATGAGACAAAGTTGAGTAATTCTTCACAGCCCTGCCCTATTTCTCTAGCACGTCTTGACAATCAGTAAGACAGCACTTGCTGCAACTGTTAAAAATAAATTAGGAGCACAAGTCATGTTTATTTTAGCAGTTTAAACATGTTATGGAAACCAGCCCAGCTGTCTGATTTCTACAAACAGACAGAAAGGAATCAAAACAGACAGCAGGAAATCTTGACTAAAAACCTAAATCTGTAACAATAGTTCCCTCTAAGAGAGCACCTTATGCACCTCTATAGCATGCCCTGGAGTATTCTATTATTTAATGATAAAACCAATGTATCATATATTAAGCTTGCTCCGTGTAGCAAAGCTTTTCTTTCATTCTCTTTATCCTGGTCAATGATTTCTCTTTGAAGGAACGGATGAGGAAAGAAAGCCGAGTCATTTTCCTACATTTCAGCAACAGGATTACATGAATACATGAACAAATTGAATTGTGATGCAATGCTGCCCTCTGGCGTTAAAAGTGTGTCAAACCTTTTTTTGTTTTGTTCTTGCTAGTAACGGCCATTTCAGAACAGGATTTTTAGTTTTGTAAACAAACTCATTTTCGCTTTTTCAAGGAATAATGAGAGTTTGGTCTGCAGTCTACAATGATCATTATTATTTTTTCAAACAGCAGGCTCTAGAAAATTGGAAAGAATTCCATTTTAAGATGAAAATTGTAGGAGGTGACCAGGCAGAGCCGGAAGGTGGGGTCAAACGCATCATCAGTTTGGAGTTGATAAATTCCCACAAAAGACCTAAGTGCAGGCCCGCCCCCGTGAATTCCCTTGACTCTTATCTAGTGCTAATTTGCCTTGATTGTTAAAGGTTTAGTTTACTTTGTTATCTTTGCACCTCGTACAATGAAATTATAAAAAATAAAACAAAAACACCATCCTTCACATTCTATACAATTGAATTGAAAACCCCTGATACTGTATTAATATTACATTATACAGTAGAATTCAATATAGTTACTGCTCTGGGTGTTGTGGCCCCGCCCTCTGAGCCTGTCCCATCGGAGGAAGAAAGCTCCGAGCATGAGGAAGAGGAGTCAGCCAGGCCTCCCTCTCCAGGCCCCTCCCCTCTGGCATTGTCTCAAGTGCCGGCCGAGGGAGAGGAGACAGCTGATTCGAATCAGAGTGATGAAGAAACATCATTCCTGGACGCACGCCTCCGAAGGCGTGATAAACGTTTGCAGCAGTTTAGGAGGCGTGCTAGGGATTAGAACTGAGTCACTGGACCACACCCCAGAGACTATATAATAGAGGGTAGTGGTCAAGGATCCTTGTGACGAACAAAGCAAACCCTGGATAGTCACTAAAGCCTCATCCGGAACTGCTGAGAGAAAGATTTAAAGTGTCGGACATTTGGACTCTTGAGTATTTATCTTTCTGTTTTACTTTGAAAATAAAGTCACTTGGCAGATGGTGTGTCTATCGCTGCCAAGTGGGAGATAAGACCTGGGTGCGTTCCAAAGTGTTTCCTTAACCCTCGACTGGTTGTGTTTGTGTGTGTGTGGGTACGGGGACAGATCACTGGGATAGAAGTTGTTTTTCAGCCTATTTGTCCTTGTTTTTATTGTCCTGTACTGTCTGCCAGATGGTAATAGTTCAAAAAAAAGGGTGCCCAGCATGACATGGATCTTTAAGAATGTTTTGAACTTTCTTAAGGCAGCGGGAGCTATAAAGCTCTTCCAAAGAGGGGAGAGGGCAACCAATGATCCTCTGGGCAATGATATTAACCTTCTGGAGCGCTGTCCTATCTGGCACTGTGCAATTAGCAAACCATACACAGGTGCAGTAAGTTAAAATATTCTCTATAGTGCAGCGGTAGAAGGTCACCAGCAGTTTTTCATTCAGTTGTTGTTTCCTAAGAAGTCTCAGGTAGTATAATCTCTGCTGGGCCCTTTTGACCAGTGCTGCAATGTGAGCACCCAAGGTCATGTTCTCTTTTATGATTACACCCAAAAACTTAAAACTGGCTCACTTGGTCTCCATTGATAACTAAGGGTTAGATGTCTGATCTATTCTAATGGTGGGTTTCGAAAATTTTTACTACCAGTTCTGTGGGTGTGGCTTGGTGGGCATGGCATGGCTTGGTACGCGTGGCATGGGAAGGATACTGTAAAATCTCCATTCCCACCCCACTCCAGGGGAAGGATACTGCAAAATCCCCATTTCCTCCTGATCAGCTGGGACTTGGGAGGCAGAGAATAGATAGGAGTGGGGCCAATCAGAATTTTTACTACCGGTTCTCCGAACAACTCAAAATTTCCGCTACCGGTTCTAAAACTGGTCAGAACCTTCTGAAACCCACCTCAGATCTATTCCTTCTGTAGTCCATTATAAGCTCCTTAGTCTTATTGATGTTGAGGACCAAATTCTTATCTCCACACCACAAAAGCAACTGGTCCACCTCATCTCAATAGGCAGACTCATCCCCCCCCAGAGATGAGTCCCACCACTGTTGTATCATCTGCAAATTTAACAGTATTACTGGCATGAGTGGGAATGCAGTAGACAGATCAGATTCTTGTGTATTAGTAACATGTAATAAACTTGAAGTGCTTTGAACGAAAGTCTTTTTCCTGGTTACTTGCACCTGAAAAAAATAACATATTCCTGCTTGACATTTTAAAAAAATCCACCTCCACTTGAAAAGTATTGTTGAATACATAGTAGCATTAATTAATTTGACTGTAGGTTGTCTTTAATCCTGACCCAGCAAGCAGGGCTTTGACATATAACCCCAGAATTTAATGATATACAACATCAGTGTCTTCTTTTTAAGCATGGATATACCAATCTAAGGTGTGACTAAAAGTGGAAGTGCTTGATTGGTTAATAAAAGAAGCAAATGGTACTCAAAAATCAGAGAGTCTGGTAATATCTTTTTAGTCTAATAAATTTTATTTAAAAGTGTAAGCTTTCATGACCCGTAACTACCTTCATCAGATATAACATCATCAAATGATATTAGATTTAATTTAAGATGAGATGAGATCGGGAAAGGGAGAAGACAGGTGATATGTAGGTGTGGATTAAATATGAAATAGATACGAAATATCGTGTTTCCCCAAAAATAAGGCCCTCTCTTATATTTTTTTGAACCCCGAAATAAGACTCTGTCTTATATTTTTTTGAACCCCGAAATAAGACTCTGTCTTATATTTTTTTGAACCCCGAAATAAGCACTTGACCTTATTTTCGGGGAGGTCTTATTATTTTGGGGTGCTTGGAGCAAGACGGGACTCTTCTTGCCCTTTTACCTGATTTCCAGCTTTGTGTTTAAATATTTTCAGGGAGGGCTTATTTTTAGGGGGAGGCTTATTTTAGCACATGCACTCAAAAGCCCAATTGGGCTTATTATCAGGGGATGTCTTATTTTTGTGGAAACAGGGTAGCTTAACAATCAACAAATATAATCAGTAAAAATCCGTTGTGTTTGTTGAGAATTTCAGAAATAGCCTGAAACCTTTTTATCAATACAGCAGTCTATCAATTATCCTGTTAAAGCCCCCCCCCCCCTTGCTATTCATGCAATGGCCACTTGTAGAGAACTGTAATGGAGTACCCTGGAAAGTTGAAATATTCTAATAATATTTTGTTCTTCTTTTGAGTTCTGATGACAAACGTATGCCCATTAAGTCTTTTCCCAAAAATTGCCAAAGTTTGGACTTCAAAAATAGAATCCATATGATGGCATATGTCATGTTAGAAGAAAAGCATGTGAAGATACCACTAATATTGTTGGGGTGGTATCAGTGCTGAAATCCAAATTTTTTTACTACCAGTTCTGTGGGCATGGCTTGGTGGGCGTGGCAGGGGAAGAATACTGCAAAATCCCCATTCCCTCCCCACTCCTGGGGGAAGGATATTGCAAAATCTCCATTCCCACCCCATTCTGGGGCCAGCCAGAGGTGGTATTTGCCGATTCTCCGAACTACTCAGAATTTCCGCTACAGGTTCTCCGAACTACTTAAAATTTCCACTACCGGTTCTCCAGAACCTGTCAGAATCTGCTGGATTTCACCCCAGGTGGTATAATGATGTTGTTTGTGTAAATATAGAAAAAGATCCTTGTTTTTATGTCTGGTTCCCATATTAGCTTTCAATGTCCTGTTGTTGTTTGTAATCTGCTTCAGGTTGGAGGTTTTTGCATGCAGGTATGGGTCTGCCTCTCAGGGCCTGAGAAAGTGCAATGTTGTTGTTCTCTATAAACTGTATTAATGTAATGTAATGTAATGTACTTGAATGACAACTAATGGTATTCTGGTGATCTGTTTTTATTGCCTATCTTATCATAAGTCTTCTCTGAGAATAAATTTGGTTCTATTGATTTATCTACTGATCTTGTTTGGGGGTAAGTTCAGTCTCTTGAATACCTGGTTTAATTCTAGTGATTTAATATCTTAAATGGGTCGGAACCTTGCCGCTATAGCAAAGAGTGTTTCTATAGATGACAGATTTGGTGCCATGTTTTGAAAGTATATAATCATATATGGCAATTTATAGGTTTCCTGAATAAGATCAAATTTATCAAGTTTAGAAGCTGTGGTGGTGCAGTAGAGGCTGCTGTAAAGCACTGTGAAGCAGTATATAAGTTTAAGTGCTATTACTATTGTGCATCCATTATATAGTTTTATCTTGAAATCAAACAAACTTATTATGTAGATAGATTGAAGATAAAGTTGATGGTGAAATGTACGTTACTGAAGTCATGATTGAGCCGCGCTGGCGCAGTGGATAGAGTGCAGTACTGCAGGCTACTTCTGCTGATCCCTGGTTGCCAGCAGTTTGGCAGATCGAATCTCACCAGGCTCAAGGTTGACTCAGCCTTCCATCCTTCCGAGGTCGGTAAAATTAAGACCCAGATTGTTGGGGACAATATGCTGACTCTGTAATACACTTAGAGAGGGCTGTAAAGCACTATGAAGCGGTATATAAGTCTAAGTGCTATTGCTATTGTTATGATGAAATCTGATGAAAGATGCATTTCTATGTGTCAGACAATGAAAATGTCATAAGTAAATCTCATATCAAGGAATGGCTTCAGGGGATAAGAGTTTAAAAAGCAATGTTCTAATTCAACCATGAAGATTTTTACATACTGTAGAGGCATGCATGAGCCCATGATTTCACCACGGATTTATAAGTATAGGTTACTGCCAAAGGTGAGTACAGAGCAGTCTGTTGGCAAAGGGTGCTCAGTGATATTCCTGATGGCCTGAAATCCAGATTTGTGGAGGATATTGCTATGTAGATCTAAATTGATCAGTTTTTTAATTTCTTTTTTTAAAGCACAGAGGAACTGCAGTCTTTCTGAATTGCATCATTTCATCCAATTTAAGCATAGTGACTTAAAGGCCAAATATAACCCTAAGAGATTCACAAGTCATTTAGAAAGACCATTCCCTTATATAAAGTCTTCATGCTACCTTATCCTATCCTTTTCCTTTCCAGAACTCCTTCATCTTCTGCCTCCAGAAAAGAGCTCTATTTAATAAGCCTTAGAAGAAAGCTGCTCCACATCCAGCATTTCCACTTATTGCTAGGAAAGTGGTTTTCTGACATTCTATAGAGTCATTGTCAATCTATGTATACTCGATCAGGCAACATTTCTGCAACCTTCTAGGTCACCAAAGACTTAATACACATATTAAGGAGATAAGGAGAATCCAAGACCTCAGTGCCTTCCGTCGTGCCCTTAAAACCCATTTTTTCAAGCAAGCCGGGCTGGCTTAAGAAGAAATTTTTAAATGTTTTTAAATGTTTTAAATGTTTTAATTGGTAGTGAGTTTTAATGGGGCCAAATTTATATATTTTTTAATTGTTTTTTAATATTTGTCCTGTATGTTTTTTAATTCTGGCTGTACACCGCCCTGAGTCCTCAGGGAGAAGGGCGGTATAGAAATTCAATAATAAATAAATAAATAAATAAATAAATAAATAAATAAATAAATAAATAAATAAATAAATATTTGGTTCAACGTGTGAACGGTAGAACCACTCAGGCCTTTGTGTCATGGATTTATATCTTGCCACAAAGGCTGGTTTTTTAAAAGATTTACCAAAAATGTGACTTAGGCATAAATCAATGTTATCCATGCATATCTGAGTGACAGGTTCTTAGGGCACAACTCTCTTCAACATGATACATGAATTTGACAGTGCTGAAAAATTGAATTCTTTTTATAAAGCCAATTCATACAAAAATAGGAACACTAATGATTCATCCCAGTAGAATGTCAATTTTTTTGCTTGAGTAATGCAGCTGCTAAACTATATAACAATTTTTTCACTAGTTCTCTTCATAAACCTTCCATGCCTTTTCTATTAGTTATATGACCTTTAACAAAAATATGGAATAGTTAAAATTTGCCTATAGCAGATCCACAAATCATCCAACACAAATGTACTTAGTAAATCATAGTTAACATATAGGAAGTAGTCATCGCTCTCATTTTTCATCCTAAAGCTTATTGACATTTACAGCTGAAAGAGAAAAATTCCTGAAAGGCGGTGGAGATAGTAGTAGTATTGGTGGCATTATTATTATGGCTGATCACACAGTCAGCAAGATGTTTAGATTGGATTTGGCATTTTTGTCCACTTATTGAGACCTTCCCCAAGAAGCTGAGATAAGATGGATGTTGTTGTTGGATGATGTTAAAGGTGTCTTTGCAGAGTCTAAGCAGTGGTGGGTTTCAAAAACTTTTAGTACCAGTTCTGTGGGTGTGGTTTAGTGGGTGTGGCATGGCTTGGTGGGCATGGCAGGGGAAGGATACTGTAAAATCTCCATTCCCTCCCCAATCCAGGGGAAGGTTACTGTTAAAACTCCACTCCCACCCCATTCCAGGGAATGGTTACTGTAAAAGCTCCATTTCCACCACTCCAGGGTAAGGTTACTGCAAAATCCCCATTTCCTCCTGATCAGCTGGAACTTGGGAGGCAGCAAATAGATGGGGGGAAGGGTTAATCAGAATTTTTACTACCGGTTCTCCGAACTACTCAAAATTTCCACTACCAGTTCTCCAGAACTAGTCAGAATCTGCTGAAACCCACCTCTGAATCTAAGCTGTTCCAAGTAAAGCTGCTTTTTGCAATTGACTGGTAGTTATTTTTTTTCAACACTGATGGTGTTCAAGGGGTGCTCCAGATATTTTGGGATTGTATTCAAAGCTCCTATTACTACCTTTGCTTTCTTTTGCCACAGTCATGTCATTTGCATGCCATGTCTGAGCAGTAGTGGCAAGTGTTGCAGGCTAACTCTGCCCATTGCCAGGAGTTCAAACCTGACTGGCTCAAGGTTGACTCATCCCTCAACCTTCAGAAGTTGGTAAAATGAGGACCCAGATTGTTAGGGACAATATGCAGACTTTGTAAACCACTTATAGACTGCTTAAAGCACTAGGAAACAGTATATAAGTGCTATTGCTATTGCTAGAGCTAGGTGTATGTCTCTACATTTTGTAATTTTCTCTACTTCTTTCTCTTAACATAATCAGTCTGTGTGATATTGCAGCAGCTAACTGGGTGGTCCCCTTTTTTTCAGCTTGTTTGCAGAGGTGGCATTGATGCCTATTGCAGTCTTCTCAATTTTGGCTTTATATGTATTTGTTCTTAAGGCTTGGTCTAGTGCAGCCAGAAGTAGCCCCTCTGTACCTTTCTTCAACTATCTTGCTCTCAGTTATTGCCAGTCTTGTTATTTAATTTTCCTGCCAGTTTTGGAAATTCTAGTAATACTTTTCTTGCCATGTTTAGTCTGTAATTGGTCTTTCATACAGGCCAGTTTGGTCTCTTTAGTATTCATTAAGCCTTCATGGTATACTAGCATCTTCTCCCCTTTCCTAGAGATATTCTTCCAACACCCACATCCACTTATAATCCTTGTTAAATAGAATTTGTCAATATTGCTGCACAGATAAAGGGCATGATTCATTGTCATCATTTTTCTTCCTATCCAAGTTCTTATACTTTGGTTTGAGTCCAGTCCACTGTTTCAGCTGTATGTGTAATGACTGGAATTGCTCAAGTGTTAATTGTCTTGATTGCAGTGGTGGGTTTCAAAAAATGTTATTATCTGTTCTGTGGGTGTGGTTTAGTGGGCGTGGCATTGCTTGGTGGGCATGGCTTAGTGGGCATGGCAGGGGAAGGTTACTGCAAAATCCCCATTTTCTCTGATTAGCTGGGACTTGGGAGACAGAGAATAGATGGGGGCGGGGCCAGTCAGAATTTTTACTACCGGTTCTTCGAACTATTCAAAATTTCCACTACCAGTTTTCCAGAACTGGTCAGAATCTGCTGAAACCCAACTCTGCTTGATTGTATTTCTGCCACTGAGTTTGGATTTTAAGTTCTTCTTCCCTTTTCTGAGTTATTCATTATTAACCTTCTTGACTTCAGCTTAATTGTTGTTTCCCAGGCCTTTGTAATGAACTTCTTTATGCAGGTGTCATTTCCATAAGTCATTTTGATTCCTTAAGTTTTCACTATTTTCCCCTGTTGTTGGTAAGATTCAGATATGTTCAATATTGATGACAGAGAAATCAGTGCAATAACAAATAGTAGTGGTGATTGTGAGTTTCCTGTAAAGATTCCTCTCTTGGTGTTAACCTCTGGAGTCTATCACCATTGACCAGCAACTGTGTCTTTCATTGTGACACTGATTTTTGCACAAAGCTTCTCATGTCTCATGACTCCTGTTATTTCTAGGCACTTGATAACCCAAACTTGTGACAGGGAGTTGAATACCTTCCTGTAGTCAAGCAAAGCTACATTCAAATTGATCTTCCTTCTCTTACAGTTTTCCAAAAATCATCTGATCGTTAAGAGTTATTTTTTTGTTTGAAGGAAAAAGCTTGTTTTCAACTAGTAGTTTTTAGGTACTGCAACAGTTCGCAATTTGAAAGTTGTTGGCAAGCAGGTAATTAGCCTGTGGTTACCTGGTGCTACTCCTTTTGTTGGAGCTTTCATTATCAGATAGGTTTTTCCAGATATTAATCAATCTTCAAGTTCACTTCCTTCCAATATATTGTTAAATTGGTTGGCCTAATGAGCAGGTTTAGACCAGTCAGGCATTTCAACCAAAAAACACACAGATCTTTTATCGTAGTACTGATTTCTTGATTTTGCTTGCTTAATTGGTTGGTTAGAAGATTTTATAGTGCTTTTCCTCAGGAAGAACCATTTTTCTTTTAACATGCCTGAAGTGAGAATACAATGTGAAAAAAGCAAATATTTTTTTAAAAAAATGCTTGCCCCTGGCAACCTGAGCTTTCCAACTGGCCCTCAGATAAATTTATTTCTACTTTTGTAGTGTGCAACAGTTCCATTTATTCCCATAGGAAATATGGAACAAGCCTGAAAGTCAACTAATCAAAGCTTTTGAAAGAAACTGCTGATGCATGGCATGAGAGCCTACTATTAAAATCAAAGATCACACTGGCAATGCTCAAGGACCTGAGTTGTTATCTGGATCTGATACATCACTTAAAACCTAAATTTAAGGTGTAAAACTTATCAGACCTATTTTTTCATATACTTGTCTCTAGAAGAATATTATAGCAAGGAACAATTCACCTCAAGAAATATCTCACATGTTTCCATAATTACACTGTTAATTCCTCTTAGTTTGCCTGTGGCATTCAGCAACGAGAGGCAGAAGTGAGGAAATGCACAGCAGAAGAGCAGGTGGTGTGCTGTATTCCATATTTTAGAGAAAATGAAGAAAGCTGCTATTTTCACCAAAAGCCATGTGTTTCTTCTAGAATTTTCTTCTAAGAGAAAATTTTATGCTGTGAATTAATTGGTATGGGATTTGTCTTGAAAGCTGTAATCCTACCATATCTAAATGTTGTTTATACAAACATTCCCAGTATGAAGAGAGAGCAACCAAATTCTTTAGAGATTTCCCACTCAAAGAAACTATTCAAGTGATACAGGAACATTGAGTTCAACAGCAAAAGCTTTTATTTCAACCAAACCTGAGAAACCTTTTTTTATTTTTATAAAGCTATTTAGAAAAATAGATGCATTCCTATCAGTTGAAGTAGTGATGAGATTTAGGGTTCAATAGCACAGTCTCTGATTAGTCCATGGCAAGTAGTATACTGGCTCAAAAATAGTCCAGTAAAGAACAATCTCTTTTGGAGGTCTCTAAAACAAACCAATCAGAATCCATAAACACCAAAAACCAATCAGCAAACCGCCTCTGTATGACATTCATCAATCAAAGAGCAGCTTGCCAGGTTCAAATGCAAAAGTCTAATCAGCCAGTTCAGTTTCCTGTGAGCTGCTGAGAACTACACCACTCTGCCCCTGACCATGCCAACCAGAGGTGGGTTTCAGCAGGTTCTGACCAGTTCTGGAGAACTGGTAGTGAAAATTTTGAGTAGTTCAGAGAACTGGTAGAAAAAATTCTGATTGGCCCCGCCCCCATCTATTCTTTGCTTCCTGAGTCCCAGCTGATCGGGGGGAAATGGGGATTTTGCAGTAACCTTCCCCTGGAGTGGGGTGGAAATGGAGATTTTACAGTATCCTTCCCATGCCATGCCCACCAAGCCGTGCCATGTCCACCAAGCCACACCCACAGAACCGGTAGCAAAAAAAATTTGAAACCCACCACTGATGCCAACCATATCTATTGTGGCAAAATATCAGAAGAAAATAAAACTAGACCACAGACATTCAGCCTGAGAGCTCATTACTCTTTTATTGATAACAGCATGAAAGCCTATTCCAGTATATCATTCCTAGCAATGTTTTTGAAATTGTCACAGACATAAGAACAACCAAGTTTTCAAAAAAAAAAGTTCTTTATTAATAATACTAGAAGCTTTATTGCATGTCAGTATCCCCCAACAAGTTCATCTTGCTAATGGTTTAATATGTAGTGCAGAATTAAGCAAACATTTATGTTAGTCATTAAAGGGTCATACTTTGATCATTTTTGTTTTGCCCTATCTTTGGTGAGACACCTATGTAGAGTAGGATGTTCTTACTCATCTTCAATATAATTAATCCTGAGAAACATTAACATTAAGTTAATTAACATTAACTAACATTAAGGATATACTCCTTAATGTTGACATGGTCTCATAAACACCTGATATAAACAAAGACTTCTTATCTCAAAACCTTGAACCTTGATAGTTTCATTCTTAACAGGGGTAAAGACATTCCCAGATAGGATGGACTTCCCTCTTTGTCTTTGATAAAGTCCAATGCGATGATATCATTGAAAAGCAAATGTTCTTAATTGATGTTCAACCCCTATAACCTATAAACCAGTCAAAAATCTCCATGGAATGTAACTTCAATGAAAGCTTTACTAGGAAGGTGCTTCATTGTTTGATGGCTTTAAGGGGATCTGTCCATCACCAACTTTCTAGAGTTCCCTAACTGGCAGAAGGTGTCTTTCTTTGCCTTCTTCACTATTTTGTTCTGTATTCCTGTATATTCTTTAATAGCTATTCTATTGTTATTGGTATTCCAGAACAGCTTTGCAATAAGACCTTAAGTACTCATGCTGGGAGTTGGAGCATGGTGACTCACAAGATTAGAACACTGGCTGATGATCAGCAGGACCACATTCAACACCTGTTGCTGCCGTGGGATGGGTGACCTCCCATCACGCACTCCAGCTCCTCCCAACCTAGCAGTTCAAAAGGGGGCGACTGCGAATAGATCAATGAATACCACTCTGGTGGGCAACTTCATGGGGACATGAAATGACCCCCTATCTGAGAGTTCCCTGGGCAATGGTTATATCACTGGCAAATCCTTTTGCCACAGAAGCACTTTGATGCTTCTGACACAGAAGAAAAAGCCTTATACTAGTTTGGTAATTATTTCTAAACCCAAAATAACCTGAAACCCAACATTCTGGTGACAGAGCAATACAGGCAGATAAATATATAGAGAGAAGCAAAAATTTTGGCCACTGGTCATGAAGTGCAATATACTTAGACATAGGTGAAATATGCACTATTCTATTAATACTATTATTACAAACTAAAACTAAATATTAGAGTAAAATAATAAACTATAGTATAAAGAACTATATTTGAATTTGAATCTAAGTATTTAGTTTATAGTGTAGTGAATTAAAAATATAGGGGGGGAAATTTATGTGACCAGAAAAGTTCTTGTGAGTTCTGACTTATATCCTCTGAAGTTTAAGTAAATCTCAAACCATAACCTTAGATACCAATGGAACAGACTTCTGCTGTTGATAAATTGTCTCCTTTAAGACATAGAAAATGTAATAAGTACAACTGAATTAGAGCAAGGAAACAACTGTGCACATGCTAGACAAATTATATGCCATACAATCAAGGACTGTATCTTGAAATCAAATATTATTGAAGTGACAAAACTACCAAATTGTGGCATCAATTAATAAATGTATTAAAGTGAATTTTTCATCTGTCTTTCCCATCCTGAAAGAGATATCACCTCAAGGTTATTTGCAAAATAAATATTACATACAGAAGGTGGGGTGCCTTTGGGAAGTTTTTTTCCCCTTTATTTTCATTATACCCTAAATAACATTTGACACCTACCAAAACTGTCTCCAGCACAGCAGCATAAATCAAGCTGCAGAAATACATCAAGGACAAATTATTTTTGATTACACTGGGCCATCACTTGATCAAGGCTTAAAGATAGTTCCCAATCAAATTAATAGGTAGAGATCTCTTAAAGGTAGAAAGAAAAGTCTGTGTTTAAATAGAAAGCAACAAAGGCAAGCAAGTATTACTGGCATACATCAGCATTAAAGTGACATAATGGGTATCTTATTTCTTCTACTGAAGTATCTTTTAAGTATACCTATATAACTCTTAGGAATAAGTTGGCTCTATTTGTGAAAATTAAATTTTGTTTTTGTTATTTTTTTCAAGTGGGCTAAGCTCAGCAGCATTTAGCTGAATGTGGCTGATCCTGAGAAACTAAATAAAATTAGTTC
This sequence comes from Pituophis catenifer annectens, assembly GCF_029215685.1. Lineage (NCBI taxonomy): Eukaryota > Metazoa > Chordata > Lepidosauria > Squamata > Colubridae > Pituophis > Pituophis catenifer. The sequence continues at coordinate 51,661,793 of NW_027256888.1, forward strand.
TGGCTAGTCCTTGCCTAAGAAACCGTCAGACAGCCCAAGGCTATAGGCTAGATGTGAAGTCAGGAAAAAAAATTCTGAAGAAAGCAGTGGCAAGAAAGTTCAGTCTTATTACCCAGACAACTACACGGATGCATTTTCCCAAAATCTTTATCCTTTAACAGTAGGATAAGTGGTATCCTACAGAAAGAGCAATGCAGCAAGTGATAAAACATGTCATAATGCAAACTTGAACATTTTGTGAGACATCATAATACAAGCACAAAATGGCAGAGTTTGCATTGTGACACCAGAATGCACATTTTATTCTTTTGTTTCCATTGAGGTTAGATTCAAATCCGTAACCGTCCCCTACATACACATGGCCAACCTCCACAGGCTACATATGCATATATCCCATAACTACCTTGGAATTGTAGAAAACATGTATAGATACATTTCAAGTAGTAAAGAGACTTTCAATATAAAATACAATAAAGGAAAATTAATTCTAAAACAAAATAAAAGCCATTTCACGACCACTTCATAAGATTTTAAAAGGAATTCATATAATCCAGATAAAATAGATTTAGATCTTTAACTCAAAGGAAAGTATCATTCTCCAAGCACAGAGAACAGCATAGCAACCTACACACTACACTATATTGGTTTTTCTTATTAGATAATGATCAGCTAAAATGGTATTTGTAACATTAATCTGACTTGCTTGGAATCCTAACTAAAAGACAGCCAATAAAAACTTTACAAAAAGCTCTAAAAAATAGACAAGTACCTGCTCTACTGTCTAAACCAGGGGTGTCAAACTCAATTTCATTGAGGGCCACATCAGGGTTGTGTTTGACCTCGGTGGGCCAGAATGGGCGTGGCCAGGATCAGTCTTGTCGGGGATGCCCAAAGCAGCCTGAGCGCTTTGCCAGAGAAAATGGGCTCCCGAGCTCCATTTTCGGCTGTGATGGCCTCCTGCAATCCTCTGCCAGCGAAAACAGGTCAGGAGGACCCACGTGTGGCCCTCCCGTGCTCCATTTTCACTGGCAGAGGCACCGCAAGCCAGTCCTTCACTATTTCCAGGGCAGTCCCATGGGCCAGATCTAAGCACCCCGCGGGCCGGATCTGGCCCCCGGGCCTTGAGTTTGACACCCCTGGTCTAAACTAAACCTAACTTGCACAAGCAAATAAACTTGAGAATGGAATTTCCCCCTCTTACATTGACAATAAGGCAAAGCGGAGAGCATTAAAATGATCCAGAATGAGGGCCTTGATGTGACTAAGACTATTACCATAAACTAGAAAGCTATCTTGCAGGTAGATTATAGATATAAGCAGGCGGACTCTTATTATAATGTCTTTTATAATCAGTATCTGTTATCCTTTGACTTATTGTTGTCTTTGCCTTTAGGAGTCCATGAGAGTCACAAATTTTGAGGAGCTCTCAATCTGATAAGTTTCCTCACCACAGTTCTCTTTCAATTTAAATAATAATTATCTTGATTAATCAATGGAACCAATGCAAACAAAAGAATTATTAATAGAAAATAAAGGGCTGATAAATGCTTAACCCTTTGAGTTCCACCTTAATGCAGAGTAATACATTTTACACTTTTAAGAAATCAGCCTTAAATTTTTGTTTACACTCTTTTTAAAGGGCCAAATCTCGAAAAAGAAATATCTGTGAACAGAAGTCCAAGCATAGCTTTCTCATAAACATTTTGTCATTGAAATGTCACATCCCCTTTTTGAATTGAAGGGCCTAAAGATGATATATACAATGCCCTTATGCATTTGCTGTCATATATTTGAAGTTGCTTTCTAGGGTAGCTATAAGATTTACAGAAAAAAGGTCTCCAGTGCCTCATATGAATAAAAGCATTATTGGGAAAGAACTATTAAATTTTTAGTCTCTACTTGAGATTCCAACAAAAATAAGAAATCCCAGAAATTTCTGTGAGAAGAAACATAGCTCCTACATACATAGTTAAATGCTTTGTAGGTTAGGGTTCTTTGTAAACTGGAACTATGGAACTTTCCATTCTTTCCATAAAATATGCCTTTGTTTCAGAGAATTCAATGACAAGTTGTCAGCCTTTGCAAGCTCTTTTCCTTCTATTTTTTGCCAGCCTTTGCAAGCACTTTTTCCTCTCTTAGAATACGGTAAACTTGAAAATCCTTTCTGAAAAAAATTACTAATACTTTATTCTACTTGTATTTTTAGAGTTGTAAAATAGTATTTTGTGTTAAGGAATGTGTATGTATGTGTACACATCATTTTAGCCATTCTATACACTGCAGGATGAAGGCCTGTTCCAATATATAGAATCATAAATTAAAAATTTTCAAGCATAACTTAACTGAAAAGTTTTGATGTACATCTGATATTAGAAAGACCATGAAAATGGCAGCTCATGAAATTTTGGGAAAGGCAGTTTCGAAGAGTAAGTATCATTATTATTTTTTTAAAAAAAGGCTTCTCCAGTGGTCACCTGCCATTATAAGTTCATTTGGGGAAGGATTTTTAGGCCATCTACTGCTAAACTTTAGAATTAGGTCTTTGAAGATTTAAATCAGCAATTCAAATATGGCATGAAACTAAATTGGGAAAAAGAATGTAGCAGCAAAGGCAATATAGAAGGAGGAGGAAGTAGGAGAGACAGAATGGGAAGAAAAGGAGGAAGTTGTTCAAAATTTTCAGTCTCAGTTATATTGTTACTCTGTTCTGAACCATTGAGTTTTTGAAAAAAATCTTTAAAGTCAGACCAATTGCAATACTTTGCAATACTGCTGTTGATTGCATATTTCTTAAATTTATGTAAAACATATTTTATTTGCTCCTCCCATAAAAAAGTCAGTGGACAGCAATAATTTCTTTACATTTGCAGGAATATGCTATAGATCACTCCCTATGCTATTAGCATAAGGTCTGCCCCAAAATGCATTTTTGCTTGTATAAAGAATATGAAATAGGCCACAATCTGTTACACTGTCCATTAATTCACAAACCGTATATAACCCTTACAGATGTAATAGATTTTCTGTTTTTAAAATGGGTAATGATGCATGGAATGGATGTCTGCATCTTGAGATGATATCCTGGCTAGCAGTCTTTAAAAAAATATCCAGCACAAAACAAATGAAGCAACAACTCTTTACTTAGAATTGTTCATTTGTTATTTCTTCATTTAAAAAAAATGTTCTTTTTTTTTTAAGCTAAGGCAAAGGAACAGTTACAGAAGGTTTGTTGAGTTCATTTGATTTTATTTACTAGGAAGTCTATAAAACCTTAATAGTTTCTTTAATTTGTTTATTATACAAGATCCTCTGCATTCTCCTTATTGTCCAATCTCTTACATTTAACTCTACATCAGAATGTTTGCAATGTTTCCAGATTCTTTTTATTGTATAATCATGAGGCCTCATACTCATAAAAGGATAGAGAGAGAAACTAAGATGTTTTTTCCATGTTCCACTGATCATCTTAACAGGCTTATTCCATTTTTTTGCTTACAAGGAAAAAAAACTTATTCAGATGAAATAGAGGGACTAGGAGCACAATTGCTTTTGATTGGTAGAAGTCTTCTATCTGGAATCACCCTTGCTGTAAATTATTACAGTAAGAAACATTCTTCAAATGGAGGAAAGTTAGCTGAAGAGCAACTGTTGATATTAATAAATATATGCAAATATTCTACAGAAGAAAACATTGATTTATTAGGTATTGTGAGAAGACTGGCTCCCGCTTGCCACAATAAAATATTTTACAGAATATTAAAAGAGGCAGATAGAAATTTTTCCCTAAAAGAGAAGAGGAGAAAAATCTCCTTAACAAAGGCTGAAAGCAGTCCCAGTCTTTCTGCTATAGGAAAATAGCCTCAAGCAGAAATATGAAGAGGCTAGGCTTTATAATGGACATTTTGTATCCATTCCAGGGGTGGGTTCTACTTACCTTTACTACCGGTTTGCAACAGGGCCGCGCACATGCAGAATGAGGACGTCGGGGTCGGTGGGCAAAGCCTCCCATCGGTTTTACTACCGGATCTATAGAACCGGTGCAAACCGGGGGCAACCCACCACTGATCCATTCATAAAGCCAGGTAACTCTATTCATAAACAAAGGGCAGCCAGCAGCTCCAAATAAGTAGCACAATAGACAAGGGGCCAAAACTGACAAGATTAGCTCAGATAAACAAAACACCTAGGATTTGCATTTCCCCTTTTTCCGACAGAGCCAATCATGGCCCCTACATGACCCCATAGGAATATGGCAACAGCCAATAAAATATTAAAAGACATATTCTTGCACAGAAAAAGGCATCTCAATTACAAAGCCCCCAAAATTGTATAAAAGCTCATCTACTCTCAACCCCAATTTGTCAGCCACCCCAAACATGCTGTTTTCACTAATGTTTCTGGCTACCAAATAAATAGAGAGCTCCTTTCCAACTGCAGCCAGACTCCAATTCATTTCTCCTGCATCTTTCTCAAAGCTTGGAATAAGAACCGGACCAGATTTAACTTCCAACAGTATACTAACTATCTAGCATGTAGAATTATGTGTTACTTCTAAATGCTCTTAACATTGTGATAGAAAATTAAGATGCTTGAGGGAACTAACATTTGCTAACTTAAATATAGAAAAGTAGTCACAGGAAAAACAAAGCAGAATTTAGGATCAGTATCTCAGAAGAAAGTTCTATAAAATATACAAGTGCAGAAATGGTAGATCACAACAATAGAAAAATGAAGGGAAAGAGGATCTAATCTTCTACAGTCTTCAAAACCTGGAAGGAAAGAGTCCTATATGGAAGAGATAGAGAGTTATATCCATCTGTGTTAAAGAACCAGCTACTTTTTTCACCTAATGATAAGGGTGCTCATGTGCAGTGAAGAAAAACAACTTCAGAAAAAAAACCTTTTAACTCATATGTTTTATGAGTTTTAACTGCATAATAAATGTTAAGTGTACAATAAATGTCCTGGGCATTGTTATTCTCTGTTGCTGTTAAATTCCTAAACTGCAGAATTTTATTCTTCATAAAATAAAGTGCCATCAGGAAGTAAATCATACTGAGGTAGAAAGGTAGAAAGGTTACATGTAAAGCAGGGGTAAAATGCTCCTGGTTCGGACTGGATCACCTGATCCAGTAGCGATGGAGGCGGGTGGTTTGGAGAACCAGTAGCAAAAATCCCTGCCACCCGCCACATGCCCAGCTGAGCTGCACAATCATCAGAGGCTTTTTTTTTTACTTTTAAAAGCATTTTTTCTACAACCTCTTCGGCCGAAAAAATGCTTTTAAAAGTAAAAAAAAAAAATAGCCTCTGAGGATTACGCGGCTCAGCTGGGATCGTCAAAGGCTTTTAAAAGAAAAAAACCCTTTTTTCCTTTTAAATGCCTCTGACGATCCCAGCTGAGTTTTTTTAAAAAGCCTCTGCCGATCAGGCAACTCAGCTGGGATCGTCAGAGCCTTTTGAAAGCATTTTTTTACAACCTCTTCCCCGAAGAGGTTGTAGAAAAAATGGTTTTAAAAGTAAAAAAAAAATTGCCCACGCCCACCCAGTCACATTACACCCCCCCCCCAACCAAGCCATGTTTGGGCATGTTTTAGAACAGAAGGTTCATATTGCAGTTTCCAAGATTCTGTACCAGTACTGGGTTACACTTATCTTCACTACTGGTTCGGAACTGTGAGCACTCATGCATGCCACTTCTGCACATGAGCAGAGCGTCAGTGATGATGTTTGGGTGGGTGGGCAGAGCATCCCGCCGCCACCACTATCAGTTCGCCTGAACTGGGGCGATCCAGTAGAAACCCACAACATCATTGTGTTCTGTACTTATTCTTGCATTACAACTCCTTACTAATCATGTATTTATTTATACACTGCTTATTTTTAAAAGAGTTCATGATAATAGAAGAAGTTGGTCAGGCACTTTATACAGTTTATACACTTTTATATAACTGGAGAGTTTTTAAAATCTGAATTCCAGCTTAACCTAGTGATATTTTCCTTAATCTGGGTATCCCCAGAGGTTTTCATTTGTACTTTGGTTACCTTTGGCCATGGATAGAGTTAATTTGATTCATGGGAGCTATAACTAAAAACAGCTGGTAATTAGCAAACTGGGAATGCTGTTTTAGCCTTTTTCTAAACCTAACAACTGCAAGCATAACTTTTAAATAAAAATATTTCTAAGGTAAGATTTGTCAGTATAAAAGAATGACTTTTTTCTCCAATCAAAATAGATGACATTTATTGGTACTAATGTTAATATCTTTCTTTTGTTCCTCCAGGCAGTATTGTCACATTGTGTTTATGGATTTACATGGCAAGCTCTAAATACATATTGTGGAAGCCATTAAAACAACTACTAAATAGTCAGAAGAAGCAGGGTTTTTTTTGTTAAGGTGTGGCAAAACAAGCTGTTCACTTGTTAAGATGGTTTTCAGCCTTATTTTACAAAAGGCGATAAACTGGACAAATCACAAAACTGGCCATTCAATCACAAAATAGAAGGTTCCAAAACCCTAATCTTAGATTTACCCAAATACTGAAAGTGGAAATTTAGGTTCAGGTTTTATAGAGTTTTTTTTCAAGATATTTTAGACCAAGTTCAAAGGGAATGTAAGAAATAGATGACAGATTTCGTCCCGTTGACAGGCAAAACAAATTGTATCTTCAGTGTGAAATAACCAAAAACAAAGCACATTGATTTTTCATAGAAATGCCATATGGAGGTTTATATAAAGACAATGGAAATTGTATGCGCTTGTATAGTATCTTGACATAGCCTACCTTGTGAACAACAGGAATCAGAAAATATCAATACAATTTTATTGAATAAAATAATAGTGCCAAGAGAGAGAAAGAGAGATGTGTTCCATGCCATTGTGTTTGCAATGTCCAGCTATATTTTCTGTGGAATATAACTGCATGGGTTATTAAAAGTTTGAAACCTAAGGGGAAATCACTTGATTAGGTTATATAAATTACACTACAGTTCACTAAACAGTAACAGTTTTGCTATCTTTTTTAAATGGTCCTGAAGGGTATTGCATTTCTGCCACTCTAATGTTGCATGAAGCAAAGTAAATGCAATCACCTAGAAGCAGTGGGTCAACATTGTCTGGGAGACTGAGACATTGCCTCAATTTCTACAGCCAGAGCAAAAATCCTATAAAGATGTGTCCTAGAATAAAAATCTCTCCTGAGACATTTTTAGTTATTATTTTTTTTCTTTCAGTAATTTATGCCCTTGTAAATTGTGGTATCCACTTTTTATTCCTTAAATAACTTTAAAAAGAGAGCCATTTTGTGGGTAAATTATTATACAGTCATCAGCACAAAAGCTAATGAGAGAACAATCCTGAAGACTGGATAAAGGCTCAGCTTTTATAAAGTTTGAACTAAAGTTTGAAATGATTGCCTCAGCCCAGTTCGGGTCAGTTTCAGATAGTCATGACAAAATTGCATTTTGTACACTAACGAAAAACTGAGATGGTAGATAAAGTGCACAAATAATAGATAAATTTGTTAATATTTTCCAGAAGAAATTAATGTGACTATTATCTAAAATACTGCATGTATGACATAAGGAGAGCTTTCCAGGTAAGTTTAGTGTTGCATGTATAAAAGTCTTTCTCTCCACCCTTACCCCTATTATTTTCACAGTTAACTATGAGGTAGGTTAATGACTGACTGAAGATAAAATTCTGGATCCAGTGGCTGAAAATATCCTGATTACTACCTTAACTTGGACTTGAACCTAATGAGAAGGAAGGACTCACTGGAAAAGAGCCTAATGCTGGGAAAGATTTAGGGCAAAAGAAGAACGGAACAACAGAGAATGAGGTCTCTGGATGGAGTCACTGAAGCAGTAGTGTGAGCTTAAATGGACTCCAGAGGATGGTAGAGGACAGGAAGGCCTAGAGGAACGTTGTCCATGGGGTCGCGATGGGTCAGACACGACTTCACAACTAACAACAACAACAAAACATTATTAAAGTCTCCCGTTCTTTTTCTAAAATTCTGCTTCAAGTTCTTCAAGTCTCTGCATCTCATCAACTGTTTTGCTCTTTATCTGTGTCATATTTCCTCTTTTGCACCCTAGTCCCATGGCACCCCTCCAGAGTCCATCTGCAACTTTGCTAGCAACAATGTTTATATCTGTATTTGCCTGGATTATGTGGTCCTGAATTAAATTCATTATCTGTTTTTTAACATTATTATATGCTATTTATAAAGTTCTGAAGTTGTTTGTCTCCGGCTTAACCAATCATACATTCTACAAAATTCTCCTCTTCTTACTTTTTTTCCCCTCTCTGATTTTTAAAATCCAATTCTGGGGTTTGGTTAACATCATTCCCAGAAAAATAGAATAAAAAGTTGACAAGAGGCCAATATGGATGAATTGTATGAAATAGATTTATGAAATTAATTATAGAGTGTAAAATACCATTTGTATCAGAACTGATATCTGCTTACCAAAGAGTTATTGGACCAAGTATCCATAGTATTGTACTGCAAAATGTGTTTTGCATGTTTGGTCCAACTTCAGTGGTTCATCATTGTGTGGGTCACGTTTTAAGTCTCATTAATGCAGAAAGATTGAAAATTCAGAAAGGTTTCACAAATATTTAAGCACCGATGAACAACTGAAGTGTTCACAATTGGTCTCTTTATCAGAAAGGTTTAATGCTGGGAAGCATTACTAGCAGAAAGCTAGGTCTCTATGTTACCTTTGCTTTTCAATAAATACTGTTTGTTGTTGTTTTATGAACAAATGATACATAATATTTATTTTTGTGTGTTTGGGATCTGAGTAGTGAAACAGAGTTCTATATGTTTTCTGAGGTTTTTGCGGGTATTTGTATGTAGGTCTTTGGTTATTCGGGTTTTCTTCCGCGTAAAATTGGAAGTGTTTTGGCGACATTTCGATGAAGTCGAAAGTTCTATAGAGTTCTATATGTATATATCTTTTTATATATGGGATTCCCTCTAGATCTATGCAAAATAGACTCTGAAGCTTACATGATGTGGGTTTGGAGACATCCATGGCCCTGGGGTTTAGACTGCTTGTCACATCTAGGATCTCATTTTTATTCCGACGCAAGATGTATAAAGAATGAATACTGAACTGTCTGAGGAGCCTTAAATGGTATCAGTGGAGCCAATCAACTTTTTAAATTGATTCGAAACTGCAGCCAGTCTTGAATTGTAGTAATAAAATACTGCAGAAGCCATTCTTTGGGACCATTATTGTGCAAGGACAGTATTCAAGGCCACACATAAAAAATAAAGTGGCAACCGATTAAATGCCACTGAGCACTTAAAGCCTATAAGAAGAACCCCTTTATATATTTAAAAAAAAACTAGACAGTAAGTTATCATTGCATCTATTCACCACACTACAAAAGTGTTCCATGCATAGTACACTACTTACAAATGAATTCTTAGAATAACTAGGAAAACATATTTTGGGGGTCTAAAAATCTCATTTTAGGTTAATGAAGTCATGGTTGCAGGAATATACTTATAATTTAGCTAGTGGGATCTATAATAGTCTTGGATTCTAACTTAGACAAGGTGAAAAAGTTTCCCACTGTATGAATTCTTTCTCCCAAGGCTTGGGTGTGTCCTTTGGCCAACTCATTCATTCTTAGAGTTTCAAGTCATTTATTTTGACATTTCCCTTTTGTTCTCTTTGATCAGAAATTGGTGTCTAGGGCTTCAGCAGAAAACACTGAAATTCTCATTCTCTGACCCCTAGCGGACTTGCAATGGTGATGTTGGTGGCAAAATGGAAATAAACAAATGGAATAAATTGCTATTCAGCAATTCATGTGGAATCCCAATGTTCTTTTCTTCTCTTCATGAAATGAATGCAAGCAACTAATAAGAGAATGATCTACAAAATTATAGATGAAGGAAACATTGAACAGATTCACTATCATATCATTTTGGCAACTGTATGTGTTCCTTCCCCAAAAAAATTACTAAAATTAACTAGGTAGCACTTGCTTTCACTTACATTTGCATTAAACCATATATTATTCATAAGATTGGGGATAATGTGTTTATATTGAAAGATCCAAACATATTTTGGATACCCTAAAGCGTTTAGTTCTATCAAGATTTTTGGGATGGCTTCTATGTCAGCAGTTATCTTTTTTTTTCTTTTTGGTTCATCTCCAGTTCTATCATCTCATATGTATATATATTTTTAATATATTAAATTGCAGATTTGTAGAAGCTCTGCTGAAAAAAGAAAGACAAAAGTTTTCACTGCTGTTCAGGCTGGCTTGTTATCACAAAGCATTGGAGAAGTAACATGCATCTTTCATTAAATTAGTGGCATTTAGAATGCGAAGGATATGTGTTTCTGTTTTATTTTGATAGTTACAATGTATTTATTTATTTACTTATTTATTTACAAATATTTATATGCCGCCCTTCTTCCAAAGGACTCAAGGCGGCGAACACAAGTTAAAAAAGAATAATAAAGGAAAATCCTTTTGTACATTGAATATGACATTTAATTTCGTTGTACGAGGTGCAATGACAATAAAGTAAACTAAATTTACAGGTAAAACTCAAAAAATTAGAATATCATGCAAAAGTTCATTTATTTCAGTAATGCAACTTAAAAGTTGAAACTAATATATGAGATAGACTCATTACATGCAAAGCGAGATAGTTCAAGCCTTGATTTGTCATAATTTTGATGATTATGGCTTACAGCTCATGAAAACCCCAAATTCACAATCTCAGAAAATTAGAATATTACATGAAATCAATAAAACAAGGATTGTACATAGAACAATATCGGACCTCTGAAAAGTATAAGCATGCATATGTACTCAGTACTTGGTTTGGGCCCCTTTTTCCTCAATTACTGCCTCAATGCGGCGTGGCATGGATGCTATCAGCCTGTGGCACTGCTGAGATGTTATGGAAGACCAGGATGCTTCAATAGCGGCCTTCAGCTCTTCTGCGTTGTTCAGTCTCATGTTTCTCATCTTCCTCTTGGCAATGCCCCATAGATTCTCCATGGGGTTCAGGTCAGGCAAATTTGCTGGCCAATCAAGCACAGTAATCCCATGGTCATTGAACCAGGTTTTGGTACTTTTGGCAGTGTGGGCAGGTGCCAAGTCCTGCTGGAAAATGAAGTCAGCATCCCCATAAAGCTTGTCTGCGGAAGGAAGCATGAAGTGCTCCAAAATCTCCTGGTAGATGGCTGCGTTGACCCTGGATTTAATGAAGCACAGTGGACCAACACCAGCAGATGACATGGCTCCCCAAATCAACACAGACTGTGGAAACTTCACACTGGACATCAAGCATCTTGCAGTGTGTACCTGTCCTTTCTTCCTCCAGACTCTGGGTCCTTGGTTTCCAGATGAGATGCAAAAGTTGCTCTCATCAGAAAAGAGGACTTTGGACCACTGAGCAACAGACCAGTTCTTTGTTTCTTTAGCCAAGGTAAGACGCTTCTGACGTTGTTTGTTGCTCAGGAGTGGCTTGACAAGAGGAATATGACATTTGAAGCCCATGTCCAGGATCTGTCTGTGTGTGGTGGCTCTTGATGCACTGACTCCAGCCTCAGTCCACTCCTTGTGAAAGTCCCCAACACTTTTGAATGGCCTTTTCCTGACAATCCTCTCCAGGCTGATTGTGCACCTTTTTCTTCCACACTTTTCCCTTCCACATAGCTTTTTATTAATGTGCTTTGATACAGCACTTTGGGAACATCCAACTTCTTTTGCAATTACCTTTTGAGGCTTTTCCTCCTTACGGAGGGTGTCAATGATGGTTTTCTGCACAACTGTCAGGTCAGCAGTCTTTCCCATGATTGTGATTCCTACTGAAACAGACTGAGAGACCATTTAAAGGCTTAGGAACCCTTTGCAGGTATTATGGCTTAATTAGCTGATTAGAGTGGGACACTTTGAGCCTAGAATATTGAACCTTTTCATAATATTCTAATTTTCTGAAATTGTGAATTTGGGGTTTTCATGAACTGTAAGGCATAATCATCAAAATTATGACAAATCAAGGCTTGAACTATCTCGTTTTGCATGTAATGAGTCTATCTCATATATTAGTTTCACTTTTTAAGTTGCATTGCTGAAATAAATGAACTTTTGCACGATATTCTAATTTTTCGAGTTTCACCTGTAAAATCCTTTTTTAACACCAAAAGAACTTTGTTCAAATACATCAAGGTTCAATGTTTTTTTGTTTTGTTTTGTTTTGTTTTTTGCAAAATCATGTTGTTCTTGGACAAGACTAAGGGGAAAATTTCTCTGGCTCATTTTCTTTTCGATTCCTCTGTTTAACTGAAAGACAACTATAGGCCTCTTGCATTTGAATGTGGGGTTTGATACAAAGTTTACGGTTCAGTGGGAAAAAATGTTTAGCAGAATCCCTGAATCAAAGGGGATTCTTCCTGTTCTATTAATATAACCAACATTATTTATTTCTCTTTAGTCTATTACTCCCTCAGTCCCTGAAGGCAGGGTCAAATTGCTCTCATACCAAATATGTAGCTATGCTTTAAAAGTGCAGTACTTCTGAAGGCTCGGTTCTCATGAGAAAACGCTGTTCTGTTACATTTATCTCTAATTAATCCATTTTCTATCTCTTTGCTAAAACTGAAGAATTAAAAAGACTACAGCTGCTGTCCTTATCACATTAATTGCAATAAATTAACTGAAATCTTTAAAAAGTGGCGAGAGGGGACTTTTACAATAATAATGCTGCAATTCTGCCAGTTCTATATTATTTATCTTGAAATTTGTATGTGTCACTAACAAAGCATTTATGCAAAGCAGCACCAAAATATGTTAAACAGTGTAACAAAGTATACTCCATAAGAAACAATTTTAATAATGCAGGAATGGAAGAGGAAACAAAGAACTGAAAGTTTATTTATTTGATTTTATTATTCATATTTCTATGCCGCCCACTCTCCGAGGACTCTGGATGGCTTACACCAAAGACAGTATACTAAATAGCATATTGCCCCCAACAATCTGGGTCCTCATTTTACCCACCTCGGAAGGATGGAAGGCTGAGTCAACCTTGAGCTGGTGAGATTTGATCCGCTGATCTGCTGAACTAGCAGTCAGCTGAAGTAGCTGCAGTACTGCACCCTAACCACTGCGCCACTCGACGCAGTGGTTAGGATGCAGTTGTAAAAACAAACATCTAACAAATATCTATGTTGCACACACACACACACACACACACACACACACACACATAATGCAGTTTTCAAAACATGTATAAATCTGAGCAATAGGACTAGCTGAACTCTTTATATGTATAAAGCTTCTCTACTGTAATCGTACTAAATTTCAAGTAACATTCATTCCATGTACATTCATTTTTCCATTTGTTCAGGAAAAAAAGTAGTCACACAGCTACTTGTTATACCATATTATATCCATATAAGTATCATGCCTCTCTCTCTCTCTCTCTCCCTCCCTCCCTCCCTCCCTCCTTCCCTCCCTCTCTCTCTCTCTCTCTCTCTCTCTCTCTCTCTCTCTCTCTCTTTCTCTCTCTCTTTCTTTTTGCAAAAAACCCCTCATATTTTGTTTTTGTTTAAGGCATTTCATCTTTTTAAAAAAAATCCAGAACCTTTACTACAATATTTAAATATAATCAGTATACAATTGAGCACTGTGAAAGGAAATGCTAAAACTTCTTAAGGCAAATCCATTCTTTACGTGCATGCAGTGATCTGAAACAATATGTTTCTTGGATTCTTAAAGTCACTTTAGTACAAAAGCATTATTCATGATATAAGTTCTATAATTCTTTCATCATCAGGGTTACTATGCACAGCCATTTAACTACATCTGGGGAGGCACATGTTTCCCAGCCGGCCATTCCTTTTGATGTCTTCTCTTTCCTCTGAATCTCTGCTGCCACTGTCAATTGCCCACTTGGGTAATGAAGCTAAGATTGTTTTCTCCCAGCATGTAAAGTATTGGCCCTATAATTTCTTGAAACACAAAAAAGTCTTGGATGACTTATAGACATCCAAAATTGCTACTAAATTATACTTCTTTAATGTGATAGAAAGGAAATATAATAATTCACTTCACATTATATTACAACCTCAATTAATTTTAAATACAAATCAATTTAAATCAGAATTAATTAGATTTATCCACATGGGTGCTTTCATATATATTGGGACTACGGTTTCTAATTGTAGTGATCCACAAAAACTGGATTAATAGTTAAAACTAGAGTTGTCAGTTGGAATTGTTTCAATCCATCAAAACTGGTATGGCGGGACGAGCTTGTGAATATTTTTATCAAACCACGAGCAGTGATCTCATCTCTAATGCTGATATAATGATTTATGACAGCTTTTCATTCTGTAAACTATTGATATTTGGAATAAATAAACTGATACTACTAATAAATGAAATAATTGTTGCTGTAGCAGAAATGTTACGTTGTACATATAAATTCTAGCAACTAGTATCCTTTTTCTTTTAGTTTTTATTATGGAAGATATATACAGTATATAATCAATCTTAGTCTGAATCATTTAAATGGGACTTTCCCGCCAACTTCCAATTTCTAAAAAGCTATAAAATAATTAGAGCAAACTTGAATAATATCAAATGGGTTCTGAATTGTATCAGAAAGCTGAGATGAGACAAAAGTCATCAGGCAGTATTTATGGTGAAAAATTCCACCAGCAATTGAGGCAGATTCAACAAAGTATCTTTTAGTGGTCTGAACTAGCGATCACTAGGTTATTGGTTACAACATGGGTATCAAACTCACGGAGTCATGTTGCCATCACATGACATTTTGCAATGTTTTTTCCCTTTGTGGAGCTGGGGTGGGCGTTGCCTGAGTGTAACGCATCCACCCCGCGGGCCACCAGTTTGACACCCCTGGGTTATAAGAATGCAATATAGCCCTGAACTAAGGAAAGTTATGGATTATGCACCCCAAGCAGTAATATAGAAAGCAATGTAAATCATACTATGACCTTTAAAGACAGAATTAAAGGGTAAAATCCAGCAGGTTCTACAGAACCAACAGCAGAAATTTTGAGTAGTTTGGAGAACCGGCAAATACCACCTCTAGCTGGCCCCAGAGTGGGGTGGGAATGGAGATTTTGCAATATCTTTTCCCCAGGACTGGGTAGGGAATGGGGATTTTGCAGTATCCTTCCCCTGCCAAGCCCACCAAGTCACACCACGCCGACTAAGCCACGCCCACAGAACCAGTAGTAAAAAAAATTGGATTTCACCACTGGACAGTGTAACATTTGATAATATAAGTAGTCCTTGTTCAGCAACCACAATTTGGACAGCAACTACTGTACATTGCTAAACAAAACAGTTACTAAATGAGAAATCACAGAATCATAACTATGTTTAATGGCCTGAAACTGACAACGGTTTTCATACCTTCTTTTTTGTTTGCCTCCTAACTATTCCTCCACCCTTTAAAATGCTCATCTCTGTACTAGGATAATTATTAAGAAGTATAATTAACCAGAAGGGAATTAATGTTTTTACTTACATGCATTGGACAGAAAGGGGTTAGAAGAGAGTAAGCAATGCAAAAGCAATGCACTGACACTTGCAGCTGCTTGCAAGCTATGCAAACAGCCTGATGTATTCTTTCTAATCTCTCTGCTCTGTGAGTGGGAAAAAAAACAAGGAAAAACAACAAGTCAGGACAGAACATACTGACTGTAATCACCGTCACATGATTGAGGGATAGCACTGTCATGACTTCAAATTTAGTTGCCTAATGAGGCAGTCAGTAAGCT
This sequence comes from Pituophis catenifer annectens, assembly GCF_029215685.1. Lineage (NCBI taxonomy): Eukaryota > Metazoa > Chordata > Lepidosauria > Squamata > Colubridae > Pituophis > Pituophis catenifer. The sequence goes on from NW_027256888.1 coordinate 51,677,592, forward strand.
ATATACTATGGGATGGTATTACATGTGATTTGACCCAATGTCTCTAAATTCCACATTCCTGCAAAAACTCCAAACTCACCATCTTCTATTTCTAAAATAAACAGCTCCTTTGTTGTAATCATACAGTGTCTCCTTTCACACCATGGAAAGGGCAGTAATCTGATTTTTGTTAGCTATCTCCTTTCCTTTTGGGGTCATCTGTTTGTTTTAAATTCATCTGTTCTGCCTAATATGCATTTCAGAATTTATGAAAATGATAGAGTACTATTTGTGCCCCATGTGGTATTACAAGGTTATTGAGATACTTTATGCTGATAACTGTCAACCAGAATCTATGGGAGGGCAGGTATAATAAACTTGAAATAATAGTATCTAAATAAAATCAATAGCTGAGTTTAAAGAAATGCAGTTCTTTAATGCCTGACTGCTAATCAGTTACTGGATTCATGGTTCTGTTATGCAGATTCATGTTCAAATACTTCTCCTCATTATTCAAATAAAGAAAATGAAAATGAAAAAGCCCATTTCCTCATGTTTATATATGTGCCCTTCCACATTACTGCAATTGACATCTAGAATCACTACATTTGGAATCTTTTGCCCACTATTATATCTCTTTTAAGCTAATTACTGTATATTGGAGAATGTCTGAGCTGGGACATTAGCTCCTCTAGAGACAGAAGATACCATCCCAGAACCTGGAAATGAAACCAATTTCTTTGGGTTGATTGTAGCACTCAATGACTTGTTACTGCTTTTTCCTGAATTGGAGTGGGCAGAATCCTGATCATTTATCAGATTCATATTTCAATCTAGATGTCCCTGGGTGCCTGAATTTCTTGTTGCTTATCAACTTTTGTTCTACACTGAAAAACCAAAGACTACTATGTCTCAATACAGTTGGATCAAAATAAAATTGAATCAATACAAAGATGTTGGAGATTAGCCCTGGACTTCCATTTTATGTAACATTTGGATTATCTGTACATAGTGCAGAGACAGAAGAAGTTATGTCTGATGCCATTTTAAGCTACTAGAGGACATTTTGTCATGTTACTTTGTTATTGTTTTTGAGAAATGTTATTTTAGATAAAAGGTAGGGACCACTTTGACTAACATAATAATGTTCAATTACTCATTTTTTTTCATTTGCTTTAGCTATTTACATTTTCAACAACTGTCTGAAAATGTAGGAAAGAGTTTTATATCACCTGCGTGCATTGCATCCTATGACATTATCTACTTTGCTGCTATGTCTGTCTGGGTAGAGTCAGACCTATTAATTCTCCTCTTCCTGTTAATTTACAACAGTAAATCAAATATGATAGGATTACAGTTTGTACTTTCAGAATGAATTCTGGAAAATGGTAGCAAGAAATCTGATATGGGGCTGCCCTTTTGAAAGAGAAATTATACTGCTGCAATCATTTTTCTTACATAAATTGTGATCTTCTCTAGAATTTCCATGATAAGTTTAACAATTTTTTAACCCTGGCTCCAACTTCCATTTTTCTTCCATATAGTTCATCAAATGTTTACAGAGCATTTCACAAAATGTTGGTGCATGTAAGAGAAAGGCAGGCAGAACATGATGGGAAAAGAAAGCTGAATTACATCAGCCTTCTGCATTGTGTTTGACTGTAACTGTCAGACTTTGTTGGGGACACTGGGAGTTTCAATCCGATGCATCCCAGTGGTATCGAGAGGAGAATCTTGCAGATAAAATGAAAAGAATTTTTTTCTGTTTCTATGATAAATGCAGAATTAACATCACAGCCAACATGTTATAATCGCCCAGTTCTATAAGATTAGCATGAACTAAGTTTAATTGGTTATAAATGTTCTGATACAATTCTTATTCTGTCTCACTTTGGCAACCATTTCACTGGATGCAAAAACCTGCACTATGGGCGAAGTAAGGTAATATTTTATATCTTGTTGGTCTTAAGAAATATCCAACACTGTCTCAGATGCTCCTTTCGAAGGACTTTTAATTTCTGTTGCTGTGCAGTTTCACATGCAAGGCAGATAACTTGTACAAAATTCTTTTCTGCATATTGTGTTATATTTGGGGTTTATTAGCCATCTTGGAACAGTCAACATTTAGGAAATATTATTTATTGTTTGGTAAAAGTTATGTGCAACTTTTGCTCTTGAAGCTAAAGGTTACATTACATAGTCTTGTCTCTTCCCATTATTTTCCCATAATATCCTGTGAAATATGTTGGACTGGGCTCAGCTAGAATAACTGGATCAAAGGCAGTTTACATGACTGAGAATATACTGGTTTCTGTAGTTCTATTCTAGTATAATGATGGAACAGATAATCAGGTCATTTTGATCAGACTGAGTTAATTATGCAGACATAAAACTAAGTTCTCTTTAAAGAATGGATAAATAAACATTTACTGAAACAATTGAACATGAGCATTTCATTCTTCCCAGTTTAGCTTTTTCAATAAACCCTTGTAAATGTTCTTGCTCAGCCACTAAAAATAAGCTGCTATAACAAAACATGTTTATGAATGGAACAGCTTATCTAAATATAGCATCTTGTTCTCAAGAGAGTTAAGTCGATTACCATATCAGTGGATAATAAGACAAAAGCAGTCTCCTTCATGACCTGTATTTGCTCTGAGCTAAGAAATTACTCAGGTGCCATCATAGAGGAAAGCAATATCTATCACTGTCAATCATTCTGGGACCTTTTGAACTTTTCCATTCAGTTATCTTAAGTCTAAACTGATGGTTCTTTTCCGTATGGAGTACAAGAAGTTTGAAGTTTCTAGTGTAAGATTTCCATTTTTTTTAAATAAGCGTTAAAGCAGTGAAGACACAGTTTTCTCCATCAGTCTTCACTAGTGTTGTTGTAAAACACATATAGCAAACATCTGGCTTGTGTTTACTTTTTAAATAAATATTGGGAAGATAGTTCCCATAATAAGGCTTATCTGAACAAATAAGCATTCAATTCACAAAAGAAAGAAAAATCATTTTTCGTTTTTATGTTTTTATGTTTTTGTTTCCTCTTCCAGATTAGGGGAATATTCTAGTCAGTTGTTGTTAATTGTAGGCTCAATAGTAATTGTCAAAGCATGTGGTTCAAGCACTAGCCTTGTGGGCATCCAAAGGGGCAGGTCAAAGTGGCCACAATGGCCAAGCAGTAAAATGTGAATGAAGTCTCTACTTTACAAGTACTGTGCGTGCAGTGTGCATAAAAAGGGCCAGATCTTTAATCATATGATCAGTGACTCCATCTTGACTTTTGACCTTCCTCCTTGCAGGTACCTCTAATGGTCTGCACATATTGAATGGTTTAATTTGGCTGAGGGAGATCTGTATGAAGCTCTAATTGCCTACATGAATCCCAGTTAGATGTTGTAGATCAGCAATGTCCAACCTTTTGGGTACCAGACTTGTTCCATGGAGACAGGTTTTTCCATGGACAGGAGGGGGGTCTTCATGTGTTGCCTGCATCCCACAGATGGGGCTTTGCTTGCTTGCATGGACCATTTTCTGGCATGCTGCCGACCGGTGCCAGTCGATGGCCCGGGGTTTGGGGACCCCTATTGTAGATTGCCCATTGTACCATAGCACAGGCAAGCCAAAGTTGGAGTGTTTCTTATGGTCTCTTAGCAAATTGCAAGTGAAAGCATATTTTGTTCTTTCAGCATTGGCATCCAGTTCTGAGAACTGAGGCAAACCTTCCTGTCTGGAAATAACAGTGGAAGATTCACGGTCTGTGAGGGCCTCCTTCTATAGAAACTTCAGGTATGAATGCTGCTTAGGACAGTGTCCACTACAAAGGATCAAGATCATAGACCACATCATTTTTTATGGTATGGATCTCAGGATGTTCTCCTATGTGTCTTTTTCCCACTTCCTTTCATAGACACCAGATTGCTTCTTTCTAAATGATTTAATGTATGTAGAACAGGGGCTGGCAAGCTTATCAGGTTTAGTCATCAGACATTTGTCCTCCAAAATAGGTCCAAATCTTGCAAGGTTGCCAAACAGTGCAGTATTTCAATGATCTCACCTCCATAATTTATCATAATACCATGGGAATATATATATGAGAATACCAACTTTTCACAGAAATATTTGATCTCATGAGAATAAGCCCTGATTATCTCGTTACCCATAAATATCTTACTATTGATTTCTGGTGTACAAAGAAAATGTATGAGTAAAACATCATTGCAATTATAATTTCACCTCCCTCGTGTATGACATCATAGTATTGTATAATAAAATTGTTATGGGGGAAAAAAAATCTCCATATTCATAAACTCTGCTTTTTCACACAGTGGCCAGAAATATAGAGAAGTACCTCTAAGTAAAACCTCAAATTTTTTCAAACAATACAGGTTTAAATATAATCTCTGCATAACCATGGTCACAGCTGAAGATACAACACAATGGCCATTGTTTTTATTAGTGACTGAACTGGTCATCATAACCTTTGTTACTTCATGGCTTCTCAAAATATTATCCTGTAAGCGTAATGGAAGTAGGGGGTGAGTTTCTACAGAGAGGAAAAGCACCATAGCATGCCAATGAAAGTGTGTATCCAGATCCATTCTTCACTTGAGATTATTTTCCAACCTGTGCATAAAAGCAGAAGCAATCTGCTCACATCGATATGCCTACCTGATGTGCAGGTTGTTAAGAATTTTGCCGTGTGGCACACCATCTGGCATCAGACGCCAGGGAACTGGCAATTCAGCAGAGGCACAGTACACAGGCTTCTTTGTCAAGTTTTCAGAATGTAACCATCTCTTCTCCTATTCCCCTTTAGTTTCTCTGCTTTAGTTGCACAGATGTGGAGGAAGAAAAATAAAAAAGAACCAAAAGGGAGAATAAAGAAAGAAGTTAGAACTTTTCATTGAGGTCCCCTAGAGAGGCATTGAATCCTCCTATCTAATCAAGACAAAACTTTCATACAGCAATTAAAATATGCCTCACCTTCAATGGGAAGATGGGACGAAAAAATGTTGCAATGATAGGTGGTCTAAAACAAACCCAAGATTGGCGTCCTGCTTGTGTTTTGTTTTGTTTTGTTTTGTTTTGTTTTGTTTTTAATTCCCTTCAGGAACAAACCTTTGGGTTGTCCTGTAGGGTAGAAAATGCCACCAAACCTAACAGGCAGAAAACAGAGCAGACTTTCATATTTAAATTGCATTCGGCATGAGAAAGGTGGGGAAATGGTTTGCTTAAACTGCAACTTGTGTTCTGCCTGCATGAGAACAAAAATTAGCATTTTGTGTATTTGCTCATTTATTGCAGTCAGATTAGAAATCAGTATTTACCGTATTGTATTCTTAGCATGCAAAAGGACCCCATTCCTAAATACTACAGGGGAAAGCAACATTTTGAAAGTCAGCACTGGGAAAATAGGAAAGCAGATTTGTTTAAGTAATGAGACCTAAAGCAAGAAAGAGAAAGAGTTAAAGTCACAATCTGATGTGCCTTGATTATACTATTGATGGGACATTCCTTTTAATGTCAACTGTTCTAAACAGCCTGTCGAAGAGCTGTGACTCATTTTTCTTTGCTGTCTCCCTTTTCTTTTTCTTGGCTTTCATTGGCTAACTAGCATAGAAAACTATAATCCAGAAATCCTCCATGATAACAACCAGAAAAGTCCATTAACAAACAAATTCACCACGGTCCCACCATTAGCAGAAAATAAACCTCAAACCCTTGAGGAGTTTGCCTTTTTCCTTAATTTTAAAGGAAAGGTTTAAGCACCACCACTAGTACAGCTAGGTGATATTAGCCGAATGACTTTGTGTTTTAATGATTTTATTGCATTAATACCAGTTTCTCAAGTTTTAAGGCTATCACTGCTAATTTGTTTTTCTGCTGTGATTGATGCCTATATGCACATGTCTATGCATTGTCCTATACCTTAGATCAGGGGTCCCCAACCCCCGTTCCATGGAGCTGCACTGGTCCACAGCATTCCAGAATTCAGGCTATGCAAACAAGCGAAGCCCCATCTACAGAATGCAGGCAGCATGCAAAACCATGGCCCCTCCACTCCATGTAAAAAACTCTCTCCATGGAACCGGTCCCTGGTGCCCAAAAGATTGAGGGTCGCTGCCTTAGATTTATATCTGAACTGAAAAGAAAGCTTTTGAATATGTGAATAACTGCACTGAATTGCTATTCAAATCAGTTAGACCAGCTCAGCTTGCAACATTTTCTTTTCAGCATGGATATTACTGCAGGCCTGTAATTAAGCAGCCCAAAGAGTTGTTAACTGAAGGACAAGTTATTCATTGCAGTTGCACTTTTTTTCATCAAGTTAACTACTTAACAGTCTTTGCATGTCCTCTAGTCAGTCCGTGTCGAAAAGATTGAAGGGAGTGTACAGTGCAGGGCAGTCCATCTTCTGCTTTGCATTTATTACCTCATTGCGCTGGAGCACAGCTGACCCTTAGCGCATCAGAACAATGGCTCACACGTCATTCGGGAAGGAAGGTAGAGAAAGATTATTTCTTTAATGCTGTGTTACAGGCTTGACTTTCAACTGCTAGTACATTTTGATGAGAGCCAATGATTACTGTATTCTACACACACCCTCGTTTCATTAGACTGCAGATGCAGGTGGAAGCATTTTTGCTTCATAAAAGTCAGAAATACAACTATCATATCTGTGACCGTAGACAGCTGCTGATCACAGAATTTTGCAAACCCTGTGCCCAAAGCAAAAAGCATTGACCCTCCAGATTTTGTGCAATTGCAGGCAAATAAGTTCAATTTTAGTGACCATTATACTGTGAAAAATGTTATTTTTAGCAAGCAGTTCACTTCAAGCAGCAAGAAAAGCAGGAGTAGCTTCATTTGGATCAACAGTCCTACTTGGCAATTTTACTGAAATGTACCTTTTCCTGGCTCCAAAACTTAAGCAGGCCTTCCAAACTCTAGTATTTTTCTGCAACAGACATTCAGAAAAAAAAAAAGAAGAAGAAATATTAAAGACCAAATATGAGATAACAATAAGGAAGGAGAAGAAATATGTATTCAATCTGTATTTTCCATTTGCAGTTAAAATACAGTAGAATAGAATAGAATAGAATAGAATAGAATAGAATAGAATAGAATAGAATAGAATAGAATAGAATAGAATAACAGAGTTGGAAGGGACTTTGGAGGTCTTCTAGTCCAACCCCCTGCCCAAGCAGGAAACCCTACACCACTTCAGGCAAATTGTTAACCAACATCTTCTTAAAAATTTCCAGTGTTGGGGCATTCACAACTTCTGCAGGCAAGTTGTTCCACTGATTAATTGTTCTGACTGTCAGGAAATTTTTCCTTAGTTCTAAGTTGCTTCTCTCCTTGATTAGTTTCCACCCATTGCTTCTTGTTCTACCTTCAGGTGCTTTGAAGAATAGCAGTAAAGCAGCTAACAATAAAAGATTGAACAAACTGGAAATTAATAGAAATGCACCAATAAATATATATAAATAAATAAATAATCTTCCAGATTAAAATCTATAAAATTGCAACTCAGCTCAGTGCTAAAGAGCTATCTGAACAAAATAACTGTTTCTGACAGCAAAAAGGTAACAGAGTGGAATCAGCTAGACTTTCTATTGCAGATTTGCAAAGATTGGGAGGTATCAATTTTAAAAATCAGCACTGGGAGAACAGGAAGGCAAGCAAATTCGCTGTCATGTTTCTGTCCAATATACTTCCAATAGATTTTAACAATCATAAAATCTGGTTCATGTGGGAACATATGGCCCTTCAAAGAATCTAATCACAATTCATTAAGTATTGCTAAGTCTTGATCAGCACTTTAAATTGTGCCCAGAAATGGAATGGACTCTGCAAAATAGCACCATCAAAGGTTGTAGTATTTTTATTATTTAAACTCTCTTGTGTCTTCTATATCAATGCCATCTTGAAAGTTTCCTTAGAGTGAAAAGTTCTGATAGAATTTAGAGATTCTTAGATGTAATTTGACCTAGTTATACAAGTGCTACAACTATCTTTTATGGCATTTCAATCATATTTACTAAATTTTATTTATTTATTGTCAGGTATTTATGGCACCTGATTTTATGCCACTTCAATCAATCTTGAGTCTAAGTGGCTCACAGTGACCATCATAGTACAATCAGTAATATAAAAATTATATAATAATCATGCAATCACATCAGATTGATTCGAATCATAACCATTCATCCTAAAAATATAATGCCAAAATCTTGCACATCCCACATCCCATTATATTACAAATGCCTCCATCCCCAAATGCTCTGTTAAAGAGATAAGTGTTCAAGAGCTTTCTAAATGACAGAGATGAGAGTGTTGATCTTATATGTGGTCGAAGAGCTTTCCACAGAAAGGAAACCCTACAGAGAATACTTGTCTACAAATCTTGTGGGGCTTGGCCATTCTCGCAAGCCTTTTTCTTCAGGCACACCTTGTACACATAAAGTATATTTAATATGAGTGGTGTTCCAGGTAATCAACCCTCAAGTTATAATCAACACCTTGAAGTGTACCTAAAAACAAAACAACAACCAATATATTTCCCATAATATTGAAGAATTGTGTCACAATACCAAGTTGCCCTTGTTAATATGTACTTTCTAATGGTCTAAGGCTAATTCCATATAGAGAACATTATAGTGATCCATTCATGAAGTTATGAGAGCATGAATGACTGTTCCTGAAATATCCATAATGGTACATGACCCAAAGTTGGCGAAATTTCCTTCTAACTATAGTTCCAGCCGGAACTGAAGTCCAAGAGCATCTCCAGATTATGTTCCAGTTATTATGATATCACAACCTATTAACTTGGTATTGCTCCAGAATTAGTCAGCTTCCAAACCTATAGCAATTTTTTCTGTCCATCTGTTTCTCCCCTCCAAATTCTTACAGCTTCAATGGGATATAATCCTTTTCTTCCAGAGCACCCTAGAATTGATGCTGTATCAACCTACCCTAAAAAGGGAAAGTTAGTGACTCTGCATAATTGTCCATTTTAGCTAGGAGTTGGCATCTCCTCTTTTTGGAACAGGGTTTCCTGATAACTAGATTCAGCTCCCTGCACTCTCTCTGGCAGCACATATAAGCCAGGTGAAGCAAGGATCAAGTACACAGATGGTAGAACTTATCTCACCAAGAGTTCTGTCACTTCCTCAAGATTAACTGGTTCAAACTTTTGCCAAATAACATTATAAAATGCCTCCATCGGTGTCTCTTCAGTTTATGTACAGCTGGTTTCTAACTCTGAGTTGATATGAGTAATTTTATTTATGAAGTGTTCTACTAACAGCTTCCAGAAGCCTAGTAGCAATAATTCTGGACCATTGTTCCCTGAAAGTGTCCAGATCACTATGAAATGAGCAACTTTATGGCATTCTCCAGATGCAATAAGGGCAGATAAGAAATTCTATTTTACCTACCTTACAGAGTCGGTCTTAACTTTGTGTGTTATTTATGTCCAGTTGGAATCATCCCCTCATCTTCCACCAACATTACTCCAGGCATCTCCTCTGATACTTCATCTCCCAACAATCCTCAGAGACAATCATGAAGTCCAATTGAAGTTTTGGGAGTAGCCATTTGGGAACAATCCACTCAAGAGCTTCATCACCCCAATATTCCAAGGATTAACTAGGTTTTGAAACCACCTCCAGTAGTTACAAAATGTAGCTAAGATTTAAAGTATACTTCCTCTGTCCATTGGACCCATAATGATTTGAGACAAGCCCATGGTCATCATGGCGGCCATGAATTCTTGAATTATCTTCACCATGATCCCTTCTCATATACATCCCAGCTGAGCAAATTGAAATCACCTATTATTATCTGTATGAACTGTCAAATACAAAATGGAATTAAGCAGCTCAAGCAAGGATACAACTGGAGAGTTGGCAAGGTAGAACAACAGAAACAACCCAAGCCTTGGCTACTTGGCTATTTTCAGAACAAAGTTCTAACTTTACTACCCTAAACTCAAGCTGATACAATATCAGAATCTCAGGCATATCTCAGTTAGATCTCTGTTCCCTATCTTCATCTGTCTGGATTTCATATTATATGTCAAACCTGTCTTCTTCTCCAGATTCAGATAAAATGATGCTGGTTTATAGATCAAAACGAATTTAACCTAATGCTTTTATTTTGTCTTAAGCAGTAACAGATGATGTAATGAAATGGTGACATTAAATGATGCCCTTTCTCTGCATACACAACTTTGTTTCTTTGACATTTCATTTTACATTTTTGGAGCTCACCAAAACCGTATTTGTAGAATGTTCCTCTGAACTCTGGGATGCTTATTACATGCAAGGGATATGTTGTTATTAGAAGAAAGAAAAGAAAAAACATTCAAGCATTAAAATGTTTTCTCGAGCAGCTGTGTTTTGAAAATATGATTACACTGAATTGAAGACCATTTCTTTTTAACACAACTGCTTCAGTTATTTGAGAAGTACTTGAACATTGGATTGGCTGCAGAATTCAAAATGACCTTTAGATGGGCACAAAAACATATAGAAATACCTAGCTCTTTGCTATTATCTAGTAGTTACTTAGGGGGGAAATGACTTTGCAGTTAAAGTCACTGAGCTTGTCAGCTGGAATGCTAACAGCTGGACAGCTGACAGCCTGGGTTTGGGGCCTGAGTTCTGCACAATGGTGTGTGCGCCTGTTACTTGCTCCAGCTCCTGCCTACCTAGCAGTTCGAAAGCATGCAAATTGCAAGTAAATTAATAGGTACCACTTCGGTGGGAAGGTAACAGCATTCCATGCCCCTTTGGTGCAGAGCCATGTTGACCAAATGAACACAGAAATTGTCTTTGGATAATACTGTCTCCCTTGGCCAAGAAATGGAAATGAGTACTGTGCCCTAGAATTGGACATGACTGACAGGGATGCTTTTTAGTAATTACTTAGAATTTTGCCACCAAGTTCTTGTACTCCTAATGACATTAACAGCTGAACAAATATTTCACATGTTCTATTCAAGTATCTATAAATATGAATCAGGTATCCACTATAATGGAAAATGTCCACTATAAAGGTAAGTGAATAAAGAAATCATTCTGCCCCAGCAACAGGCACATTTAATTGCTAGCATTCAAAAAGCCCCATGCATCAGATAGCTCTCTAAAGGAAAACAACATGGCAACCACTCTGACTTTTTTCTCTTTAAATAATTTCTTTTGACATAGCTTCTGGCAGTGTTCCAGAAAAACCCCAACTCCAAGTAAAGACACAGAAGCAAACATTTTCCAAAGTTCTCTTTACTAGAATAGGCAAACTGGCACATTTGGGAAAACCCGAATCTGAAAAGCCTAGGTTTTCCTTCAGTATGTCAAAGGTCCCAAAACCATCCCCCCCCCAGTCGGTCACATGCTCCAATCAACATCCATTCCATCTCAATCCAACCCCCAGACCACTCCTTCTCCAGATGCTGGACCACCCTGACCTTGACCGACAGGAAGAATGCTATTATGTCTACTAACAACCCCTCTCCTTAATCCCCCCTCCTACTTTCTCACACATGAGAAGGTGGCAGCTTTGGAGCTTCCAGCCTAATATGGCTTCCAAACCTGACAGCCCCAACAACAGCATCATTTTCAAATCAAATTCAATGTGATGACTGTAGGGTGCCAGATCTGGGCTTCAATAATTCAGATAATCAAGAGTTAAATGCAAAAAGATTCAGAAACTATTTTCTGCTACTTCTAAATCACTTGGATTTTTTTTTAGCCCAGATCTGATAGTCATATGGCTGAAAAACTATTCAGAACGGCTCTACCAAGAAACAAAGACATGAAACAATACCTCTTCTCCATTTATTGCCTATCCGTGCAATTTATTTCTTTGACCTTACATTTTCTTTGGTTGTCAAACTCCTTGGCACCAATAAACCTATATAAGAGCCCATCTTTTCATTTTGGTGTTAATGCACAAGCAGAAACTCATTCAAATGAAAAAGAAACTCCAACAGAATCTTCAGTGAAATGACTCTTGCTTTTCAAAATGAGCAGTCCTGTCATTATTCATTATTGGAAAGTTGCATTACAATCAAATGGAGTTTCACAGAACTCTCAATTCATTATTGGATTGGATTACTTGTTTTGGGGTTCACTGGAGAGTCAACCATGAGAAGCAGTCCTCTGAATATTTTATAGCCATAGAATGCTATTACAATTGAGAAATAAAGTTAAACGCTATTATGGAAACTTTACCTTCTTGGCTCTTGCAAGCTAAACTGCCATGTAAGATTTCAAATAACACTATTCACATTATATGATGGGAAGTCATAAGCGACCTTGAGTGTGCAATAATTCTTCCATGCACAGTTAACTACATGAAACTAAACAGAGCTCTTCCACTGCCAAAGCACTTATGTTCCTAATTCTCAGCCAAGTGCAACCAAATATAGCCCAAGCACAGTTGTCTGACCAGACGCCAATGCCTGATAGTGGTTAACTTTATCATTGTTTATTTGTTTGTTTTACCAAAAGAAGATAAAAGTCTTTTTGTTAGAAGGAGGGTTCTTAGTTCTATGGTCAATCCTTAAGAAAGCATCTCAAAATGCCTAAGATCATTTCACTTAGCAGCCAATCATAAATAAACCCTGTCTTAACAAGGTGATGTTTGCATAGGTACTCCTGGATGATATAAATTTTATATCTAATCCAATCCAATAGCAAGCCTGATTTTTTTTTTAGCATTAAAAAATTGACCAGTCTATGATTTATGCCAGGTAAAGATTTTCATTTAAGAATGTAAAAAAAAAATTGTTCTGTTTCTAGACAACAGTTTTTATGGGATAAGCTTGGTTTTCACATGATTTCAGCTAAACTAAGTTTTTTACTTTTTTAAAGTAAAAAATGTAACTTTAATTAAGTTTGCCTCCAGTGTACAGGTGTCAATCTCATGAATGGTAAGATTGTTTTAACTGCATATTACTATTTTTAACTATATCTGATCAGCTGGTTGAACAGGGATCCTATAGTGACATATCCTGACTGTATCATTTGTCTTGATTGCTTCCGTGTCCTTGTTTATAACTGAACCCGCCGGCAGCTGGCCCAAAGAGAATTCTTCATTTACCAATATGATTGCAAAAGCCTCTAAAGAAGGTTCTATGTCCTTCAGTATCAATGCTGGCATTTCTTTTCAATATTCTCTCTAGATCTCCCTATCATTTATTCTTTTAGTGGTTTCATTTATCTCTAACTTGCTTTGGCGCTCATTTTTCTCACTTTAGCTCATAATTTTTCACAAACAACTCTCACTTGACAGATTTCCATTGTACCGTATGAAAGTCTAGAAAGTAATTTTATGCTACTTAGTACTGCAGTCACATGGACAAAAAGAAAAGAAAACTATAAACAAAACTTTGGGCTCACAGATTTCCAAACTTACAATCTCTTCCAGTCTAAAACCAGCAGCTGTTCTTTGTTTGGATATATGATAATTGAGTCATTTCTTCATCTAAATTTCAGGCAATATCTTTTATACAAACTGCTCAATAAACCAGTTGTTGATATGCACTATAATTTTTTTTTTTTTCCTGATAGGTACTATTAATTATTTAAGAAGTATTGATGGCATACTGTTGACTGCCTAAAGAGTGGATTAACAACATTGAGGTGCAATGTCCTATTTATGAAAAACCAAATTGTATATTGAAAAATGCTACAGGGTGATGTTTTCTATACTGTGTTAATGGTACACAGAGAGAAAATACTATGGGGTACAATTAGGCTTGCAAAGGATCTTCTGTGGTAGAAGGCCTCCTATCCAGGGGTGAAATGCTCCCAGTTCAGACTGGATCGCCCGATCTGGTAGCGAAGGCGGTAGATGATTCGGAGAACCAGTAGCAAAAATCCGTGCCCTTCCCCCATGCCCTGCTGAGCCACTCAATCATCAGAGGCTTTTTTTTACTTTTAAAAGTATTTTTTCTACAACGTCTTCAGCTGATTTTAAAGCAATGCTTTTAAAAGTAAAAAAAAGATTGTGCATCACAGCTGATAACCTCCCCATGCGCTGTTCTACTTACCACATGCCTCCTTTTGGCGTGCACTGTGCGTGATCACCTCACATTTGGTTGTGGTGCGCACTGTGCATGTACAGCCAGCAAACTGGTAGTAAACCGGTTCAGATTTCACCACTGCTCCTATCACTCTCTGTTGATGATTTAAGAATAAATAGGAAGAATATGCTCCAGAGAAGTAAAGTAAAGATAGTTCTCGGGAAATCAGGAATATCACCAAATACTTCACTCATTTCTAGCCAGAACCTAGGAAGAAAGAACCTAGGAAGAACCTAGGAACAAAATAATTATAATTTTCAAGCTATGTAGTAGGCTTAAAGTAACAAACTATAGGTTGTCTTGCAGAAATACTACTAAGAATATTGTATGAATAGTTATTGTGTCTATTTTCTCCTTTAATAGAGCAGCATGACAGTATTGTGGTCCGCCAGAGCTGGCAGCGGAGTTGGACAGTGATGAGGCTGAGGAACAACATGGGCCAGCCCTGGAGGCTGGGGAAGGCCCAGATGAAGGCTCTGCGTCGGAGGCAGAGATGGGGCCAGGGCCATTGGGGAGTGATATGCGGACAGTAGAGAGGCAGAGGAACAGGAGCAGCCTGTTCCTAGTGCATGTATGAGAAGAGCTGCCAGAAGGCAGGAGCAGATAAAGCATAGAGGACAACTCGGGAGTAGGGCCAAGAGATGATTGGCCCCTCCCATAAGGCTTAAAAGACCATCAACGGCTCTTCGCCTCTTTGCTGGAAAACAGCGTTGAGAGAATTGGTTCTTGTTTCACTGTATTCATTTCTTGTTGGTGTCTTCTGCTTCTGAACTTTTGCCAAGAAAAGCCTTTGGCAGTTTGCCTAATTATCCCAAGGTCAGGTGATAAACTGTGGAATGGTGTTTTGAAGAATTTGCTTTAATTTAGTTTGGACTATGCTGAGAATGAGTTAATTCTCAGCTGTTCTAATAAAGTCTGTTTGTTTTTGAACTGTTGGTATTTAATACTAACTACTTGGGCCTGGCTACAACAGACAGGCTATTGGGAATTTTCTCCACAGACTTTTAAACAATATCTTGGAAAGTTCGCCAGCTAAATTCATTGTGTCTTCAAACATACAGCACTTTCACAACTCTTTGATTTTTTTTCAAAAAATAGACAATTTGTGTTAATTGTAAATCACATTACTTTTATTCCTTCTAATATATTTCCTGAAGCATGATTTTTAAAATGCAGATTAACATTCAGTGGTATTCTTTCAGTTCAGAGACTTTTTTAAAGGATTTTTTTAATCGGCAAGAGATGAACAGTAGTGCCTTTGATATTACTATTCACTCAGTAGCAAAGACCATCTGTAGAGGAATAGGTAAATGTACAGTTAATGGAATGTGTGATGGATTGACTATTATTATAGCACTAAAAATGTGCCAGACCTCTAGGGATGCTAATTTGCAGTTTCCATCACTCCAAGCACTAACAGATTAATTTGTTACAGAGAAAATACATATATAACTACTCCACAATTTAAGGTAAGTTCTCTCCAGAGACTATTTTAAATATTTTAAGAATTTCTTCTTTGCTCAAAGACTTACAAAAAGTGCTTCACTGTTTCTACAATTTACAAATGGACTATCTAATCTGGGATTGCATTTTTAAACAGTTTATGTCAATACAGACCAACATCTTTTTCAGTTCAGTGGTACAATAGCTAACAATCATTTCAAATGATTAGTTTATGCAGCATCCTTAGTAGGTTCCTTCATGTTTGAGGCACCATGGAAGTGTTATTTTCTCCTGAAGTGCAGAATGGTTAACATGTGATAAAAGAATATAGTGCTGTAATTTTCTCAGATAAAGAACAGAAGTATCCTTGTGAGAAAAATGGAAAGTACTAGAAGGCTTCCAGGCCTGACACAAGGTGTTTATTATTACCTGCATAGCACTTCATGGCAATAGGCCTTAACTATTTGCGAAATGCCTATTTTCAATTGTGCCTGTTTTTCCCATGAAATCTAATAGTGTGCATGCTTCAAATTCCCTCTATGAAAAAAAAAGTCATCCAAAGGCCATGTATCTTCTTTGTTGTGATGTCTATACTTCGGCATAGCATTCCACCTCCGATTCAGATGGTCCCACCACGGCTGGCTTTCATACCAGGCATTGGGCCAAGATACAGGATGAACCTCTTTTTTTTCAAATGAGTTGGGATATAAAATGTTTTCTGCTTTTGCCTTGGTTTTTGCTGTTTTATGTTGTGTTGTGTGGTTTTTATGTTTGTGTGTGTGTGTGTGTGTGTGTGTGTGTGTGTGTGTGTGTGTGTGTGTGTGTTTTAATCCTGTTAGCTGTTCAGAGCTATGATGTATGAGTTTGGGATGGGGGGTTGAATGAATTACATAAATAAAATAATTGAGGAAAATGTAAGACATACACATCAGATAGGGATTCATAGCTTGGAAACATTACTTCTTAGAAGGACTTGGGTATAGTCCTTGGTATCAAGCTGAACATGTGTCAGTGGTATCAGACAGATTCTGGAAAGACTAATTTATTTCTGGGCAGCTTTAGAAGAAGCATTGTGTCAAAGACAGATGAAGGGGAGAAAAGAAAGAAGATAATAAGAATAAATGTACAATTATGATGATAATACTGATAGATAGAATAAATCTGAAAAGAAATTGAAAGAAAGTATATACTATTAGAATACAGGAGTTGCTCAGATACCAAACAGGGAGAATATTCCACAGCAAAGAAGATAGAAAGGAGAGAGGAGTAGAGGGTAGGAAGAAGAGAGGAAAGGAAGAAAGGGAAAAGGAGAGGAAGGAAGGGTAGGGGACAGGAGTAGGAAGGTGAGAAGGGGGAAAAGAAGAGAGGAGTTGGGGGAAAGGAAGGGGAAGTAGGATGAGGTATGAGAGGAGGAAGGAGAAAGTAGGAAAGGAGAGAAGGGAGGGAAGGGAGAGAGGAAAAGAAGAAGAAGGTTTGTTGCGAAATGAGGGAAGAAAGGGTAGAAGAGCAACTCAGAATGTAATTAAAATGGCTTATTTTAATGCTTTCTTTAAAGAAAACATGTATATGTATGATTAATTATGAATAAGAAAATGTACATTTTATATTATGTGCATAAGAAATAAAACTGAAAAGAAGTCATTATTCCTCCTACATTGATAAGACTACACCTGAAGTACTGCATACAATTCAGGGTATCACACTTCCTGAAAGATGTTGTCATATTAAACAGAATTCAAAGGGAATCAAGAAAGATGATTCAGAAATTTGAGGATTTGCCCTATGAACTTAGACTTTGGTATGTTCAGTATGGAAACAGAGTGGATGGTTTAATTGTTTTCCTGCGCAATGCTGAAAATTACACAAGATATGCTTCTACATTCTTTTCAGCTATACAGTTCTTCAATTATGAAGCGCAGTATGCAGTATGTGTCTAATAGGTACTGATTTTCTTTATTAAGAAAGTAATTATACAAATTATCTTTTGTATATGTTCCATTCCTTTATATTTCAAAAGCCATTTAAGAAATTCAGCAATTCCATGCCATTAATCTTTTCCATCCTAGAGTGTTAAAAATTCTTACTGATGCAAATAATTATTTCCTAGTCTGATCTCACTTACATTCTTTGCTTCTTTTTTCTTTTTATCACCATTTAGCAGCATTTTCACACTATTCAGATGTGCTGCTTCAGATTAACTTCTACCCTTTGCCTCCTATCATTTATCCATTCTTATCAAGAATCTAAAAGACAACGAGATAGCATTACCTTCAATCAAGAACCATACTAAAGTGGAACATAAAGACTAAACAGGAAAAGAAGAGATATCTGCATAATATATTTTCTTGTTGGCAAGAACGCTATCAAAACCCCTAAGAACCTTATTCAGGCATTCAGCAGCCAACTGAATTTAAACCATCCATATTACTTTATCAGAGATATCAGTAGAACAGATGGAAAAATGCTGATTAGAAACAAGAGTCTTCTCAATTGTTCAATACATATTTTAATTATTTTAAATGTTTAGTTTTCATTTACATATAACATAAAAGAAAAATAACCCTATCATCATCACAGCTATATGTTATGGAAAAATAAATGACAGTTATTAACTTTCTGCTTTGACAAAAATATTTCATTTACAAAACATATTTGACAGCTCAAGTTTGTTTGCAATGCAGAACTATCCTCCTAAATCCTATGTGTCCCTGTGAACCTCAATTACTTCTTTGATTTTGGTTCTTCCACAGAGACCCTTTAAAAGGGAAGTGATGGATAAGTTCCTGTCAGGCTTCTGTCCCTCAGTGGCCTTGAATCCATCCCATTATCTGTTACACTGCCAACTGCGACAATGATGAACACAAGGCAGGCAGCTGACGACATTCTTATCCATTACTCAAAAAGTACAGAAAAAGGATTAAGCCTGCTAGCCTTCACCCAGATCTACAGAATTTTCAGGGCTTGCTGGAGAAAATGTCTGGTTATATATTTGAGGAAGAAGTAGAAGAAATTGTGAATTCCTTAGACAATTTCAAAGGAGAAAAAACAACATTATGCAAATTTCTCAATTATGAGATTCAGAAGAAATAAATATAAAAATGACTATTTTTATGTCTATGGAGATTGTCAGTCATCCAGGTTATGGTTGCCCCAAAGATGTATTTTCAAGAGGCAACTGGACTCTCTTGATTTTCCTTGAAGATGCTTCTTTTCTCATCCAAGCAGCTTCTACAGGTCTGAGAAGAAGAAAAACAAGAAAGTCTAGTTGCCTCTTTAAAAAGCACCTTAGGTATGACTAGTTTTATGTGGAACAGAATATCCTATGTTTCCTCTTCCTTCTCCTCCTCCTCTTAAAGGGTATTCGTTAGTCTATCCTCCATGATTAGACCCTTCTAGCTTGTTCTCTGTGAAAAACAAAATAAAATTGTTTGCAGTGGCACAGTGGTTAGAATACAGTACTGCCGACTATTTCTGCTGATCACTGGCTGCTAGAAGTTTGGCAGTTCGGGTCTCACCGGCTCAAGGTTGACTCAGCCTTCCATCCTTCCAAGGTCAGTAAAATGAGGACCCAGATTGTTGGGGAAAATATTCTGACTCTGTAAACCACTTAGAGAGGGCTGTAAAGCACTGTGAAGCGGTATATAAGTCTAAGTGCTATTGCTATTGCTAAATTGTCCAGATTACCCTACTAGTGTGTCTCAAAACAGGGAATTTATCAATAAGAATATATTGCTTCTAGAAAAGTCAATAAGAAAGAATAATTCATTTATGGAAACAGGATAATCCTGGCATACGAAGCCTGGTTGATTTCTCCTTATCTCTTACTTCAAGTTTGCATATAATATTTTAGCTCTGAGATCCTGAAAGACAATATTGCTATATACTTCATTGAAAATTCCAGTATGTTTTTTCCTTCTATTTATTTGTTATTCATTGGATTGCATATAATACATGTAAGTTTCTATGTGTATGCATCATGAAATAAGTGTTACAGAAATCTTGATATGTTTTGATTTATAAAGATTTATGAATAACTCTCATCAGATATCTCACTTAATTCTTTGATATTTTTTCTCTCTCTACATTAAATGCCTATGTTTCAAAAAGTTTTTTTACATCTACAAATACCCCTTTTTACAAGCAATTAATTATTTGGATTCATTATATGCTAATAATATTTTGGTAGACAGTTTGAGCTAAAATATTGATTCTGCAGCATATATCTCTGCTATCATTACCACCATCATAAACACAACACCAACCAAATTCTCAAACTACTTTTGTAGTTCTATAGCAGGGGAGTCAAACTTGATTTCATTGAGGGCCGCATCAGGGTTGTGTTTGACCTCAGGGAGTGGGGTGGGCATGGCCAGGGTGTGCGTGGCCAGCTCAACATCACTCATGTTGGGGGCACCTGTGATGGTCCAAATGCTCTGCCAGCAAAAACAGGCTCCCAAGCTCTGTTTTCGGCTGCGATTATGACTTC
Source organism: Pituophis catenifer annectens (assembly GCF_029215685.1). Taxonomy (NCBI): domain Eukaryota; kingdom Metazoa; phylum Chordata; class Lepidosauria; order Squamata; family Colubridae; genus Pituophis; species Pituophis catenifer. Next base: position 51,697,604 of record NW_027256888.1, read on the forward strand.
CTGCAAGCCTCTGCCAGAGAACATGGAGCTATGGAAGGCCGCCCACAGCCCTTGCGAGCTCCATGTTCACTGGCAGAGGCACAGCAGGCCGGTCCTTTGCTGTTTCCAGGGCAGCCCCGTGGGCCAGATCTAAGCACCCACGGGCCAAATCTGGCCCACAGCCCCTGAGTTTGACACCACTGTTCTATAGTTTTCTCAGCAATTTTCTCCTCAGCAATTTGCATTTGTGAGGAGTAATCCATGAAAAAGATTACATTTTCAAATATAATATAGAATTCAACTTCATCATTTCAATAGTTTCTCCTCAAAATACTTTTAAGAGCAGATTACCGAAAGTAATTAGATGAAGTCACGTGTTCTACCCATTCATACTTCCATATACCTGGTATACACCAAGCAAGGAGTAATCATTAAAAATGGGCAAAATACTGCCATAGAAATTATGATCAAGGGAATATAAATTTGACCAATTTTTCCAATTTTTCATACAATAATCTTGGGCAATGATATAGCTAAAATACCAATATGCAATGAAACTGCACTGTAGGAAAATAAATTAATCCTAGTCAAAGTTCAACAGCAAAGAATTTGAGTATGTAGCTTAGTTGTGAATGATTAATGTTATCATCAACTGAACAATCAAAAATCAGGATTTGTTTTAAGGCTCACTTCTTTTCCTATTTTTCATTTCACTTTTAAAAGGTGATTAATCTGAGTCCATTTTCATTCTTCTTTTACTGATACCTATAACTTTCTATATTTTCAGACTTTCACTAAACAGACAAAAATTACTGCAGCTATTGCTGGTGAAGCAAACTATTCACTACTACAGTTATTGTAATTCTTATATAAACTAATCAAAGGGAAATTACATCTATAATTCCAAGAAATTCCCTCCAATGTTGGTGGACCTTCCTGAGAAAGAATTCTAATCTAAGGTCCAAACTGAAAGGACTGAAGGAGGTGAAGAGATCTCCTTAAATTCATTTACAAGGATGATTCACTTCAGAGTGAAAGATACCTTAAAGTGGAAATAATTCAGGCAAAGTAGAAGGGTGGGGAAGACAAGTTTCCAATGTTAAAAAAAGATTGGTATAACCAATTAAAAAGCATTTATTTATTACTCTCCCTTCCTCAATTTTTTAATATCATTCCACCTAGGATTAGATTAGTCCTGACCTTGCTGGCCTTTCATAAGATCTTAAAATGTTGATTTGGGGCCTGGACCTGAGTTTGTGGAACTGTGATAAGGTTCATCTCTTAATAGTTATTTATAATGCTTGGTTGCTAGGTGTTTTTATTTCACATTGTGCATTTTATCTGTTTTAATCTATTTTATTGTAAGTTGCGCAGAGTCACTTATGTAATATAGGTAACTGTATAAATCAAATAAACAAATAAACTATTGAATGATAACCCAAATTTCAATTTGATGGATAAAAAAACATGAGACAGCTGAAAAAAAGCACACATTATCAAATAGGTGCAAATCAGTGGTGGGTTTCTACTGGTTCTCCCCGGTTCTGGGGAAACGGTAGTGGCAGCAGCAGGCTGCCAACCCACCCGGACATCATCATGGATGCTCTGCGCATGTGCAGAAGGTTCTGTGCATGCGCAGAAGGGCTGCATGGTAGCAAAACTAGCACACACATGTGCACACTCCCGGTTCTGAACTGATAGCAAAAGTAAGTGGAACCCACAACTGGTGAAATATCAAATATGTTGGGGGGGCGGAATTTAGAAAATGAAAAAGGAGCACTTGCCAAGAGGATAGTACCATCCTACCTCATTAATTCTTTAGACAATGTGCTGCAATTTGAGAACAACCAAGATTTTGTAGAGTATCTGAAATCCAACGTTCCCCAATCTAAAAATCTATACATATATAGGACTATAAGTCCCATCATCCTCAGGCAGCTTTGCCTGCGTAGGCAACACTAACAGAAATTGTAGTCCAATATTATTGAACACCACCAGGTTTAGGTGAGCAGATGCAATGTATACCACCTATAGCAGGAATGTGATAATAAAAGACTGAAATAAGAATCATATCATCAGTTCATTAAAAGCAAGAGGAAACAACAAAAACTGTACAAATCTATTGGGAGTGTTCTGGACATCTTTTTGATTAAAGTTTGAGAGTGATTTGTTATGGTGGAGGCAGCCTTTCCTGAAATGAAAACAGAAAAAGAAAAAACACAATAGGGCTGCTTCAGAACAAGAACGCACAAAGTCGCCTCTATTTTTCTTTTTTCCCTTTCGTTTTTATTTATTGTTTTACATTTTTGTACATGCCGTCTGTATCTATAGCTTTTAAATATTCATTTGACAAGAACTGTCATTTTCAATAAGTCCATATCTGCCAACTTTGCCCACAGAGAGGCAGAAAAGGAAGTTTTCAGTCCATCAAGATTATTTTTAATAAAAAGTGAAAGATCATATGGGCTCCTCTGGGTACATGGTGGATACATGAGTTTACATAGATTAAGAACCTTATTATATTCATTTGTTAAATTAAACTTTCACTCTTCCTCTAAGGACTTGAAAATGGAATTCATAGTTCTCTGACACTCTAAGTAAAGCTGAACAGGAATTTGAATGTGGGTCGGTCCCAAATGACACTTCTAGTTATTCAGTCTTTCCATACCTGATATTTCCAAAATCATATTAAAGCTTACCTAAAATTCAACAAAGCTATTCTGATTATTTGCAGAATGTTTTCACTAAAATACTAAAAGATTGGGCACATTTACAGTATATACAGTAGTTAGTAAATGTAGAAACATGCAGAGAACAGTAAACCAATAAGCATTTTCCTTTTGTGACTAATAGCTGAACACAGAAACGCAGCAAATTAACGCTTGAGCAAACTATTACTTCCAAACTATTGATTCTGAATAGTTGTGCTTCTATGATAGCACTCAAGGATCGTTGAAACTGAATCTAAAGGTAGTATTATTTTCCCATTTTAAGACTGGTATACAATAACTTGAAATAACTTTTTGCTCTTCATTAAAAACTATTTATTAGAACTTATAGAATAACAAATTGAGTCCACATTTCCAGAGATCTTATCAACAAATCACCAAGGTCATCTTGCAAAGGATTCAGAACAGCAGTTTCATCTAGAATTCTAGCTCTCAAGTTAGACATAACAGAATAGCCATATATGATAATATAAAAACACTTGTCGTATATGAAAAGGAATATTTGGGGAAAGTAATACAAATATTTCCCACCATGTGTCACTGCAATAACTTAATTTCAGCATTGTTCCAGATCAGGTATATTGTAGGATCTGGCGAGTAGAGATTTGGGATGCATTAGAATTGGATGCTGCCATTTCAAGTCTCCATCACATGCAGGTTTTCCAAGCTTCAAACAGTAACATCATCAAGGAAGGCAGAAGCAGAAATACTAGCCTCTGTTAAGTTTTATGGGAGATTGTGGTAAGAGTTAAAACACAATGAATTAAGGCAAATTTATGTGTCCCAGGATAATGTTGCAGGAGCCAATCTGGGTCGGTCACCGGGGCCAGAGGTTTTGTCTTCTGAGCTTTCGGATTCATGCTAGACCCCATCTTCAGGGAACTTCTCTCTTCCTGAAGATGGCCTCCAGCATGAGTCTGAAAGCTCGGAAGACAAAACCTCTGGTCCTGGTGACTGATCCAGATTGGCTCCTTAAAACACAATGCCTACATGAATCACTGCAGAAAGGTTATGTGTCTATTACATTTTTTTCTTTTATTTAAAAATAGGCTGGAAAAAGTCATGTTCCCAACGCATCTTGATGGTATAAACTTGAGTTTCTTGGAATGCAAGTTTGCCTTTTCTGCTTCAGAACAACATTTGTTGGCCTTAGAAAACCAGGAAACTAAGCCATGTTTCTGCTTCATTTTCTCTCTTTGTTTTAAAAAACTAGCTAGTTTTTATTTAAAACAAAATATGAAGTAGGTGTGTGTGTGTGTGTGTGTGTGTGTGTGTGTGTGTTACTGTATATCTGTGTGCTTTACAAAGGAGTTTTGTCTGCTTTGTTGTTCTTGTGTTGTTCTCTGCTAGGAAAAGGACATGATCTGCCTATACATTGTATCCTAAACTGAAGGGTCATTTCCATTACCTCATGTGTGTCTAGTTTACATTTTTCAATTAAAAGATAATCATTATGCTATTATGACTAAAAAGGAGTGAAATGACCTTTTGCTGCATTTGTTACATGTTGAATCCTCATGGGGTGACTTGAATGAAAGCTTGACAGAAGAATCAGTTGTCTTAGCCTAGTGATAAATAAGAACAATTATCATACTTATTCATCTGATATTTTATGATATTCCATTAATCCATCACAGAACACCTTTCTGAGAAAAGCCTGAAACCCACATTCCTTTTTGTTCCTTCTGTATTCAGGTCATCAATGTATGCTAACAGAATATTAAAAAAACATTTATTCAGTTTAAAATGAGAATTTTCTTTTGCATATGTGATCATTTCAAGCAATGCAGATGAATAACCTTTCATACACAAACAACAAATTTCCCATTGCATTTTTACAGTGCATTTGACAAAGGATAAAAATAAATGCTGTTTGGTTATGTATCTTAGCCCTCCAGAAAAAAAAAAAAAGACCAATCCACTTGAAGTGTTTATTTTGTTTTGTTTTTTGTTTTGTTTTCTGTTTTGTTTTGTTTTGTAATGTTTGGGGAACTTTGCATTTGCATCTATAAGGGACTGTACATATTTTGTTCCCTTTTTAGGACTGTAAAATCCCTTGCTTTGGAGAGACTGAATGGAGCTGAGCATTTACTGGCTGGATGCCATTCCTGATATCTATGCAGAGTTCACAACAGATATTTTCTCTTTGCGCCCTGATAGAGAAACAACTGTCACTGCCTAGGATTGAAATCTCAACCTTCCGAGTGGGAGGCAAGCATCTTCACTACCATGCTGCTCAAACTATACATATTAGCATTGTATAAAATATTTGAAATTTAAATTTAAAAAACTATTTGTGTTGTGATTTAAAAAACAACATATTGTGGGTGTTCATGTTTGTAAACTTGTACAGGTGAGGAACTGTTAGCAGATTCTAAAGCAGATTCCCAATTATGCAGTGGGTAGATAAAAATTGATGGAGAAGATAGTCCAGGAGTTATTTCAAAACTAAGACTTGTAAAGTTGTAAAGAGCAAAATCAGACTTTGAACACGGACGTGGAAACTAATAGGAAGTCAATGCAGAACCTGAAGCACAGATGTACATTGGTGACTACTTTCCAAAATCTGGACCAATGCATTCTGAACTAATTATAGTTTCCATGCATTTTTTTAGAACTTTCCCAATACCTTTATGTAGATATCGAAAAGGACAGAAGACAGGACTGAAACCTGTGCCATGCCAATGGAGCTTCAGTTTGGCTGATCTCGCCTATTCCACAATCATAGTAGAAACTGCCCACTGAGAACAGAAACCACTGCAACACAAGTATCTTCAACTTCCAGCATCTACATTTCATGTGAAGCTTTCAGACTTCTACATAAAACTCAGACTTCTACATATAACTCAGCCATTCTGGTTAGCAATAAACTGAAGACTCTTCATCAATACAATAATTCAATCAAGATTTCTATAATCATTGTCAAGTTTGTCAATTCTCACCTTCCTTGCCCCCATCCCAACATTATTACAGATATTCCATATGCCTTTCAAAAGATTACTCCCTCTTGCCATACAACTGTTTCAGTGGTGGGTTGCTCCCGGTTCGGACTGGTTCGCAAGAAGCGGTAATAAAATCGGTGGGAGGCTCCACCCACTGACCCGGACATCATCATAGGTAATCTGCATGTGCGCACAGGCACGATGTGAACCAGTAGTAAAGGTAAGTAGAACCCACCCCTGAACTGTTTCCTAAAATTCAAAACCATTTTTAATCTTTGAAATAAAAAACAATGTTGCACTATTTTCAATATAATAAAAACCTTGAGTAGAAGGGCAACAATATGGCAGACAGTGATCTCTGACAAAGAATTAGAAATTGAAATACTATTCATCTAGCTATAAAATAGAACTTGGATTACAAAGGACTAAAGCTATTGGCCAACAATTTTGGAACAATAACATAATTAAAGCAGTTCTTTTAGGAAAACAGAGGAGTTTATAAACTGTCAGATGATAATATGATGTGTGTCTGTGTGTGTTCACTGGGGAAAGAAATCTTCATTAAACACAAATATAAGGATTAGATTAACTGTTTTAAAAAGATTTGCTAAAATTGGAAGGAAATGAAGAAAGGCAAAAAGATCATTGGACACCATGTATTCTGAGCAAGAAAATTACAAAAGTTTGGAGATATACAAAATGAGAAAAGTAGAAAGGAGATGCTTAAGGGAGAATATGATAGAACCCAATATATAAAATTGCTTTTGTCAAAAATCTGGCTAAGAGGCTTTGACCCAAATGGCCAGGAGACTGAGGTTGGCAGTTATATTAGAACAATGGGATTCTGGCTGAGATAATCGTATAGCCCTGAGCTGGGTTTCATTTCTGGTGATGTAGCAAAGGTGAAATGAAAAAAGCAATGAACCAGAGTAAACAACAAACACAGCAACAAGCAAAACTAATCATGATCAGAAGTATTTACAAATTTGTCATAAATACTGGGGTGTCGTCAGTCTATAATTATCTTCCCCTCTAGTAACTATGCATGAATAAATCTATTCCATTTTCAGTAATGATAGCCTTCTTTTTTAACTACATGTTTATTCTTATCGTCAGTACAGTTATTTTTAGTTCACAAAAAATTGTATTATATTTATTTACTACTTGAAAGCTATTTTGTCTAATATACCTGTATTTTCAAGCAAATCTCTTTAATGCATGATTTGTGAATACAGCTTTCAGTAATATCTGCATTTTATAGACAAGTTTTGATTGGACAATTGCACCATAACATGCATATGATAATAAACTAAAGTCACACATGGTTTATTCCTGGATCATTAAGCCACAAATGACTATGTTCATATATCAAGCCAACAATAATAAAATATATGAGTTCTTCATATAAACACCAACCATATTGCTCTAAATTCTGATATCCATGAAGATTCTTGTGGCTTATAAATGACTCAATGCAAATAATTCAACCTAAGAAATAAACAAATGGAAGCAGATGGAAATTGTGGTCAGGGAGCCTTTGCCAGCTTCAGCTGGTGCACCAGTTGCAGCGTTACTTGGGATAGGAGGATGTGGCTACAATGGTTCATGCTCTTATTACCACTCAAATAGCTTATTGCAACACTCTCTACATGGAGCTGCCAGTGAAGACCATTTGAAAGCTTTAGTTAATACCAACTGCCATAAGTCCACATTCTCATGGGTGTGGACCATTGAGCACGAATTCCACCTGATTTACAGGCCCTGCATTGTCATCTTGTTCATTTCCAGGTGTAATGTAAAGGCAGGGGTGGGATTCAGCCTATTTGGTCCAGTTCAGGCGAGGTGGTTGCTCTGACGATCAGCTGAGACACAACCAGTTCACTCCAACCATCAGCTGGGCCCACCACCCACCCCTGCGCTATACCTACCTTTATTTCATTCGTTTGAAGCTCAGTTGATAGGCATGGAAGAGCGGATTGCCGCACCTCAGCTGTTTTTAGTGCTTTTAACACTGCTTTTAATGGTGTTTTCTAATGGACTGCCCATGCTCAGCAAACCGGTTGTTACACCAGTTGAATCCCACCACTGTGTAAAGGGCTAGGTTTGAGAAATCCTTGGTGCTCTCTGACATTGGTTGTTTCCTTGCAGACATTTTACTACCTGAACTAGGAAAAATCTGACTCCCTACCAGCATTGATGATGTTACTAGATTAGGCAATGAAACATTGCAAGAAAACAACCAACGTCAGAGAGCACCAAGGACCCGTTATTTCAACCCTGAGTTACAAATATTCTCTTCTAGAGAGCCAAGTTTAACCTACAATGCCATTTAGGGTTTGGGACCGGGTTATCTGCAGGACTACATCTTCTTACTATAGTCAGTCCACAGCTCAGTTCATGCCAAAAGAAACATCAGGTTGTCTCCCACTCTGAGACATAAGAGGAGGGTGACTCCTGGAAACATGGTTTTTCAGTGATAGAAACTGGAATAATCTGACCTTCAGAATTCACATTTTAAGAAGATACTTGGTTGATACCTAGGATGCTGACAGCAACCCGTATGAACCATCAGCAATGATATTTGTGATACATTTTTAAATGTTCAGTTGACTGAGTTTCATGTTTAATGAATAAAAGAGATAATAGTAATAGTAATAGTAGTAATAGTTAATAGAGTCGGAAAAAAAGAACTGGAAAAAACCGTGAAATATCGCGACCTGGCCATCGAAACTACATGGCTATGGATAAAACATGTAACAGTGATACCCATTGTCAGCGGGGCACTTGGTACCAAGAATTTTATAAGATACATCAACAAATTGCAGCTTCCTGCAATAACACCAGCGGAACTGCAAAAAACTGTGCTACTTGGAACATCGTACATCTTAAGAAGGTACTTGGTTGATACCTAGGACGCTGGCAGCAGCCCGTATAAACCATTAGCACCAGTCAATGGTATTTGAGATGCATTTTTGAATGTTCAGTTGACTGAGTTTCATGTTTAACGATAGTAATAGTAATAATAGTAATAAAAATTTGTGTTCATTAAATTAGACAGATACAGATAGCAATAGCAACAGCACTTAGACTTATATACCGCTTTACACTGCTTTATAGCCCTCTCTAAGCAGTTCACAGAGTCAGCATATGGCCCTCAAAATCTGGGTCCTCATTTTATCCACCTCGGAAGGATGGAAGGCTGAGTCAACCTTGAGCCTGGTGTGATTTGAACTGCCAAATTGCAGGTAGCCGGCAGCCGGCAGACAGCAGAAGTAACCTCAGTACTGCACTCTAATCATTGCACCACCACGGCTCGGTGGTAGTCCTCAGCTTACAACAATTGACCCCAAAATTTATGTTGCTAAGTGAGAAATTTGTTAAGTGTGTTTTGCCCCATTTTATGACTTTTCTTGCCACATTTGTTAAGTGAATCATTGTAGTTGTTAAATTAGTAACACCGTTGTTAAGTGAATCTGGCTTCTCCATTGACTTCACTTGTCAGAAGGTTGCAAAAGGTGAACATATTACCCCGGGACACTGCAACCATCATAAATATGAACCAGTTGTCAAGCATCCGAATGTAAGTTACATGACTATGGGGATGCTCCAATGGCCATAAGTGTGAAAAATGGTCAAAAGTCACTTTTCTCAGTGCTGTTGTAACTTTGAATGGTCATTAAGTGAACTGTTGTAAGTGAAGGACTACCTGTATCTTTCTTGCAATATGGATTGCCAGATTCTCATAGCAGTGCATACAACATGTAGGCACAGAGAACTAAATTCCAGATTCTAAATGGTCAGAGTAATTTGCCTGAAACATGTGATTAAAACGGGGCAGAGAGGTCTGAAACTGCCAAACTAGGATCCATAAAGTTCTAAGGATTCAACAAGAACTGAGAAGAATTGCTCCTAAAACTTTGTGAAGCTGCCAGATGAAGGTTCTGCAAAACGGTGAAGAGTTAGCTGTATTTCTTTTTCCTACATTTCATGCAACTGACTTTATTAATTAATTATTTTTTACTTTTTATATACTTCTCATAATGTTGCCTATCCCAAAAGAAAAACAGCATTACAGGAATCAGTAAGCTAATTAAATAATTAAACTGGATTTTTCCCATAATAATTTTCTGTTTTTACGAATGAGATTTATTTGTCAGAAATTTTTAAATCCTCAAAAAATCTTAAAACATTAAGATGCTCCAATATACTGTATATCCCAGACACTCTAGGTCTCTCAAAGTTAAACATTTATTTTGATTAATTTTACAACAAAGAACTGCTAGTATATAAGAAATGGTGTTTGCTGATCTTTTCACAAATACATGTATGCCATTTCTCTTAAGCATAAATGTAATTACACTGCACACAACTGATTTTCTTGGTGTGATCTTCACTAATAGAAAAGCATGCATGGGAAAAGTTAAACTGTTCTCTCAAGACTTGCTATTTGTTCCAAAATTCCCAAACCCTTGGGGATCACACACACAGACAACAATCCAAACTTCCACTATTACCAACAAACATTTTTTCTCCTTGTAAGCCCCAAGGAATGCAGTAGCTAGGGAAATGTTAAACCTCTCCACCCTGTTCTCACACTGGTTCCAATGCAGCTTGGAACCTCATTTGATCCTTCATATCATTCCCTTTGTACCTAAATATGTAACTCAGGTCCACATTTTTCCTTTTTTTCAGTTTGCAAATAAACATTTAAGTATTCCCGTTGTATATGTAGCACAACTGCTACAGTACATATAAAATCACCCATTTCTTTAATATGATTTTAAAGGTCTGGTGTGCCCAGTCTAATGCAAATCATCCATGTCTGCACAGTAAATTTGATTAGGTAAAATTGTTGTTACCCTAGAATGGTGTTATGATAACGTCTGTATATACTTACTTGGATTAAGAGAATAATGCCTTATTTTAAATTCAGTTGTTCTGCTCTGTTTCTTTTCCCAGAAAAACAAACAAAGATCTCCATACCAACTTACTGGCAATTCATTTGTATCAATCACTGCAACATCGAGATGATGTGGTAAGAAGAACCACTTCTTGAAATGTGTGAACAAATGAAACATAGATTCCCATTACACAAGAATGATCCAAGTATTAATCAGCTTTCTGGTAAGAAAGGGCCAAAAATGGAATAGAATAGAATAACAGAGTTGGAAGGGACCTTGGAGGTCTTCTAGTCCAACTCCCTGCTTGGGCAGGAAACCCTACACCACTTCAGACAAATGGTTATCCAACATCTTCAAAACTTCCAGTGTTGGAGCATTCACAACTTCTGGAGGCAAGTTGTTCCATTAATTAATTGTTCTAACTGTCAAGAAATTTCTCCTTAGTTCTAAGTTGCTTCTCTCCTTGATTACTTTCCATCCATTGCTTCTTGTCCTACTCTCAGGTGCTTTGGAGAATAGCTTGACTCCCTCTTCTTTGTGGCAACCCCTGAGATGTTGGAACACTGCTATCATGTCTCCCCTAGTCGATCAAACCATTCTACATTTTGCCCCTGGCCAAAGCTAGGAGTCAATAATAAACCTCAAAGATGGCTGCTCTAAAGTCACTAGTATCTTTTGTAAACTCCTCTTACCTGAACGTCATATACTGTATCTAAAAATACATATGGCAAAAATTATAGGCACAATATGTTAACCAAAGGATTTATTCTCTTAAAGTTACAAATCTATCATTTGCCACAGATTCAAACACAAAAAACAAATTTACTAAAACAGACAGGAGTCTTATTTCCTGCTTATCATGTCATTTAGGAGAAAGATGAAAACTGTTTTCAGCGCATACAGTTAATCCTCAATTTATAACTACAATATAGCCCAAAATTTACATTGCAATGTAAGATATTTGTTACATGAGTTTTGCGCCATTTTACAATTTCTTGCTACAGTTGTTAAGTGAATCATTGCAATTGTTGAATTAGTAGCATAGTTGTTAAGTGAATCTGGCTTCCCATTGACTTTGCTTGTCATAAGTTTGCAAAAGCTGATCATATGACTCCAGGACATGGCAACTGTTAGAAATATGAACCTGTTGCCAAGCATTCAAATTTTGATCCCGTGACCATGGGGATGCTACAACAGTTATAAGTGTGAAAAACATTCATAAGTCAATTTTTCAGTTGTAACTTTGAACAATCACTAACTGAACTGTTGTAAGTCGAGGACTACCTGTAATTTGAATCTCTGTGTAGTCTGTCACATTTTTCACACTCTTGCAGCAATTTGGATCTTCACAAAGAGGGATCTTGGAGTCCTAGTGGACAACCATTTAGATATGAGCCAGCAGTGTGCAGCAGCTGCCAAAAAAGCCAACACAGTTCTGGGCTGCATAAACAAGGGGATAGAATCAAGATCACGTGAAGTGTTAATACCACTTTATAATGCCTTGGTAAGGCCACGCTTGAAATATTGCATTCAGTTTTTGTCACCACGATGTAAAAAAGATGTTGAGACTCTAGAAAGAGTGCAGAGAAGAGCAACAAAGACGATTAGGGGACTGGAGGCTAAAACATATGAAGAATGGTTGCAGGAACTGGTTATGTCTAGTTTAATCAAAAGAAGGACTAGGGGAGACATGATAGCAGTGTTGCAATATCTCAGAGGTTGCCACAAAGAAGAGGAAGTCAAACTATTCTCCAAAGCACCTGAGAGTAGAACAAGAAGCAATAGGTAGAAACCAGGGGTGAAATCCAGCCGGTTCTGACATGTTCTGGAAAACTGGTAGAGGAAATTTTGAGCAGTTCGGAGAACCGGTAGTGGAAATTTTGAGTAATTTGGAGAACCAGCAAATACCACCTCTGGCTGGCCCCAGAGTGGGGTGGAAATGGAAATTTTGCAATATCCTTCCCCCAGGAGTGGGGAGGGAATGGGGATTTTGCAGTATCCTTCCCCTGGAGTGGAATGGGAATGGAGATTTTGCAGTATCCTTATCTTGCCATGCTCACCAAGCCACGCCCACCAAGCCCAAGCCACACCCACAGAACCAGCAGTAAAAAAAATTGGATTTCACCACTAGTAGAAACTAATCAAGGAGAGAAGCAACTTAGAACTAAGGAAAAATTTCCTGACAGTTAAGACAATTAATAAGTGGAACAACTTGCCTCCAGAAGTTGTGAATACTCCAACACTGGAAATTTTTAAGAAGATGTTAGATAACCATTTGTTTGAAGTGGTGTAGGGTTTCCTGCCTGGGCAGGGGGTTGGACTAGAAGACCTCCAAGGTCCCTTCCAACTCTGTTATTCTACTCTATTCTATTCTAAAAACTTGAGACTAGAACAGTTAGATTTTTTTCAATATCAGGCAGTAGAGCAAATTGACGACTTGTAATTTAAAAACCATGCTGTCTATTCTAGAATAAAACTAGAAAAAAAATAAACATTTTCATTTGTAGTGGTTTTGATTTGTATTGATTAAACAAAGATATTTTGATCCAGTATATGTAAAAACAAAAAAATATTTTGCAAACAAATTAAAATGATTGCAGCTGAGAGAGAGAGAGAGAGAGAGAGAGAGAGAGAGAGAGAGAGAGAGAATTTTTGTCATATTAATGTAAATATGCTGTACTGTACCATGTTTTTCTTTGTAGCCTTGCCAAGACATCTGATACAATATATTATTATTTTACTTGAGATGTGATCTGTGGCAAAGGCCTGCAACAAAAATACCACATGGTATGAAATTGATTCATTTTGGTACTGCAAATTGTGATGAGGTGGAGGCAGGAAATTCATCTTCTCTCATCATGACAATCTTGAGATTGAATCTTGGAGGGGGTTTTTTTTCCTTAGATGTGGAAATAGCGACATCCGTCATTCTTAGTTGAGCAGTGCCTCTCAGGCAACAGACAAAGCCAAAATGTGAGTTGGACTGCTAAAGAAGCATAAAAAGAAAAGGAGAATATTGATTGATAAGCTCAAAATATTGCTCGCTTTCTCTAAGAAAACCCTTCCAGATATTAATTTTTAAAACTATGCAAGTTTAAGAAAGATCCAGAACTAGTAGTGACCAACCATTTTCTTACTGATTTATTCTATAATTATCACTATTTTTAATCTCCTCCAAGTGAGGTAAATAGAGGTTCTTATAGGTTGATTTAGAAAGTTGTGTGCCGTTTGAATCAGAGTGCTGAATGGTTGTGTAACATTAATTGATCATCTTGTATGTGACATGGTTATTTGGTCAAATTCTGTCAATTGTTGCCCATAATGTTTGTTGTAATGGGCTGAGATGCTCCAGGCTATCCCTCCACAAATTTCAAAAATTAGATTTCCAAAATTTAGCTATACAAATCTGTATGAAATTGTAGCTGGCAAACAAAACAATAACATTATCCCACTTAGTAATGTTCTTATAAGTTCAAAGCGAGATGTGAAAGAAATTGAATATCTGAAATGTATTTATAATTCATATCACAGGACTGTGCAGTGTCTATCCAGTAATATTCCATAATATATTAGACATAATTCCTGGACCTAGGCCAGAGAAAGCACTTCACCATAAAGAATATATTGTGACTTCAGCGTTGTGAAAATACTTTTTTCCTCTCCTCAGCATAAATTCTGCCTTGTAGTGTGGTAAGGGAGCATGGAAATATTTGAATACTCTAGTTAAGTTCTGTACTTTTTGATTATACCAGGAGTACCCTTTTATCATCGTGATTTCAATTGCCTAGAGCCAGGACAAAACTGAGAAAAAGCTGGACGTTCTTTGCTTTGTTAATGTGGGGGGAAAACAATCAACACTGTGAACATTAGTGATGATAGCATGCAATGTTGTTTTGTAGGACTCAAAAGGGCAACCATTCATCTGAATTGAATTTCAGCTGGAGACTAAGAGGCCAAATTTAATCATCACCACCAAGCCCAAATTATCACACAAATCAATATACTCCGATTTCATTTGTAGCAAAAAAGGAAATTCTCTGTGTTTTAGTCAAGCAGGTGGCCTAAGGCTATTAACCAGCTGGCTGAAATCTAAATAACTTTGCCAAGACAAAAGCAAGTCAAATGATTGATTATCATCTTATTGTGCTTGAAGAGGCACTTCTTGGCCGATCAGCATTCATCGACCACATACAATTATTGCATAGTGAAATGATTTCTTTGGCTCAGATATTGTATTTGAGAGTTCTTTGTGCTGCAAGTTTAAAGAATCTTTCTGGCATGTTCTGTTATGGCATAATCATCTGCAATTATTCAAGTTTGGATTGCCATGCAATTTTTTTTTCTCCTTATCCACTATACATCACATAAATGAAAACAAACACATTGAGTTGTTCTTCTAGGTAGGAGTGTGACTGAAAAGTAATTATCCATCCTTAGTGATTGCAAAATCATGCCTTCTTCTGAGACTTGATTCCATCCTCTGTGAAGTAGCCTATATTTGTTTTATTAGCGAAGACTTTGCAAAATGAATTCTTGAGCAATATATGGTGAATATTATGCAACAAACCTCTTTTTGTTTTCTGTACTGTAACAACTCTTCTTGATACCTTCTTTGTTAAAAACTATACCACTTGAAAGTAATGACCTTTGGGCTTCAAATTTATTTCTATGGTATTTAAAGGAAAATAAAATGCAATAAAGAATAGCCCTGAATAACTCTTCCTTACAAAGGGACACTCTCAGTATCAGATAAAATGAACCACCATTAATCAGGTGAAGACATAACCAGAAGCTTGTGATTGTGAACAATTCTGATATATCCCTATGCCAGCGGTGTAATATCTGTGGATGGGAAGGTGTTGTTTCAAAGCAATAAATGTTGCTTCAAAATCAGCAGTCTCACTGTTGTGCTTGGAGGGACAGTCTGTTTTCACTGAAAAGGATTTTGGGCTTACCCTCGCCTTTCAGGTCCTATTATAGCAACATGCTGGAATAAGGTAAGAATCAAAATACAGAACTGTCTGCAATCTTGTGTAAGAAAGTTATCACCCACCCATCTCCTAGAAGAATGAAATATTCTAGGAAATATTAAAAGGCAGAATATTATATTTCCCTGAATGAGAAAAGGAGAAACATGTTTTTAAAGACAAAGCATCTCCCTGCACCCCCACTTCAGGGTGATGGGATTAAGACCTTCACCCTCAGGATATGATAGGATTAGCCCTCTACCCATCTCCCCATATGGCACCTGGGAAGATTGCATCACCCAGCAAGGTTCAACCAAGCCTGGGACTCAAAACAGCCTACAAAGTTACCCTGCATGGCCCCATGGGAGTCTGACAACCAATCAGGATACCTTCCCTTACACAGGAACAGGAAGCTCTAAGGCAGGGCCCAAGAGAGGGTATAAATAAATATATAATATAATACTGTATTTATTTATAATTTACTGTATATATTTATACTGTATATATTTATAATACTGTATATATTTATAATTACATATTATGATATTATATGTAATATATATATATATATATATATATATATATATATATATATATATATATATTCCATGTGCTCGATTGCCCAGGACCTCAAACCATGTGGTCCTGTCCACCATTAAACCATCTTTCCAAACAGCTTCCATGTTTCCAGTGCCTTTCTCCCCACTTGGAACTAAACCCAGATGGACATTTCTTCCAACACTTGCATTAGGGATTTAGAAAAGCATGGACGCAGCTGTACCAAGATAAACAGAGATTTCATTACCAAACTAGGTAACATTATTAGGATTAGAAAGGACCTCAGAGTTCAACCCCGAGCTACAAATATTCTCTTCATCAACAGCAGATTCTGTTTAATTTCAGACATGACTGTGAGAGGGTGGCCTAGAAATTTTCTCTCTGAGTGACTGAACTAACTAACTCCTTCCACTACTGTGAGACGGCAGTGGAGCCCGGGGTGCTACCTACCTACATGGAGACTCTTTCTGTCCCGGACTTTTTGGACCCTACCTAGCTGCTTTTCCCATCCTGGTTTCACAGGATGTATTCAGCAGTGGAGCCGTTTGCACTGCGAGACTCTCCCCTTTCGCAGGCCTGGCCCTCCTTGATGACAGGTTTTGGAACCCCGAGAGGTGGCATGTGGCAAAGAGGGGGTTGAGAGGTTTTTTATGTAAATTGTTAGCAACATTTTTAAGGGGTTCCAGGGGGGAGGGTTGGATTAGAACTAGGGCTGGGGGTGTGGGGGATAACCCATCGAGGAGGGGGCCTGGTCCGGCTGAGGGGCGCAGCATGGGGGTGTGGGACTCGGGGAGGGGGGGTTAGAGCTTGTTCTGATGATGGATTTTCCATCAGTACTGTGGGTGAGAAGGGCAGATATGGCGGGAGCAGGGGGCCATATTGTGTTGTGGGAGCACGCGCTCAGTCTTTGAGTGGTGGCACGCTCTGCCCCCCAATGCTCTGCCTGTTCCCCGGGTTGCACAGATCCTCAGGGCCTGGGCCTTCAGTTGATGTTATGCAACACCAGGTCTGTGGTAAATAAAGCCCCCCTCATTTGTGATCTTGTTCAGGAGGGGAGAGCGGACCTGGTGGGTATTACAGAGACCTGGTTGGGCCGGGAGGGGGGGTCCCCCTCGTTGAAATGTGCCCACCCAGTTTTCACGCATTTCATCAGCCGAGGTCACAGGGGAGAGGCGGGGGGTGGCGGTTGTTATCAAAGAAGGTCTTAGGCCGAGGGAGGCCACTGTTCCTCAGACTGCTGGATGTGAGTCCCTCCTTGTGAAGTGGGGTCATGGGGTACAGATGGGCTTGCTGATCACGTACCTGGCTCCCTGCCACGTGGCAGCAGTCCTGCCCAAGCTGCTCAATGTTATAGCCATGGTAGCGGTTGATACCCCCAGGCTCATGGTCATGGGGGATTTTAACCTGCCATCCATGGTGAGACGTCTGAGGCAGCTCAGGAGTTCATGGCTTCCATGACAGCTATGGACCTGACCCAGTTAGTTCATGGCCCTACTCACACGGAGGGAAACACGCTGGACCTGGTTTTTGTCTCTGGTCAGTGAATGAATGATCTTGAGATAGGGGATATAATGATTGAGCCCTTGTCATGGTCGGATCACTCCCTCATTCGCTTTGACCTTTGAACCGCTATACCCCACCGCAGGGAGGCGGAACCGATGAGATGGTTCCGCCCCAGGCGCCTGATAGAACCTGATAGGTTCCAGACGGAGCTTGGGCCATTCCCTGAGGCTCTGGCTCATGCCTCAACTGAAGACCTAGTGGCCACCTGGGATAGGGCGGCCGCTGGAGCTTTGGATCGGGTTGTGCCTTTGCGGCATCTGACCCGGCGCCGGTCTCACCTGGCTCCTTGGTTTACTGAGGAGCTGAGGGAGATGAAGCACCAGAAAAGATGCCTAGAGAACAGTTGGAGGGCCAGCCTTTCTGAATCCGACCGAACACTGGTAAGGTCTCATATTAAGACTTACCTAGTGGCGATAAAAGTGGCAAAATGTAATTATTTTGCTGCTCTTATTGCATCATCAGATAATCATCCAGCCGCCCTGTTTAGGGTGACCCACTCCCTGCTTCACCAGGGAGCGCGGGAGGACCCCTTGGAGGGTAGAGCCGAGGACTTTGTGCAGTATCTGTATGACAAAATTGCTCAGATTCAGGAAGACTTGGACTCTGACTGGGTAGACTCAGGCGGGATGATGGGAGCAGATCTTGTGAACGTTATCTGTGAAGAGTTTGACCCTGTGACTCCTGAAGACATGGACAGGATTCTGGGTAGACTGAGTGCAGCCACATGTTTATTGGACCTGTGTCCCTCCTGGTTGGTGCTGGCTTCTCGGGAGGTGACACGAGGCTGGCTCCAGGGGATTATAAATGCTTCATTGAGTGAGGGTGACTTTTCTGCTGCCTTGAAAGAGGCAGTGATGAGGCCTCTCCTCAAGAAGCCTTCCCTGGACCCGGCAGTGTTAGCAAACTATCATCCAGTCTCCAACCTTCGCTTTGTGGTGAAGGTTGTTGAGAGTGTGGTGACGCGACAGCTTCCCCAGTACCTGGATGAAACAGTGTATCTGGATCCATTCCAGTCAGGCTTCAGGCCTGGGTACAGCATGGAAACGGCATTGGTCGTGTTGGTTGATGATCTCTGGAGGGCTCGGGACAGGGGTTGTTCCTCTGTCCTGGTCCTATTAGATCTCTCAGCGGCTTTTGATACCATTGGCCATGGTATCATGCTGCACCAGTTGGAAGAGTTGGGGGTGGGGGGCACCGTGCTGTGATGGTTCTCCTCCTTTCTCTCCGAACAGTCACAGTCTGTGTTGGCAGGGGGGCAGAGGTCGACCCCGAGGCACCTTATATGTAGGGTGCCCCAGGGGTCGGTCCTCTCGCCCCTTCTGTTCAACATTTATGTGAAGCCACTGGGCAAAATCATCTGTGGTTTCGGGGTGAAGTACCATCAGTATGCTGATGATACTCAGCTGTACATCTCCACCCCGGACCACCCCAATGATGCCCTTGAAGTGATGTCCCAGTGCCTGGAGGCCATGCGGATCTGGATAGGGAGAAACAGACTCAGGCTCAACCCATCCAAGACTGAGTGGCTGTGGTTTCCAGCATCTCGATATAGTCAGTTGGTGCCATCACTGACTATTGGGGTTGAGTCATTGGCCCCCACGGAGAGGGCTCGCAACTTGGGCGTCCTCCTGGATTCCCGGATGTCTTTAGAAGAGCACTTGACGGCTGTGGCCGGGAGGACTTTCTGATAGAAAGTCCGTCTGATACGGCAGTTGCGTCCCTTTCTGGATCGGGACTCCTTACACACAGTCACTCATGCCCTCGTCACTTCCTGCCTGGACTACTGTAATGCTCTCTACATGGGGCTCCCCTTAAAGAGCACCCAGAGGCTCCAGCTGGTTCAGAGTGCAGCCGTGCAGGTGGTTATGGGAGCCACATGGCGTTCCCATGTGACACCTCTCCTGCGCGAGCTGCACTGGCAGCTGCACTGTCTTCCGGGTGCGCTTCAAGGTTTTGGTCACCACCTTTAGAGTGCTCCATGGCTTAGGACCTGGGTACTTATGGGACCGCCTTCTGCCACCAGTAGCCTCTCACCGGCCAGTACACTCATATAGAGAGGGGCTCCTCAGAGAGCCTTCTCTGTGGGGGCTCCTGCTATCTGGAATGAGCTCCCCCCGGAGATACAGAGGATCCTGGATTTACGCACCTTCCACCGTGCCCTCAAGACCTATTTATTTCAACAGGCTGGCCTGGACTAACTTCCCTTTTAATTGTAACTTTTAAAATTGGTTTTAAAACATTAGGGGTATTTTAAATTGTTTTGGGCCAAATTATTTAATGGGTTTTTATATTGTCTTTTACATTTTGTAGTTTTATTTGTGTTTTATTTTTCTGGCTGTTCACTGCCCTGGGTCCTTCAGGAGTAGGGCGGTATATAAATCTAATAAAATGAAAAATGAAAAAATGAAATGTAGACTCATGAAGTCTATGCAACAATAAAGAAGGCATTAAGGAATAAGGTAAGGAAGATGGATCACAACTATACTTTAACATTTTACAAAACTATATTAATATATTTAGTTTGATTTATTCCCAGATAAATATGTACAGACAACAACCAGACCTTTTTTTCTTTTTAACAGATAATAGAACTTATTTCATAACTAAGTATACTGATCCTACAAAAGATGTTAAGAAGAAAGTGTGAGAAGGAAGAACATTTTGAAATGGCCACCATAAAAGAATGTAAAAAAATCTCCAAAATATATGCTATTACACTCCCTATTTTCAGATAAATCATTAAATGTTAGAAAAATAAAGTAATATTGTCGTTATTTAACCAGCATTAATAAGAAAAATCTGATCACAGGAATAGATGTAGGTCAAAATATTCTAGAAAGAGATTAAAATCCTGAATAAATTTCAGCTAATTTATACTTAAAATTCTATTGCTGTTGGAGTCAAATAAACCTAAATAATAATGATAAAAGTTTAAATGACTTATATTCTCCAAACTTAATAATGGCACGAGTTGTAAGTGATATGTCAAATCACACATTATCAGCCTAATGAAGTCTGTAAATATATAATTCAATCAATCTAAAAATGAGTGGGAAAACTTAAAAATCTGCATAATGAGCTAAATCAACTTATCCTGCAAAGTGCCTTTTATATTTATTGTGTAAATATTTCACTAGACTACAAAACTGACAGGGTTGTTATCATAGGTAATTCACAACACCTGATTGCCACTTATACTTAGTTTGAGCTAATGGGTAAGGCAGCATTTCTCAATCTTAATTTTAAGAGGTGTGAACTTCAACTGAATTCAGCATTGGAATTTTGTGTTGAAATCCACATTTCTTAAAGTTGCCAAAATTGAGAAACATTGGGTTAAAAAGGTGAACTTGGAGGAAGGGCCTGGTGGCTCAGCAGACTAAAAAGCATTGTGATTAACACCAGCTGTCTGCAATTACTGTGAGTTTGAATCTCACCAGGCTCAAGGTTGACTCAGCCTTCCATCCTTTCAAAGGTAGGTGAAATGAGGACCCAGTTTGTGGGGGCAATAAGCTGACTTTGTATAAATATACAAAAGGATGAAGGCTATTGCTTAACGCATTGTAAGCCGCCCTGAGTCTCCGGAGAAGGGCAGCATATAAATCATTTTTTTTTTAAAGGAAAGTCAACTGGATGACTTTGGGCTAGTTACTCTCTCAGTCATAAGAAGCAAGAGCCTTGGTAGTACAGGGGTTTAAGGCACCCTGTTATTAAGCTGGTTATTAAGACCAGCTGCCTGCAATTACTGCAGGGTTCGAATCTCGCCAAGGCTCAAGGTTGACTCAGCCTTCCATCCTTTCTAAGGTAGGTGAAATGAGGACCCAGTTTGTGGGGGCAATAAGCTGACTTTGTATAAATATACAAAAGGATGAAGGCTATTGCTGAGCACATTGTAAGCCGCCCTGAGTCTTCAGAGAAGGGCGGCATATAAATCAAATTTAAAAAAAAAAAAAAAAAGAATTGGCAAGTCAGTTATGGAAACGTTATCGAGAAAACAGCAAGTACTTGTTCAGGTAGCTGCCAGGAGTCAAGAAAAATTTGAAACTAAAAAACAAAAGCCATATAACCAGCAGTGAAATCCAAGCTTGCGTGAGGTGGGAGGGCCGACTGCGGGAGGCTCCGCCCACCCACCAGGATGTCATTACATCTTGTTTTTGACCCTCTGTGCATGCGCAGAAGGCTCTGTGCATGCGCAAAAGAGGCACGTGCTCACATTTCCGATCCCGTAGCGAAGCTAAGTGCATTTCACCACTGCATATAACTATATGCTTATACAGAGTAAGTTTAAAACAAAATGGTTAACAAGTTGCTGCCCTGAGTCCCGCAGGAGAAGGGCGGTATAGAAATAAAATAAAATAAATAAATAAATAAAAAATGAAAGTGGTGAGCGTTCATAAATATGATAAATTAATAAACTATTTCATATCTTTAAAAAGGCATGGGATCAGTTAGATTTTACCCCTACTGTTTAAAGTGTGGCATACTTTAGAATATGTGTATAATTATTCTGTTATCAGTTTGCAGTGTATTATTTTACTTGAAAATGATAATTCTTAATAATTCTTTGGAATTTATTTTAGTTTATAATCATAAACTAAAGATGCATAAATATCATGTTCAATATCCATATGTATTTTATTTGTATGATATTTATGGCAGAATAGTTGAGCCCAAACCAAATGAAAGATTATTTTACTTTCTGTCAAATGAAAATTGTGTCTCACTAAAAACAACTATGTTTAAATAATCTGTATGCATGATTGCATGAAGTTAGTAACAGCTAAGGAGAAAGACCTTTCTCTAAGCTAACTTTCTAATTACTACATGTCTGATAGTAATGCTGTCTTACCCACGGACTCACTTGAAATAAAAATAAACTCTGGCTGTGCAGTGAGTAATTTCTACATTAGGGCCACCTATGAAACAAGAGAAGGAAAGTAATCAGTATATTAGGCTGAAGAAATTATAGTCTGGTATACTGTAATCCAAACGGTATTTGCTCTATTACTCAAGTTGTATAACATATTTGGAAGTTCAGCTATATCAATCAAGCTCTTATCAGTACTTTCTGGTGAGTGCTATCATGCTCATTATCACACAATGAATAACTGTATTAACAACAGGTTATTTTAAAGAAGTTAAAAGAAACCAATCTCACTGTTATGTATTTTTTAAAAAATAAAAAAATAATATTGCTATGATTCCGAAATCATCAGCAGAACTTAATTCAGTTCTTTGACATTTGTTAATCCAAACTTTGAAAAGAATGCAATAGGCTTCAGAGCATTCAAAAAGGTATGAATGCTATCGTTAAGATTCTATGTTATCTATACTTTCTTCTATGGATGCTTACAAACAAATTATTATACAATGGAAAAGTTGAATAGCCAGTCATGCAGAAAACTGAGTTATTTAGTGGTTGAGCAACTAGTCATGCAGGAAACTGATTTACTCAGTTTGTTCACGTATTTGCATTATTATTCTATGCAAAAAATTCCCCATCTCATGACCTACTTCCTGATTTCCCTTGGTTTTGTTAAGAAATGGGCAACAAACTGTAATACAGTAATTCAAAATGGATTGAGACCTATACTTCAATTCCTGACTTTGATAATAACTATATAAACAGAATGAAATAAACTTCATGGAATTGCAGAGTTACCATCTGTATAAAATCATAACAAAAGGAAATGTATCTATTTACCAGCTGGTATTCCCTTTCTTTAGTTCATAACACTAGAGTAAAATAAGATCAGAATCTGCCATAAAAGTCAGCAGAAATTTAGAGTCTTGCGCTTCAAAACAAAAATACCTTGTTTAATAAAAATGTACATTTTAATTTTAAAAAATCTGCTTATGTTAAAAATTTAGTTCTAATGAGTTTAATGGGGTGCATGGCAAGACATGTCAGGCAGACATTGAATCATTGACTACTAAAACATTATGAGGACTTATATAAATTATGAATTATATGTTGATCTGTTATTGTTTTGGAAGAACCCTGGCTTATCACGAATTTCAAACTGCCTGTTTATTTCCAATAGATCCTCCTCTTTTCACAAGTAGCTAATTACCACTGTAAAGAAAATGAAAGCTTACCATGATTCCAAATGCGTAATATTTTTGTTGTATCATGTCAAGACTCCTAAGACAAAAATGAAGTTTAAATGTGAAAACAAAAGAACTTGGATCATGAGTTTTAACATCAAGTTTTTCCTATTTTTCTTGGTGACCCTAGAGTCAGTGAGCCAATTTGATGTAGTGGTTAAAACATTAGGCTAGAAATCAGGAAACCCTGAGTTTTTTCCCCATCTTGGCCATGAAACCAGCTGGGTGGCCTTATGCCAGTCACTTGCTCTCAGCCTTAGGAAGAAGGCCAGTGCAAAGCACTTCTGGAATGCCATGTCAAGAAAAATACAGGGACTAGTCCAGGCAGTGGCCAGGAGTGAAAAACTGACTTGAAGGCACATACAGATTAGAGTTAGTATAAGTGAATTAAATACTTGTGTTAGCATTTCTCCTAATGGTAAATTAGATTCATCAGGCGTATCATTTCCTGAAAACTCTGCCCACAAAGTACACAAAGAAATGTTTTGGACAAGTATTTGTTTACAACATGAATTACCATCCCAAAAGTGGGATTCCACAATTGCCGTGGATTGCTGATTTTTGTGTTCGTTAGCAAGTTGACAAACAAATTGCAGGTAACTTGGAATGATGGCATGATATGTCCCTTATGTGTCTTCCACAATTCAAAAGATACTGTCCCCTTTATATGTGATGATGAAGCAGTCTCAGGTAGTAGTGGTTACTACTTCGGGGAGATTTACAACTCAGAACATTGGCTTCCAAAATTCCAAAAAACTCTACTGTTTTCTAAGTCTTCCTTCTTTCCTACCTCTCATTCATTCAATTGTAAAATCTTGGAATATCCACATAAAACTGGTTTTTTTTTCCCAAATGGATCATATTTGTTAAGTTAATTTACTCTGTTAAATTTACTCTGGTTCTTGCCAAATTCATGTTCAGTTGCATAACAGCATTCTCTCACAAGAATGCCTGATTTTATTATAGAAGATTCTACACTGTTAAATTTAAAATCCAAGTATTTGGAACTTCAGAAGGTCTGTTACATCTGCCTGTCAAGTATTCCGTTTAAGTACCTGTTCAACAGGTTCTCTGTTCGATGCAAAAATTGCCTGATCAACTCCCTTTAATGATATACTTGATGACATTCTTGATGGATTTGATGAGCATATTTCTATACTGAATACTTGACAATTGAATACTTTCAATAGTTGTGCATTATAGAGTATCACCCATTGTGAATTTATCACACTGGGCAAAAGACATAAAAAATTAGACTGATGTATTGTTATGCTTACAATTAGAAGAGATTGTGGGTTGGCCATGGTGAATTGGCCGTGGTGAGTTCTCCCATTCTGGAGCCACAGCCAGGGCAAAGTTTGTACAATAGTCCATAAGAAGGAATGTGGGCATAGCAAGTATCTCAGAAAGGACCTTCTCTAGTTTCTTGGGCTGTAAAACAAAGGGAAGGGATAAATGTACTTTCAGACTTGCAAGAGTCTGTTAATGTAATCTTACAATAAAGTGAATTAGTCCATCTAGGTGTGCTTCCTGTCTGGATTACATTGCTGGGCTGACACTTCTGGAAACAAAATCAAATCTAGAATGGAGTTAGAAGTGATTGACTTAGATACTCAGTAATACCTGTCATTTATTTAACACCAGAGATGGGATTATGCAAATATAACTAAAATAAATTGACATATCAAACCTGTCCCTATCTACAAGACATTGAAAACTACATTACTTTCAATGAGATACATACCTTATGAGAAAGACTGCAAGTACTGGGGCTGTATTTCATTTTAAAATGTTCTACCTGTAAAGGATTCTCACCTCAGAAACTGTGCTTGGTTTTTTGCTGTAGCAAATAATCAGCTGCAGAATTACCCCTTTTGAACTATTCTCCACATAACATGGACCATTTTGAAGACCATCACATTAAACTTCAATTTCACTGATGCTTCTGTATACATGCTTCAAAAAATGAAAGTCTATATCAGTGGTGGGTGCTCCCAGTTCGGTCTGGTTCTTGCAAACCAGTAGTAACAGCGGCAGGAGGCTCTGCCTACCCGGCCGGATGTCATCATGGATGATATGCGCATGTGCAGAAGCTTCTGCGCATGCGCAGAAGCGCACATGCACAAGCGCTCCCGTTGTGAACCGGTAGCGGAGGTAAGTAGAACCCACCCCTGGTCTATATACTGTCTTCACTAAGATCAAGAGGCAGGTCAAAGAAAAAGGAATAGAAAGAAGCAGATTCATAGTTGCTGTGCATATCTGCTTCTTTCTGTTCCTTTTTCTTTGACCTGCCTCTTGATCATAGTGAAGACAGTATATAGACCAGGGGTGGGTTCTACTTACCTCCACTACTGGTTCACAACGGGAGCGCTTACGCATGTGCACTTCTGCACATGCGCATATCATCCAGGATGATGTCCGGCCAGGTGGGCAGAGCCTCCTACTGCTGTTACTACTGGTTCGCAAGAACCAGACTGAACTGGGAGCACCCACCACTGATATAGACTCTCATTTTTTGAAGCATCTATACAGAAGCATCAGTGAAATTGAAGTTTAATGTGATGGTCTTCAAAATGGTCCATGTTATGTGGAGAATAGTTCGAAATGGGTAATTCTGCAGCTGATTATTTGCTACAGCAAAAAACCAAGCACATTTTCTGAGGTGAGAATCCTTTACAGGTAGAACATTTTAAAATGAAATACAGCCCCAGTACTTGCAGCCTTTCCTGTTATTATGTGGAATTGAAATGCCAGAGATTAAAGAATCTCCACTCTAATAGTTTAGCTGTAAGATTGTTTTATATGCTGCAATCATTAGAAGGAAAATAGTGTATATGTCCTCATTAAAGAACTCACAAAAGGAGACCAGCCTTTGATGAACATTTTTTCTGACCTTAATGTGAAATCACAATAATTCCACATTTCTCTGTTGGGTAGGAAGCAGTGCCCTGTAAACATAACTCCAAGGCTTCTGTTTGTGTATTTTTAATCCCTTGCAATTCAACTGTTTAACTTTATAAAGATTTTTTTTATAGGCAGTATATTCAATACAAGTTAATTATCAAATGTCAGCTTTTCTTCTTGAAGGAGGTGAATGGGAGAACTGGAACATCCTTGTCTACAGAATGCATTATGAAATCGTTTGGGCATGTGGGATTGATAATCAAGGTCTTTCTCTTCCTCGAAGGTCTTGAAGAAAGTAACATCTTCAGATTTAAGATCAGTTCGGAAGGATTTTTGCAAAAACCTTTTGTGCCATCTAGTGACAATTCTTTGCAACACTTCAAAAATAACTTTATAAAGAATTACAGGTATTATCTTTGATGTGACAGGATAGTGGCTAGTCACACTCACTGCAAGGATGCCAGAGGGAAAATTGTACAAGTGTCTGTATGGTAATGATGGTTTGGGAATTGGGCAGTTTGCTTTTCTATGGACGTTCAGGAGTTTCTGTTTACTGTTTTAAGGAAGAAAAGTCCCAGTAGGTTGCTCTCTTTTTAGCCTTCAAGTGTGCAAAATCATAATTACACTGCCAGGAGGTAGAGTTGTGTGGCTGTTTACTACTTGTTAATATGCATCCCCACATTTTAATGCATATTTCCACATAGGGTAGATTTCAGTACAGCCTGAGTCTCACAGACAAAGCTTCAAATCCCCTTTTTTCCCCCAAGTTGTTGCTGAATTACATGTTTTCATGCCATAGTCTTAAATACACAAGATGTTTGTATTATCCATGATTAATAAATGTTTATTGAAATTAAAGAAAATTGTTGTGACTGTATCTGCAAAACTGCCAGCTCAGATATGTAGCATGCATTTTCACAGGCTAAGATACTTAGTAAACATTTCCACAAGCAGAGTAGCTCTTTATCACTAGACATTGAGGAATACTCCAGTTTGAGTCCTTGAAAAGATAAAAGCAAAACTCCCAGAGGGATCCAAGGAAGAATCTGAGAATTAAGGATGAAAGGCACAGGAACTGCATATCCCATAGTCTGAAATGATTATTATTATTTATTCAATTTATATACCGCCCTTCTCCTCTTGGACTCAGGGCGGTGCACAGCCAAGGATAAAAACATACCAATACAAAATTAAAATCAATTAAAAGAATTATACAGCTTTGGCCCACAATTTAAAACAATCCAATTAAAACCCAATTTACACTTAAAAAGCTAAAAAGCTAAAAAGAGCTTAAAAGGGGGGGGGTTCACACCAGCTCTGCTTGATGGAAAAGTTTTTAGGGCATGGCAAAAGGCCCGGAGATCTGGTATCCTTCATATCTCTGGGGGCAAATCGTTCCAGAGGGCAGGTGCTGCCACAGAGAAGGCCCTCCCCCTGGGGGTCGCCAGCCGACATTGCCTGGCTGACGGCATCCTGAGGAGTCCCTCTCTGTGGGAGCGTACTGGTCGGTGGGAGGCAATCGGCAGCAGAAGGCGGTCTCGCAAATACCCAGGTCCGATGCCATGGAGCGCTTTAAAGGTGGTGACCAACACCTTGAAGCGCACCCGGAAGACCACTGGAAGCCAATGCAGCTCGCGCAGGAGAGGCATCACATGGGAGCGCCCTCTTGCTCCCATAATCCCCCGCGCAGCCGCATTATGCACCAGTTGGAGCCTCTGGGTGCTCCTCAAGGGGAGCCCCATGTAGAGAGCATTGCAGTAGTCCAGGGGGGAAGTGACGAGCGCCTGAGTGACTGTGCATAAGGAGTCCCGATCCAGAAAGGGCCGCAACTGGCGAATCAGGCAGACCTGATGAAAAGCCCCCCTGGCCACGGCCATCATATGCTCTTCCAAAGACAGCCGTGTATCCAGGAGGACGCCCAAGTTGCGAGCCCTCTTCATGGGGGCCAATGATTCACCCCCAATAGCCAGCGTTGGCACCAGCTGGCTATATCGGGATGCCGGAAGCCACAGCCACTCGGTCTTGGAAGGGTTGAGTCGAAGCCTGTTATTCCCCATCCAGATCCGCACGGCCTTCAGGCACCGGGACATCACTTCAAGGGCATCGTTGGGATGGCCTGGGGTGGAGATGTACAGCTGCGTATCATCAGTGTACTGATGAACTCCACCCCAAAGCCACAGATGATCTCGCCCAGCGGCTTCACATAAATGTTGAACAGAAGGGGCGAGAGGACCGACCCTTGTGGCACCCCACAAATGAGGCACCTCGGGGTCGACCTCTGCCCCCCTGCCAACACCGACTGCGACCGGTCAGAGAGATAGGAGGAGAACCACCGCAACCCCCCCCCCACTCCCAACCCCTCCAACCGGTGCAGCAAGATACCATGGTCGATGGTATCAAAAACCACTGAGAGATCTAACAGGACCAGGATAGAGGAGCAACCCCTATCCCGAGCCCTCCAGAGATTATCCACCAATGCGACCAATGCCGTTTCCGTGCTGTACCCCAGAATTAAAGTTTAGAAGAAGGGAAATCCAGAAAAGGAAACAGAAAATTAATTTGTTTCAGAAAGCTTGATATTTTAGGGGAAAAGAAGCGGCAGTCATTCTAGCCATAAGTTATGTAGGTCCTTAATTTATGTTTTAATGTACTTGGGCTAAATCCAGTGTTATGGTCTTATTTTGATGTAGAAAATTGGGTTTTACATCAACCTTGAATCACACTTATAAACACTGATTCATGATCCTATTTCTTTACAGAGAATGTTTTAATGTGTAGCAAACCAACATTATCTTGTTGTCTACCTGAAGCAATTTTTCCATGATCTTTTGTATGACTCTTAATCAGGGTAACCCTGTATCTCCTTTTCTTCAGTGCTCAATGTGTGTTAAAGTTAAATGGGATTCTATAGTTTATTTCTCTTTTTAAAATGTAGTGTTTGATTTTATGTGGTGATGTTGGTCATCCAAACAGCAGAGGAAGGGATGAAATCTGTAATCACACCTCTTTATGCTTGTTCCTAAACTACCACTGAATGGTTTGCCTGATTGCAGAATAAATTTCTCTTCTTCTAAAATGGATAATAACCTTCCGTTAATTCCTTCACGTATTATCATGTAATTAGAGTTCCATGCATTAAAGCAACAGTGTAGCCACAATTGTTAATCTCAGGCCCAAACCATGAATTGAGCCTGACCTGATATCCAGTCACTAAGTGATGGGAAAATCTACACTTGTAGATTTTGTATAGGCCTCAACTGAACATAATACCAAAGCATGCGGTAACATAAGTAAATAGAAGCCTGTAATAGTTATTTTCTCATTTCAGATGAGAAATCAGATACATTAACACCAAGGTCAGAGCTAAGGTCAGCTCTGGGAGGGACAATGACACCTCCTCATAGTCCTTCCAGTATATGAAAGTTCCCGCATATGAGTCTATGGTATTTCCATATCTATATCCGGTTTCTCTTCAGAGTTCATGTAAATCTTTCCACTATGCCTTGTGCTATGTGACGCATAGGGTAGATTGATATTTTGTCATAAACATATGTCAGTTCTTTATTTTTCCAAACTTGACATTTGCTATTTCCCTGGAATTCTGCCTTGGGTTTTTCAATAATCAGAAACTGGAAATACGGGGGGACAAGGTAGGTAATACTGCTGTATACTTGCTATTATTGAGGACTAAACAAATCAGACAGCAAACTCTGAGCATAGAACTCCAAAATAAGACAGAGGTGTTTTTGTTTTTGCTTCAGACCCATCTTGTTCTAGATTACTTGTCCCCATATATTCCCCATATGGGTTTAAACACACACTATGGCAGTGACAACACTTACTATTGCAGTTGCTGTGCCTAGGAGAAGAGAAAGGCAGGGTATCTTACGTTTTCTGAATCACACTTTGGGTTCCAGCATCACATTATCTACTCTTTTCTAGCTGTGCCTGTGCTGTGCAGCATTCACAAACCCTATTTCATGTTTTATAGTTACATAGATTCAACAAGTCAAATGTAACTGCCTTTGCCCCATAAAATCATTTTCACATGGAAGCTTTCAAAGTGGTGCTGTTCAAAGAAGAAGAAATAAATAGAAAAGCATCTTCAAGCTGTCAGGTGAACATGAAATCTGGAACAATTTTCATTAATTTTACAGTGCACATAAGAACAGGAGTCCTTTCCTGATAAGCTAAAACAACCCCTTACTGTGCTTACTTTATCATAGTTGTACAAATAAAGTAAGACCCATTCAGGTTTTTTTCCCCAGTACTATCTTCATATATAAATTCCACCAATCAGAACTATCCTATCCTTGGTAAGGGTCCATAGCTAAGCTAAGTGGCAGCACCTATTTTAACTTTATTTTGTAAAACTCAATAAAGTATCTAATAAAATAAAATAAATATAGTTAATTTGCAGATAAGGCTATTTGGAAATCCCAGGAATTCTTTTTTTAAATCACAGGAGGTAATTTATAATTGTCAAGAAAACTATCTGGTTATCTCCACATAATCAGCAGGATTCAAGTGGAATCTGAGGAAAGCTTTACATATAAAGTTGTACAGAGTCACCGTTCTGAAGCCTCTTGAACCCAGTTCAATATAAGAATAAACGTTGGTATTTGCATTTGCTTTTTCTGTTCTCCTTGCTTGCATTTTTCTTAGTACTAAACCTTGCTTGCTTCTTGAAACCATATTTCCACAATGGATTTCAAATGCTGCAGTCTTTCTCCTTCCCCCATTCATGTGTGTATCCCCAATGAAACTACAGATTGAATTGCTTGTCTTTCAACATGCACCACCTTTCATATAGGACATCGCTGCTTAGTTAGTCTCTCCTTCAAGACTTGCCAGCTTCTTTTGTCTCAGAACTGTGATTCTTTTCCATGAGGGATACAGAGAATTAATTAGAAATTATCTACTGAAGACTCTTTCTACTTTCATTATTTAATTACATAATCAATTCTAAGCATTAAACATTCGCTTCTATCTTTTTGGAAAACAACATCTTTTTCTCTCTGTCTCTCACTCACTGTCACTCTTTTTCTCTCACACACTCCCTTTCTCCCCTCTATTGTAGCATTTGCATCCAAAGTCTACATTTATATATTGGTTTTGGTTCTTTTTAATTTTTAAATATGTGCACAAGTTCAAACATAAAGCAAAGAGAAAATTCACCCTTGAAAAAGTGCAGAAAGCAGCATTTAGGAAAAAAAAAATCCTGTCAGCTGGCAATGTGTGTACAGCCACTATTCTGAGAAGTAAATTGAACCCTCAAGCAATTCAGGTTTTCCTCTTATTGTTTTTCTTCATTTTTTTTTTTAAATTCTTTGTTGGCAATGGGTTATTAGTCCCTATACAGTAAACAGTGGCTTGCAGATCCTGACAAAACAAGCTGCTGAGATAATTATTTATCCCTCCTTAAGACTGCTTTGCGAGTGGATGGCTTACATGGCCTGCAATTTGTGATATGGTCCCTGATGTTTTCTCAGCTCCTTCAAGTATGTCACAATGGACCTTGACACTGAGGGAAAAAAAATAGTGGCAAACCTGAGTGACATTTTAATAGCGTACCATTTGCATTTTTCCTTCTTTTTTTTTCTTTGTCAACAGTCTGCCTTCTTTAACCATGTCCCTTCCATACATGTCCAGATTTTGCTCTTGTCGATCCAGAGAGGTAGAAACTCTTGCTGTTGCCCTTATATGGTGTCCATTTCATGATGTCCCAAGAAGAGTACTCCACTCCTCTGCCCACAACAGAATACCTTATGCCACCAGGCTCGAAATTTTGGAATTGGAAAACCTAGAGTTACGTTGCCTATGGTCTGACCTAAGTGTAGTACAGAAAATTGTCTGCTACAACATCCTACCTGTCAATGGCTACTTCAGTTCAACCGCAATAATACACGGGCAAAAAATAGATACAAACTCAAGGTAAACCGCTCCAAACTCAATTGCAGAAAATACGACTTGAGCAACAGAGTGGTCAATGCCTGGAATGCTCTACCTGACTCTGTTATTACATCTTCTAACCCCCATAGCTTCAACCTTAAACTGTCTACCATGGACCTCACCACATTCCTAGGGGATCCGTAAAGGGGATGTGCATAAGTGCATCAGCATGCCTACCGTCCCTGTCCTACTGTTCCTATTTATTTGTATTCATTTCCTTTGTTCATGTCCATGTTTATACCCTGTTTCCCCAAAAATAAGATAGCCCCTGATAATAAGCCCAATCGGGCTTTTGAGCACATGCGCTAAAATAATCCTCCCCCCGAAAATAAGACCTCCCCAAAAATATTTAAATACAGAGCTGGAAATCAGGTAAGATGGCATGAGGAATCCCATCTTGCTCCATGTGCCCCAAAATAATAAGACCTCCCTGAAAATAAGGCCAAGCGCTTATTTCGGGGTTCAAAAAAATATGACACGGTTTTATTTTCAGTAAAAACACGGTACTTATACCTGTTATCTAGTACAAGTTCGACAAATTAAATAAATAAATAAATAAAGATTGGTTCTAATCTCCCCAATCATATCCAAATATAAGGGTCACACTGATAAATTTTAATTTATTACTTTTTTAGGGATGCTAACCCTACACTTACATATTAGGTAGCCAAATTTCTTCACTGAGTTATACAACTATGCAATTATTTTCCTATTTTTTCACCTTCCCAATAATGACTTGTTGTGTCAAACTATTTCTCTTTTTTATCATAAAGGCTGATCAAAGACCATAATAAAGATATTTATGTATAATTGCCATGAACCCTGCCAACATGCTCTAGGTGATATAGTTTGACTAAGATTGGTGAAGGAATTTATGACCTCCAGATGTTCCTGAACTCCTAGTATCTTGTATGGGATAGGGCTTCAGCAACATCTGGAGAGGCAAAGGTTTCCCATTCATAAGTTAGTTTTCCAAAATGTAACCTGTCCTCTTGAATGCAGAATTTATTTATTTATTTATTTATTATCAAATTTATAGACCACCCTTCTCCTGGAGGACTCAGGGCGGTGTACAGCCAGAGTAAAAAACATAGATACAAACATTAAAAACAATTTAAAAAGATATATATAAGTTTGGCCCCAAGTTAAAAAACAATAACAAAACATATTAAAAACATTTAAAAAGCATTAAGACAGCCCGGTTTGCTGAAAAAGGAAGGTCTTCAGGGCACGGCGGAAGTCACCAAGGTCTTGAATTCTTCGTATCTCTGGGGGCAGTTGATTCCAGAGGGCAGGTGCCCCCACAGAGAAGCCCCCCCACACAGAGAAGGGCCTCCACCAGTCTACATTGCTTGGCTGATGGCACCCTGAGGAGGCCCTCTCTGTGGAAGTGCACCGGTCGGTGGGAGGTCATTGGTGGCAGCAGACGGTCTCGAAGGTATCCAGGTCCTATGCAATGGAGCGCTTTAAAGGTGATAACCAACACCTTGAAGTGCACCTGGAAGACCACTGGGAGCCAGTGCAGCTCACGCAGGAGAGGTGTTATGTGGGAGCGCTATGCAGCTCCCGTCACTACCTGCGCAGCCGCATTCTGGACCAGCTGAAGTCTCCGGGTGCTCTTCAAGGGGAGCCCCATGTAGAGAGCATTGCCGTAGTCCAGGTGAGAGGTGACAAGGGCATGAGTGACCATGCACAAGGAATCCCGATCTAGGAAGGGCCACAACTGGCGGATCAGGCGAACTTGATAAAAAGTCCCCCTGGCCACAGCCATCAGATGTTCCTCCAAGGACAGCTGTGTATCCAGGAGGATGCCCAAGTTGCGAGCCCTCTCCGTGGGGGCCAACGACTCGCCTCCAATAGTCAGTGATGGGGTCAACTGACTATATCGGGATGCCGGGAACCACAGCCACTCAGTCTTGCATGGGTTGAGCCTGAGCCTGTTCCTCCCCATCCAGATCCGCAAGGCCTCCAGGCACTGGGACATCACTTCAAGGGCATCATTGGGGTGGCCCAGGTGGAGATGTATAGCTGGGTGTCGTCAGCGTACTGGTGGTACTTCACCCCGAAGCCACGGATGATCTCACCCAGCGGCTTCACATAGATGTTGAACAAAAGGGGCGAGAGAACCGACCCCTGAGGCACCCCACATATGAGGCGTCTCGAGGTCGACCTCTGCCCCCCTGCCAACACAAACTGCGACCGGTCTGAGAGAAAGAAGGAGAACCACCGTAATACGGTGCCCCCCATCCCCAGCTCTTCCAACCGGCGCAGCATGATACCATGGTTGATGGTATCAAAAGCCGCTAAGAGGTCTAACAGGACCAGAACAAAGGAGCAACCCCTGTCCCGAGCCCTCCAGAGATCATTACCAATGCGACCAATGCCGTTTCCGTGCTGTACCCGGGCCTGAAGCCCGACTGGAATGGATCTAGATAAGACATTTCCTCCAGGTTTTGTGGAAACTGTCATGCAACCACACTCTTAACAACCTTCACAACAAAGCGAAGGTTGGAGACAGGACGATAGTTGGCTAATACTACCGGGTCCAGGGAAGGCTTCTTGAGGAGAGGCCTCACCACCATTTCTTTCAAGGCCGTGGGGAGGTAACCCTCACTCAATGAAGCATTGATAATTCCCTGGAGCCAGCCTCGTGTAACCTCCCAGGAAGCCAGTACTAACCAGGAGGGACACGGGTCCAGTAAACATGTGGCTGCACTAAGTCTCCCCAATGTCCTGTCCACATCATCAGGGATCACAGAGTCAAACTCTTCCCAGATAACATTCTCAAGGCTATTCCTCGCCACCCTGCCTGAATCTACCCAGTTAGAGTCCAAATCCCCCCAAATCTGTGCGATTTTGTCATGCAGATATTGTCCAAATTCCTCAGCCCTGCCTTCCAGGGGGTCCTTGCTCACTCCCAGATGTAACAGGGAGCAGGTCGCCCTGAACAGGGCAGCTGGATGATTATCTGATGACATAATAAGGGCGGAAAAGTAATTAAACTTTGCCGCCTTTATCGCCACTAGGTAGGTCTTAATATGCGACCTAACCAGTGTTCGGTCAGATTCAGTGAGACTGGTCCTCCAACCGCTCTCTAGGCGACTTTTCTGGTGCTTCATCTCCCTCAGCTCCTCGGTAAACCATGGAGCCCCACGGGATCAGCACCAGGTCAGAGGCCGCAAAGGCACAACTCGATCTAGAGCCCCACCAGCCACCCGGTCTCAGGCAGCTACCAGGTCATCGACCGAGTCGTGTGCCAGGTCCTCAGGAAATGGCCCAAGCTCCGTCTGGAACCTATCCGGATCCATCAGGTGCCTGGGGCGGACCCACCTTATTGGTTCCGCCTCCCTGCGGTGGGGTGTAGCGGTTCAAAGGTCCAGGCGAAGGAACGAGTGATCTGTCCATGACAAGGGTTCCATTTCTATATCCCCTATAAGAAGACCACCCAACCACTGGCCAGAGACAAAAATCAAGTCCAGAGTGTGTCCCCCCCTGTGAGTGTGGCCATGAACTAGCTGGGTCAGGTCCATGGCCGTCATGGAAGCCATGAACTCCCGGGCCATCTTGGACGTTTCACCAACGGATGGCAAGTTGAAATCACCCATGACCATAAGCCTGGGTGTATCAACTGCCACCGTGTCTATCACGTTGAGTAGCTCGGGTAGGGCCGTTGCCACGTGGCAGGGAGCCAGGTATGTTAACAACAAGCCCATCTGTACCCCATGACCCCACCTCACAAAGAGGAACTCACATCCGGCAATCTGTGGCACAGTTGTCTCCCTCGGACCAAGACCTTCTTTAATAATAACCACCACACACACACACACCCCTACCCTGGGCCCTCGTCTGATGGAATGCTCTGAAGCCTGGTGGGCACACTCACCCCTCCCTCTGGGCCCAACCAGGTCTCCGTAATACCTGCCAGGTCCGCTCCCCCCTCCTGTATAAGATTGTAAATGAGGGGGGCCTTATTTACCATGGACCTGGTGTTGCACAGCATCAGCCAAAGGCCCAGGTCCTGAGTATCTGTGCAACCTAGTACCCGAGAGGAGCATTGGGGACCGGGGTGTGCAATTGCTCTCAAACAGCGAGTGCGCACCCCCGGCACCTGATATGGCCCCCTGCTCCTGCCGTATCTGCCCCTCCCATCCACCGTGCTGATAGTACAACCCTCATTAGGATGGCCCTCCATCACCTCCCCAGCCCCTCGTCCTGCACCCTCCAAACCGTTACCCCATGCTGGGCTAGGCTCCGACCTTGGTGGATTACCCCCCCCCATCCCCCTTGGTCGCCCTCCCAGTTCCCCTTAAAAGATCGTTAAAAACCCTGATTAAAAAACCCCTCAATCCCCGCTTTAGAACATGCCACCTCTCGGGGCTCCAAAGCCCATCCTTAAGGTAGGCCTTTGATAGAATGGAAGCCACCGCCGTGAGAGGGGAACATCTCGCAGCACAAGCAGATCCGCCGAGGTGTAAGCCATATAAGTGTGTAGAGGTAAGGGAGAGTCACTCTGGGTGTCAGCAATGGTCCTAGAGGTGCGAGATGGCAATACAGTTGGATATGAGCAAAACTGGGGCCCCTCACTCTCTCACAGCGATGGGGCGTCTGGATCAAATAGCTGCAGTGCAGGCAAATGGCCACAGCCATTCTCTCACAGTGGCTGGATGACATAAGGCCAGCAGAGTTCAACTCCTTTCCTGCAGATGGAGCAGCAGCCATTGTCCAGGACTCTCAGTTTCTCCCTCCAAACCTGCAATCTCCCTTCCCCCACGCCAAGGCCAAAAGGCGGTAATCGGGAGGCAGGGATGAAACAAACAGCAGCAATGAGACAATAGAGATCAAACGACACTAAGTCCAAAGAGGGTGGTAGTAAAGTCCCAGAGTCAGAGGTGATGGAAAAAAATGACCCGATCACAAACAGAGAGTCCGGGCAGTAGCAGGGGAAGGCCATTTCACAAGGCAGAGAGTGAATCCAAGGGAGAGACCAGATGGCTATTCATCAATCCCCCTCTATCACTTCAACCTCCTTTAGCTCTTCTGGACCAATTCACCCCCGAGATCATACCCGTCTCTTCAGGCAGACTCTGCCACGCTCTTCCCAGGTCCAGGTCCATTTAGGGGGATTTTAAGCCTCAGCTAACAGCTGGGCCATACACCCCCCAATCCTGAGGTCTGGGCTAAATATTCGTTTGATGCGGCCTAAGAGCCTCTGGGTGCCGATTTCAATGCCATCAGCTCCCCGCACCTTCCTCCATCAGCCAAACACTTTTCCGGCCGCCATAATATCATAGGGGGCTTGGGTGGCTGGAGATGGTTCCCTCGGCTCCCTTGGCTCTCCATCTGACTCTCTTGACCCCCTTAACTCTTTCACCTCCTTTGGTCGGGCCGCAGAGTAGAACGCCCGATCTCCGGGGCATCGCGGCTGCGGAGTCATCCTGGAGGCTGCCACCGCCCTCCTCGTGGCACTCTAATCACAATTTCTCATCGCGGCTCTGCCATCCATGAGCCGATCCTGCCGAGGGATGGCTCATCCAAACCGCCAGACCTTCGGCATGCCGAACGTGGGGCCCAAGATCGTTAAATCGGCCTCCAACATTCCCAAAGTCCTCCGTTCCCTCATCAACCTCACCAGTGAGCCCCTTGGAGGTCCGCCATCTTGCGCATGCGCAG
This sequence comes from Pituophis catenifer annectens, assembly GCF_029215685.1. Classification (NCBI taxonomy): domain Eukaryota; kingdom Metazoa; phylum Chordata; class Lepidosauria; order Squamata; family Colubridae; genus Pituophis; species Pituophis catenifer. Next base: position 51,735,874 of record NW_027256888.1, read on the forward strand.
GGAACATGAATTAAAGAAGAAGAAGCCCTCCATATAAAGCTAAATACTGGTGGAATGACAAACTATATATGTGTCTCAGCACTGACATAGAAAAGGGAGATAAAGCCTGAACTTTTGCCTGCTAAATCCCTTTGAAGCTCGGTCTCCTTGGAAATGAAGAGGGGGGGAACATTCCTGTGAACTGACGAGAAAAGAAGTCAGGAGAGTGACTTGGAAGATAGCCAATGAGAAGCAGAGAATTGGGGATCGGAAAGAGAGGGATTGGGGGGGCAAAGGTCAGTCCTGACCGCATGAGTCATGATCCAGTTGCTGTACTTGAATAAAGAGAAAATTTCCTTAAAGATTGGCAGTTTGGAAATGCATTTATTTTGAGATAGCATCGAAGTCTGACAATATGTTGATTTCATATCAAGCCAGGGTTGAAATTCAGCAGGTTCTGACAGGTTCTGGAGAACTGGTAGCGGAAATTTTGAGAAGTTCAGAGAACTGGTAGCAGAAATTTTGAGTAGTTCGGAGAATTGGCAAATACCACCTCTGGCTGGCCCCAGAGTGGGGTGGGAATGGAGATTTTGCAGTATCCTTCCCCTGCCACACCCACCAAGCCACGCCCATTGAACCAGTAGTAAGAAAATTTGGATTTCACCAGTGTATCAAACCACTCATGGTATAACTGAAAATCTAAGATTATTCAATGTCTTCTTTTCTGTGTTTTGTCATTGTTGTTGTTTTTGCTTCCTTTTAGAAGAATAGAAAAAATAGAAAAAGAACAACAAAGTAATTGTGATAAATTATAATAGAAAAAAATTCAACACAAAAACAACAGGCATTTAAAGTCTGAAGGATTCTATTTATGCCAGCAATATGCTGTTCTGAAAGTTATTTAAAGCTGACAAATCACTCCTACCCCAAGGATGTACATCCCAGAGTTATTTCCCTTTGGAAAAGCTGTTTTCAGAAGCCCCAATTAACCTTGATTGAATTCTGCCTTAGTAATATCAGGAATTTTAATTGACTGGGAAGGTGATAATAAATCTCTGCTCAAAATACAGCTTGGCCATTAACAAATCCTCTCTTGGCAAAGCAAAGTGTCACAGAGAAGAACTTAGCTATTTTTCTTTTAATTTTCATAGAAGCAGCCATCTTTATCCAAGTAATTAGAGACCTATACCATGAGAAGTTTACAGCAAGTTTGATATAGCATTAGTGTTGTGACCCAGGCCCAAGTAGATAGTAATCAACGCAAACAGTTCCAAAACAAACAGACTTCATTAGAACAGCTGAAAATTAACTTATTCTTACTATAGTCCAAACTAAATCAAAACAAACTCTTCGTAACACAAATTCTTCAGTCTAATCACCAACCTTGGTATAATTAGGCAAACTGCCATAGGCTTCTCTTGGCAAAAGTTCAAAAGCAGAAGACGCCGACAAGAGATAAGTGCAGCAAGGCTATCAATATTGTTTTCTGGCAAAGAGGCCAAGAGCCGTTGCTGGTCTTTTAAGCCTTATGGGAGGGGCCAATCATCTCTTGGCCCTACTCCCGAGTCGTCCTCTTTGCTTTAGCTGCTCTTGCCTTCTGGCAGCTCTTCTCATACGTGCACTAGGAACAGCTCCTCCTGTTCCTCTGCCTCTCTACTGTCAGCCTCTGGAGGCTCCAGAGTCCGCACATCACTCCACGATGGCCCTGGCCCCATCTCTGCCTCCGACGCAGAGCCTTCATCCAGGCCTTCCCCAGCCTCCAGGACTGGCCCATGTTCTTCCTCAGTCTCATCGCTGTCCGACTCCACTGCCAGCTCCGCAGGCTGCTGGCGAACCACAACAATTAGACTAGAAATCTGAGTTCTAGCCTCGCTGTAGGCATGAAATCAATTGGGTGACCTTGGGCCTGTCATTCACTTTCGGCACTAGGAAGTACCCAATGGCAAATCACTTTGGAAATCTTGCCAAGTAAACTGTAGGAATCTGTCCAGGTAGTCAGTAGAAGTCAAGACTGACTTGAAGCTCCCCTCCTTAAAAAAATGTTAGTTAACCATACAGCTAGTAGACAAGACTAATGGTCATTTCAGAAATAAACTCCACTACCCCAGTATGAATACATGTTTATGTGCTGGATGTTTTTCACTTTCAAAATGCAGAACAGATGTATCCCTTCCCAATCATCATTTGTGTATGTTTTCAAAAATCCATTTTGTACCAGGACTTGGCAAACATCCTTAAGTCTTCTGAGAACTAGTCTTAGAATTAGGTTCAGGTGACAGTTTTCATGCAGTTCCTAACTAAAATAGCATCCATAAAACTTACTTTGCTTTTCTACCAGATTGAGTTTATATTATTATATTTAAATTACCTAATTATATCATTCACAACATCCAGAAATTTAAAGACTGTTTAATAATTATGCAGTTCCAGCCTAATTTCTATAGGATTTGTTTCATAATTCCTTGGGAACTGAAATGCCAAACTTCCAATAATTTCTGGTAATACTGATACTTTAAATTCTGCAGAGGTTATAGTCTACGAATCAACAAAGTTTCTCCCTTGACTACATAAATGCATTTCTGTATCACAATCATTTTGAAAGCATCATCTTCCATTACTGCTTTTGCATGCAGAAAAATCTATGCTTTTGAAACTATGTCCTAGAGTTTGTTGAATTTAGAACAATCAAGTTTCAAACTGCCAATCTATAAAAAAAATTGAGCTCCTTAGAAAGAAGCTAATCTTTTGTTTTGGTAGGCACCTTCAAGATTATATTCACTTGTCATATCTGTGCCTATCCACATCCTGGAAGAAGAAATTCCTCATTGTTTGAATTTGGCTTGAGTGCAGCTCCCAATAAACAATCAATGGTAAGTAATGCTAGAAATGATATCTGGAGAGTTAAAGGAACATAGAACCAAGCTCCAAATCAGAACATCCTAACTATCACTGTCCTTATTCTCTCATTATGATTTTAATTACTTGGTGGCTTGTTTCATCTTATTCCCTTTTCCATTCTTCTCAAGGAAGACCATGACCATTAGAGAAGAGTAGATAGACTGGGAAGAGAAGAAGGACCATATCTCAAATTTCCGAACAAATTTCATGAAAAGTTAGAGCCAATATTTCCTCTTATAATTCTTATTTGGAATGATATTAAAGCTGATAAATTATCTCTTTCCTAGCTGCAAAGTTCCATAACAAAGGGAATGGTTCTGTCTCAAATTTTAAACATCTTCCTATGGAGAAGCATTTTTAGAATACATCACTTGCTTATTTTGATATGCAGCAATGGAAGTGGACGTTGTAACTATAAGCCATTTGTTTGCAGTTATCTGTCTTATAATTTATATTGTATAATTGTTCATTTGCATCTTTCCTGAAGGTCAAATACAAATAATTTTTTTAAAAAATTATTTTCTTTCTTAGAGAGATTATACATCATAAACTGCAAGAATCATAGCTAATTAATCTACTTGGAAGAATCTCAGAGGTAAAACCTAGGCTAAACCTGTTAATGTTTTATCTCAGTTTTAAAGCATCTGGCTTATTCACATGAATGTGAAACATTCCCCAGATTACACTGCTCTGGATTATGCTTTTCCCCAGACTACGTATACAACTTTTAAACATTTGTTATGATGTCTGCAGACTTTTCAATGATTATATTGCCATATCTTTTGTAAGCAATTATTTCTTTTAACTGTTTATCATATTTATATGGCTTCCCATCTGAAATATCATGACTCTGCATGATGTACAATTTAAAAAATCATTAAAAACTAACTGTTAAAAAATTCAGCAATTAAATCACCAATCACACTGACTATAGTAAGGCAATAAGGCTCACATATAATGTTAGATAAAGCACAGTTGGCCATGTTTAATAGTTAAATTCACAAATGATGGAACAAGTATGGAAACCACCATTCTGTTCTGGTTACATAATACATTGCATTACTCTCAATTTTGGCTTATACATATGTGTTTGTGCTTCAGATGTATTGATTGAGGTAGAATGATCATTTGCTGAAGCCATTTTAAATGAAGAATAAGATCCATCATTAAAACTCTACCAGTGTACAGTGGTGAAATCCAGCAGGTTCTGACAGGTTCTGGAGAATCGGTAGCAGAAATTTTGAGTAATTCGGAGAACCGGCAAATACCACCTCTGGCTGGCCCCAGAGTTGGGTGGAAATGGGGATTTTACAGTATACTTCCCCTGGAGTGAAGTAGAAATTGAGATTTTTGCAGTATCCTTTCCCTACCACGCCCACCAAGCCATGCCCACCAAGCCACACCACGCCCACCAAGCCACGCCCACAGAACCAGTAGTAAAAAAATTTGAATTTCACCACTACCAGTGTATGTTTATTTGAAAGTGGTAGAAATAATAAAATCATTTCCAAACGTGTGGTTTTCTCCTAAACACTTCCAAGTTGGCAGTAGAATAAAAGCAAGAGAAATTATATCTTTGCTAAGATTTACTATTTTCTCCTATACCAAAGTGGAGCTGAAATACCATCATTCCAGACATTCTTCTAATTAAGCTAAACCAGCTACAGGTACCTGAACACACTTGTAAGCTTCGTAACAAACAAGAAGCAGCAGGTGAAGCTAAGCAGAATAACATCAGATACCTATACAATTAGCACAGGGCCCCCCCAAGACTGTGTACTCTCCCCACTTCTCTTTTCTCTGTATACCAATGACTGCATCTCTAATGAGCCATCTGTTAAACTACTGAAGTTTGCAGATGACACAACAATGATCGGTCTCATTCGAGACAATGATGAATCCACATACAGACAGGAGGTTGAACAACTAGCCTCATGGTGCGACCGGAACAATCTGGAACTGAACACACTCAAAACTGTAGAAATGGTGGTAGACTTTAGGAGAAATCCTTCCATACTTCCACCTCTCACAATACTAGACAACACAGTATCAACAGTAGAGACCTTCAAATTTCTAGGTTCTACCATATCACAAGATCTAAAATGGACAGCTAACATCAAAAACGTCATCAAAAAAGCACAACAAAGAATGTTCTTTCTGCGCCAAACTGCCCAAGGAGCTGCTGATACAGTTCTACAGAGGAATGATTGACTCTGTCATCTGCACCTCTATAACTGTCTGGTTTGGTTCTGCAACCCAATGAGACAGGCACAGACTTCAGAGGATAATTAGAACTAAAAAACAATTGCTACCAGCCTGCCTTCCATTGAGGATCTGTATACTGCACGAGTCAAAAATAGGGCTGTGAAAATATTTACAGACCCCTCGCATCCTGGATATAAACTGTTTCAACTCCTACCCTCAAAATGATGCTATAGAACACTGCACACCAGAACAACTAGACACAAGAACAGTTTTTTCCTGAACGCCATCACTCTGCTAAACAAATCATTCCCTCAACACTGTCAAACTATTTACTAAGTTTGCACTACTATTAATCTTCTCATCATTCCCACCACCCATCTCCTTCCACTTATGACTGTATGACTGTAATTTTGTTGCTTGTATCCTTACAATTTATATTGATATTGTTTTATGATTGCTTATTTGTACCCTATGACTATCAAGTGTTGTATCTTATGATTCTTGATGAACGTATCTTTTCTTTTATGTACACTGAGAGCATATGCACCAAGACAAATTCCTTGTGTGTCCAATCACACTTGGCCAATAAAAAATTCTGTTCTATTCTATTTAACTGTTGTTTGGTATCAAAAACTGCGCTTTTCAAAAATGCAAAGATAATATACAGATAGTCCTCCATTTACAATCACAATTGAGACCCAAATTTCTGTTGCTAAGCAAAACAGTTGTTAACTGAGTTTTGGCCCATTTTATGATCTTTCTTGCTATGGTTGTTAAGTCAATCTGACTTCCCTATTGACTTTGCTTATCAGAAGGTCATGAAAGGTACTCACTTGACCTAGGACACTGCAACTATCATGAATATATGCAAGTTGCCAAGGATCCAAATTTTGATCATGTGATCATGGGGATGCTGTAATGGTCATGTGAAAAATAGTCATTGTAACTTTGAATGGACCCTAAGCAAATGGTTGTAAGCCAAGGACTAACTGTATAATATGACCCTAAATAATGTAGGTAGTATATAAAACAGCATCTTGTGCATAGCAGTGATACGAAAGAGATTTATACAATGCCTTGGATTTCATTTCTATGAAGTGCTTTGAAGGGACTGGGAATTAAAACATAGCATTTTTCTACAAACTCTCAAAGCAGCTGTGTTTTTCCCTGAGAAACAGTCCAAGTGCTTTAAGGCATTGCAGACAGGTGTTATGTTGATGGTTTTACTAGATGGTTGGTGAAGAAGATTTGGATAATGTTGTGCACCTTTTCCCCCTTAGGTACAGGGTAAATATGCCTTTATATTCTTACATAATGTTTGAATATGTAATGCAGAATTAAGCAAGCTTTTATTTTAGTTATTAACTGAACGGTCGATAGGGGTATATTTTGGCCTGCCCTTTGTGGGATACATGGGTAGAGCAGGCTGTTCTTTCTGATTGTCAATCAAAAAGCCTTGGAGACAGCCTGGTGAGCACTAATGAAATGCACTCCTGTGAATCTGCACATGTGCATATGCACAGCAAAGTTAGAAAACAGTGATGCAAATAAATCCCTATTTGTGATTTATGCTCACATTATAAACAGATGACACAGCAAACATAACCTTTCAAAGTTAGCTACTTTGCCAAACATTTCATCTCAAGTCTTGTAAACATGACATTTCATTGTGCTACAAACATAGCAGGCTACTCAGCTATATTAAATACCATATGCACTTTGAGAAACAGTGTTAGGAAAGAAATATTGACACTGAAGTCCCCTCAATAATAAAACAGGTTCCACTGTAGATCCTGCTTTGCCCGTAAATGTATAAGACGTTACAAAATGAATCCTTGCAAGTAGATCAGCTGCATGAATCTAACCATCTGAGATTCCCAGATAATATGATTTTTGTTTTGTTTTTTTGTTTGACATGCTATATTAACTCAACCATGGCTTACAGCTTGACTGTCAACTTCAAACTGAACCTGGAAGCAGCCATTTTTCTGTTCCTCACTTGCCACACAGAGGGGGAAGGACGGAAGGAGGTTGGAATGCCTTGCTAGACACTACAGAGTTTTCTCATGAGAACCAAGGTCATCTCTACTGACAACAGATAAGGTTGGGGAAAGGAGTGCCTGGAGAGCCCGCCAATTGGCCAAAGTGACCTGTGACACTTGGGGATGGGGTTATTTCCTATTTTAATTATATTGAAACCACAGGAAAGATTTAGAGTTGATTTTCCTTTAAATTGTGCCGATATGATGTAGTCAATAAAGAAAATCTTTGAGGAGGATTCTAGTCTCAGAGTTCTGATTTGCTTGGGTTCATTAGTCGGAACCTTGACATTGACATTATGTGTGCAGCAAGCTGCAATGCTTGTTCAGCAGACTATGTATAAAACAAGATATGGCTTAATGCATTGTATGAAGTCACCAATTATCATCATTGACCTAGAATAGCCCTCCAGGATTTTAAGTGAATTTCTTTTCCAGCACCTTCAGGAAATGCTAGAAATTGAATGTAAAATGTTTGCACGCAAGCATATTATTCTATAGCTACTTTAAATTATTCTAGTTTCACTTCACTTGGTTAGATTTATTACTACAATCATGTTTTTATCTTGAAACTGATAACCATTTCTTTTATCTCTTTTTTTTAAGTGATCAGGTGTCTCCAAGGCAGCAATTGAGAAGCAAGCATTTTACACAGAATACTGCGGTTTTTTATATCCAAGCTGTATTTCATGTGGCTTAATATACTATAGTTGGAAGTGAAGGTTTAACAGCTTACATCAGAGGAGGCTATATAAAACAGGTCATTAGAGTGAAAAGTTTCATGTGTTTTGGAAAATGATCAAATGAATTACATTCCCTGCCATGTACTCATTCCACACTGACAATTTGAAAAGTGCCTTTAGGTAGGACTGAAAGTGATGTTCATGATAGGCAGTTTGCTTTGCTGCTGAGAACAAGGGCCCCGGGCCCTTGCAATTTTGTTTTATATTGATTTTTATTCTTTCTCCATCCTCCCTGACTAATCTCCATCTATATATTGCAAGGAAATTTGACTTGCAAGAGTATTCCAATTAAATCAGTAGGTCATCCAGTTCGTAGCTTGGAGAAATTTAGCCCCAATATAAATATTCCATTTTAACAGGCCGTAGATCTGATTTGTCAATGCATTCATTATCCTGAAACTTCATTAATGATACACAAAGTAATGCATTAAATATAATAGTTTTAGCATATGAGGGGGGGAAAAACTTAATCAGAACTATCACAAATGGTAGAACGGCATTAATTTAAACTGTCTCTGCCAGTTGTTTCACAAAATGTCTTTTCCCTGTATAGATTTTTGAAAAAGAGATGGGTGGGAAATCCAATGTGAAATCACCAGATTAGAAACCAGGAGGCTATGAATTCTAGTTCTGCTTTAGGCATGAAAATCAGCTGGGCGACTTTGAGCTAGTCATTCTCTCTCAGTTCAATTCACCTCACAGGGTTGTTGGTATGAAAACAGGATGAGGTAGCAGCATGTTCCCCTCTTTGAATTATTTATAAAAATAATAAACAGGATTAAAAAATGGAAAAAACCAACTGCATGTTACATATTTAATATATAATTTCAATATTAAAAAATCAAATAATCCCATTTTCATTTATTTCAGTGATTCGTGTAACCAGCATCTATCTTTATGTATATGTGTGTAATATTTTCCCCCATAGTATGTACAATTGATTTTTAGAAACACCGATGCCCTGTGTTTTTCATTAGGCCCAAAAACACCTCCATAATACATTTTGTTATTGAATTACCTTACAAACTCAGAAAATCCATTCACAGAATTATATTAATAGTGTATTTGTTGTTGTTTCATTATATCTCTGGGGTGAAGACAGAAAATTGTACTCCCGTATCATAGCTTCTCTACAAATACAATTCTTTAGAAGAAATAGGAATGCCAAGTAGTCCACATTTCATATGAACTATAAAGTGCAGGGAAACAAATACTTCACAGGAAGTGAAAAAAATAAAACCTGAACATTTGTTGTTTATAGATATCAACTTGTAACACAATTGGATAAATTTAGTTCTGTGGGTGGGAAATTGATCATGGGAGTATATTTTGCTAATGAGACAATGAGTCATAACTTTTGCTGGATCTTTTCACAAAGCAAAGCTCATATAAAACAATGTTATGCATTTTTCCTTAATTTTAACCAGCAATGCTAAAATTAAAGTTAAAATGTGAAATTAATTATCATAAAATCAGGTGATAGCACAAGTGGCAGAATATCATAAAAACTTGGTTATTCATAGCTACTAGTTTGGATATTTATAACTTTCAAAATCACAGGCCTCTCCTCTGTCCATAAAGGTGAACTTTCAGAAAGTGTCTGATTCAGTGGTGGGTTGCCCCCGGTTCGCACCAGTTCTATAGAACCAGTAGTAAAACCAGTGGGAGGCTTCACCTACCGACCCCGATGTCATCAAAACGCTTCTGCGCATGCGCAGAAGAGTGTGCGCATGGCCCCGCTGCGAACCGGTAGTAAAGGTAAGTAGAACCCAGCTCTGGTCTGGTTGATTACAGGTTAACAACACAGAATGCTGGATTATAGGCAATTGTCTAATCTAATTCCTTAATGGATATTAGTAAAAAAATCACAGTGTTTATCTGGTAAGGATCTATTTTGCAAGATAAATCTGTAACTGTCACACTGCTAACTTAGGCCAAATTATGGAACCCAGCTATTTGAATCAGTTAGTCATCATGTCTGATGTGTCACTTCATTAAGATAACTTTATTTTGATGTTAATGCACATTTTGTTTTACTTTTCTTTAAAGCAATGTTCAATGTATTTAATTGCAATGTACTTTGTGATACAGATAATATTGGAATATTTAAATAAATATGATCATTGTGGTTTTTAAAAAGACGAAAAAAGAAGCTGAACAATATGCCACTTAACATAAATCAGACCACCCTGGCCCTATATACATGTAATAGAATAAAGTTCATGAGATAGAGCTAAATGTTTTTTTAAAAAATATGCTCAGAATTAATCAGGTCCATAATGATACACGTATATTTTACAGTAACAGTTCCTAAATAACTAAAATGATGGAACATAGTTTACTATGCCATTACTTTTATTACATCAGTTCTCCTGTAAGACTTGCCAGCAGTTGAAACAAACAAGTCTCTCATTTTAAAGCTTGACAGAATAGGGAACCGAGAGTGGGCACAGGAATCAGAGAAGAAACTTCAAGAGGAGGTAAACAAATTCTCTGTTACTCTGTTCTCCCACAACTCACATTATCTTTTATTTCAGATTCTTTTATTAAAAGAAAAAACAATTAAGGGAGAAGCTGTCAGGTTGCAACACAAAGCACCATCTTGCCAGCATCATCTTTATGTACAAGAATTGACTGTAGGCACTACAAATGCCCCTTAGGCAAACTTGGCAAATAAAAACAGTAGGTGGCTGCAGCACAATTTGAAATTGTGCCCATCTGTAAAAAACAAAAACAAAAAAGCAAAGTTAAACTTATAAAATAAATAACATCAAGAGGACAAAGAGGTTCAGCATTAGAGCAATCACTTCCGTTTGTATTCACGTATTTGTATTATAGTATACGTCCCCTTCTATTCTTAGAACGGGATTTAAAATGCTCTGAAGCTATGGAACAAATGTTTATTGCTTACCCTGCAGCAAGAAGAAGAAAAAAAAAACCCAGCTGAGTTTCTGTTAAAAATATTCTATTTATAGGATTCACGCTTCACTACTAAGAAGGCTAGGCAGCTTAGGTATTTGCATTGTATATCTATACTCTAAATTAAATAATCCCTACCAAATCATTTCTATGAGAGTGTGAGAAGATCAAAATCAAGAAAATAAACATTGTGTCACTCTTTTTTCATCCAAGTACGCAGCTTTGTTTTGGTCTTTGCCCCTAGAGAAAAAAGATTAAAATACAATCAGTCCCACCACCTGCACACTGCAGACAGAAAAAAAGAATAACCCGCAATGATGTTTTGAAATCCAGCAGAATACACCTGTTTAATTCAAAATTGCCAAGAGGCTGGGACAAAAGGAAGCTCGCGGTCTTTGTTATTCCTCTCCCCAACGGTCTTCAAAATATTTCAATTTACCAAAGCAAAAACTAACATCCTCCCAAATGTGGGGGTGAGAGAAGGGAGAGAGAGAGAGAGAGAGATACTTCTTCTATGGAAAATGAAGAAAAAGGAGCTGGGGGAGGAAGATGCAACCATTTCCAGGCATTCATCAGTATGTTTTCCATGTTCAGACAGTGACATCTAGTGATGAAAACCAGAATGTTCAGATACAAAAAGGAAATCAGAAAATGAAACAGAGTAGATTGATCTGAATTGGTGGAATAGGATACTATTAGTTTGATCAATATTCTGTATTCTGGGGTGGGGGAGGAGAAATCCCACAAAACACACCAAAAACATGGGTAAGTTTTACTTTGTATTCCTTAAGCAGTAAATTCTCATTTGGTACCATCTATAAATTTGCATAAAACTACTGAGGTCCATTTTTTTTGCTTTTAAAAAAATCAATTTTTAAAGACCGGTTTTTATTGGTACTGTTCAAGGTTTTTATCTTTTACTTATCTGTAAAGTAGCATTTGCTATACAGTTACCTCTACCTGCAATTTCCCTGTTTCCCTCATTTCATTAAATATTATAATAATGCTTATCCATGAAGCTTTTCTCTTTCCAAAAAAGGAATCAAATTAGTGGAATGATGTATTATTGACACTTCCATCCAAAATAATTCTATTTGCCCCATCTTAAAAAGCTTCATTGGATGTTTTAATGCAGGGGTCCCCAACCCCCAAGCCACAGCTCACTACCGGGCCTCGAGCCATTTAGAATCAGCCCTCAGAAATGGCGGGTGAGTGCATGCATATGCGAGCATCCCCACACCTGTGATCGGTTAGTGCATGTGCTGGGTGCTCACACAAATGGAGCTGTGCGTGCACATGCTTATCCACTGCTCATGCAGAACCATCTCCTCTCCATACCATCACCACCCCAGCTGGGCCATAAAGCCAGAAAGGTTGGGGAGCTCTGTTTTAGTGTTCAAAACCATATGTTTAATTTTTAAAACTTAAATGGTATAGGAACACATATATTAATGATCCAAGCACCAAACACATTTCCAGAAATACTTCTGAACTGTTCCCACAACATTCTGACATGAATTAGATAATGTAGAAAATCAGCAACCCCTCCCCCAGAAGAATGAAATATTTTTGAGGAATATTTTTAAAAAGGCAAAATATTTCCCAAACTGAGAAATGGAAACATGTTTTTTAGATGGAGAAAGCAGCCCCCATCTTCCTTAATAGCCCACAGCAGATGTCAGCACTTAAGAGATAAAGAGATAGACAGTTCTATTTGTTGCACACTTCCTTGTTACCCGGCAACAAGGAAGTGCCTCCCATTGGCTGAGACGTGACAGCTCAGCCGGCGGGAGAAATAAACAGGCACCATTGGCTGTTCCTTTTGACAGCTGCTATATAAATAGCATCCGTGACTGAAAGTTGTTGTTGTTGCCGTTCTATCTTGTTCTAGTTTTGCCTGTTGGTTGTTGTCTCAATAAAAGAGCTTTCTCTCAGCCGTTTGCCTCAGTTTCCCTACTCCGTTCTCTCGATCCAGAACACTATTCATAAGCAAATACCCTCACCCAAGATCCAACAAAGGTAGAATTAGCTCTCACCACAATAGGAATTGCCCAATGTCCCTTCATTGCATCAACCTCACAAACTTCAACCAAACCTGGGAGCTCAGACAACCTATAGAGCCAGTTATGACCCCTACATAACCCCTACATGGCCCCCAATGGGAGTCTGACAACAGCCAATAGAATTCATGCTCTTACACAGGAACAGGAAGTTCAAGTGCAAAGCCCAAAGAAGGTATAAAAACCCCCCACTCTCAACTCCATATGGTCAGCTGCATCAGAACCACAAACATGTCCTTCTATTCATCAATAAATGGATCCTCTTTCCAATCAGCCTCCATGTTAGATCGGCGCAGGGAAAGCAAGACGCAACCAGCTCTGGTCCAATTCAGTACTTTATTCAAGCACAGGAAAAAGACGAGCGGCTGGGCTGCCGGAGCTCTTTTATACGCTCCGGCAGGCACCAGCCGCCCAATGACAGCTCTTTGAATTTCCCGACGGAGGATTAGCCAATCCCCGGCGGGTGCCCATATAAGGACATAACACTCCTCCCCCCTTAGTCTGAAAAATGTCTATCACAGTTAATGTACGTGACGAAGTCACGCAAGTAGGCGGGGCGTCTGCTTGCCCGAGATGACCTGCGCAGTTCAGTCTGAGCTCCTCCGCCGGCCTGTGCAGGCGGAGCTCCTGTCCCTCCCGGCTCCCCGGTGGGGGTGGCCGGGGCTCCGGCCGTCGAGTGTGCGGGATCTGTCCCAGCACCTCCGGCCGCAACATCTGGAAGTTCGTGCTGGAGTCGCTGGTCCTTCCCTCGCCCGGAATGTCTGGAACCTCACGGCTGGACATCGCTGCTGTCCGGTGGATGCCATCCGAAACCCGGTAAGTCCATTGGTGTTTCGTTGGGCTTCCGTGGCTCCCATCGCTGTCGCTGTCCAGTGTGGTCCACCTCGCCGGGGTGGTGTTCATCTCCGCGGCTGGGTTGGTGCTGGTTGGCTTCGCAGGGTTGGTGCTGGCCGACCTCGCCGGGGTGGTGCTGTTCGACCTGGTCGGGGTGGTGTGCGCCTCCCTTGCTGGAGTGGTGTTGGTCGACCTTACAGGGTTGGTGTTGGTCGACCCGGTCTGGATGGCGGTTGGGGTCTCCCTCGCCAGTCGGTTGCCGGCCGGCTCGGGTTGCGTGTTGTGCGCCTCCCCCGTGTGGTTGTCCGCGGTCTACTTGCCTGGAGCGTCGGTCTCCCTGGCAGGGCTGTTGTGGGTACTCGTCGCTGGAGGGGTGCGATTCTCCCTCCCTGGGTGGGTCCCGGTCTACTCCTTGACTGTTGTGGCGGTCCCTCTCCATGGAGTGGCGGACGCCGGGTTGGTGATGCCATCCCCCTTGCGGCAGGTCCCGGTCTACTGCTCTGGATCGCCGATGGGTGAGTGCATGGTAATGTGCTTGGCCGGCTTCGTCGGGGTGTCGGTGGTCTGCCTCGCCTGGGTGTTGTAGGCCTGCCTCGTCGGGGTGTCGCAGGCCTACCTCACTGGGATGTTGTAGGCCTGCCTTGCCGGGGTGTTGCAGGCCTACCTCGTCGGGGTGTTGTAGGCCTACCTCGTCGGGGTGTGGTAGGCCTACCTCGTCAGGCTGGTTTCCTTCCGATCCCCTCCACCTTTTCCGGAGCTGGTCGATGTGACGTCTACAGACCTGTCCATCTTCCAGCTCGACTCGGTAGGACTTCGGGCCGGTTGTGCTCTCTATTCTCCCCTTTAGCCACTTCGGAGAGCCGTTGAAGTTAAGCGCAAACACCGGGTCTCCTATGGCGAAGGCGCGGAGCGGCCGGCTGGCCGTTGCTGTCACTTCGGGGTTGTACTGGGGGTGCAGCCGGTCCAGGGGTGACCTCAGGCGTCTGCTCAGCTGGGCTCTTCTTGGTGGTGGCATGCGGGGTGATGTGCTGTGTAAGGAGGAAGTTGTCGATCCTCTCTTGCCAGTCACCCGGACTCATCTTGGTGAGCGTCTCCTTGGTGAGTCTCACCATGCGTTCCGCTTGACCGTTTCCGGCTGGCCTGTAAAATGCGGTGAGGGCGTGGCGGATGCCCTGTCCCGCCAGGAACTCTTCCATGGCCTTGGACGTTAACTGTGGGCCATTGTCTGAGACTAGGACATCTGGCAGCCCGTGTGTTGCGAATAGGCGCCTGAGTGCCCTGATGGTGGCTTCGGAAGTGGTAGATGACATGGGGATGACCTCTAGCCACTTGGAGAAAGCGTCCACAACAATTAAGAGGTAGTGCCCCTGCATTGGACCCGCGAAGTCAATATGGATCCGTGCCCATGGGCTGCTGGGCGTCTCCCACTCTGACACTGGGGTTGGGCTGGGGCGGGACGTACCTCTTGGCACGGGTCACATCTGGCGACCCACTCTTCAATGTCCTTGTCCAGGGATGGCCACCAGACGTAACTCCGTGCCAGTCCTTTCATCCTTACGATGCCAGGGTGTCCGTTGTGGAGCGTCTCGAGCGTCTTCTTCTGTAAAGCGCTGGGAATCAGCACCCGGTCTCCCCATAGGATACAGCCTTTCATGGTGGACAGCTCCTGTTGCTTCCGTGCGAAGGGACTGAACTTTTCTGCCGGTTTCTCTGCTGGCCAGCCTCGCAGGACCCAGGATCTCACTTGCCTGAGTATGGGGTCCCTCTGGGTATGGGTGGCCACATCTGCTGACATCACTGGGCAGTCTCTGTCGGCGTCGATGTGGAGGAGGCTTATGGTGGGTGCGGGGTCTTCTACTGGCTCTTTGGATGGGCACCTACTCAGGGCATCTGCATTCTCGACGGTTTTGCCGGGCTTGTGAATGAGTCTGTATGAACACCCGGCAAGGAATATGGCCCAGCGTGTCATCCTGGGTGACATGTAGCCGGGTGTGGGTTTGTCACCCACTAATAGTCCCAAAAGTGGCTTGTGGTCAGTGATGACCATGAAGTTCCGGCCATATAGGTACTCATGGAAGCGCTTGACTCCAGCCACAATGGCCAAGGCTTCCTTGTCCAGCTGGCTGTAATTCCTCTCGGTGCTGGACATCGTTTTAGAGAAGTAGGCGATGGGTGCCTCTGATCCGTTGGGGAGCTGGTGGCTGAGGACTGCGCCAATCCCATATGGTGAAGCGTCGCAGGTCAGCAGCAGAGGAAGTGTCTCGTGGTACTGGATCAGCACGCTGTCGGAGGATAGGAGCCCCTTGATGGTCTTGAAGGCGTTTTCTTCCTCTATCCCCCATCTCCACGGAACCGCTTTCCCCAGCAATCGATGGAGTGGCTCAGCGGCTGTTGCCTTCTGTTTAAGGAACACCGCATAAAAATTTAGCAATCCCAAAAATGCTTGAAGCTCGGCTTTGTTTTGGGGGGCTGGAGCTTCGTGGATTGCCCTAACTTTAGCTTTGGTGGGGTGGATGCTGGTGCCATCTATGAGATAGCCCAGGAACTCGACCTCCTGGACCCCAATGATGCATTTGTCCCTCCTCACTCTCAAACCCTTCTCCTTGAAGCGCTGCAAAACTTGTTTGAGTCGCTCAAGCAGCTGGGTTTTAGAATGCCCGGAGATCAACACGTCATCAAAGTATGGCACCACCCCTGGAATGCCTTGGAGAAGGCGTTCCATCATTGATTGAAAAATGCCTGGGGCTGCGCTGACTCCAAATTGGAGGCGGTTGCACTTAAATGCGCCCCTATGGGTGACAATCGTTTGTGCCTCCGCAGTTTTTTCATCCACTGGCAATTGCTGGTAAGCCTGGGCCAGGTCCAGTTTTGCAAATATTGTCCCACTCCCAAGTGAATGCAGCAGATGTTGCACCACTGGAACTGGGTATGCGCTCTGCGAAAGGGCCTTATTAATCGAACATTTATAGTCGGCGCAGATGCGCACAGATCCATCATGCTTCATGGGGGTCACAATGGGTGTCTCCCATGCTGCATGATCGATCGGTTCCAACACGCCCTGGGCTATCAGCTTATCTAGCTGAGCATCTACTTTGGGCCTCAGGGCAAACGGAACTCTGCGGGGCTTAAGCCTAATGGGGGTAATTGTCTTATCAAGATTAAAGGAAATGGGCTTCCCCACAAATTTCCCCAGCTTACCGTCGAAGACTTCCTTGAACTCTTCGAGGAGGGTGTCGAGTTCGTCCTGACGAATTTGGTTAACCCCTACTATCCCGAGCCCTAGTGGCTTGAACCACTCCATGCCTAGCAGGGTTGGGCGGTCGTGGTCAACGATGGTGATGGGGAGGTTGCCTTGGAATTCTTGGTAAGACACGTGGAGCGAGCCTCTTCCCAGGACTCCGATGTGGTTTCCTCCGAAGTCCACCAGCCTGGAGTGCAGGGGTCTCAGGTCCCTCTTGCGGACGTCTGGCTTGATGCGTTTTAAGTTTTTCCAATCCATGATTGAGTAGATGGAGCCAGAGTCTACTTCCATGGAGCATGGGGTCCCTTTGAGCAGCACGGTCGCGTGGCACTTGGTGGCGGTGTCGTCGTCATCGGAGAGGTGTATTGTGGTTTGGTGTACTGCTCTCCTCCGGTTCCCGTCGCTCTCGCCCGGTCTGGATTGGTAGGAGGACCGTTTGGATGCCCTCGCGTTGTCCTCCCGGTTTTCGCGAGGGCGGTGGCTGGAGGGCTCTGGGGCTGGTTCCTCAGCTCTGCATGCCTCTGCAATGTGCCCTCTCCTGTTGCAACGCCGGCAGGTTGCATCTCTCCATTTGCAGCTGGCTCTGGCGTGGTCCCCTCTGCAGCTGGCACAGCGCTCCCCCTTGTAACTTTTTTGGGCGGTTTCCCGCCTTGGGGGTCTGGATACCTTGTGTACGGTGGATTCCTCCTCCAACTCTGATCCAGCTGTGGAATCCTCAGTTGATGATTGCGTTGTGGAGCGAATCTTGTGGATTCCCTTTGCTTTGCTTACTGCGGCAACCGCTTTCTCCGAGATTTCGGATGCGGTGGCTTCCTCCACCACATCCTTGAGCACGAGTTTCTTCCTGCTCAGGAATTTCTTTTGCAGGCCTCTGTCCCTCATGCCGAAAACCACGCGGTCAGCGATGGCGTTGTCCACGTGGTCGAACTCACAGCTGGCTGCGATTTGGCGCAGGGCGGCCACGAATTCTTTGATGGTCTCACCTTCCTTTTGATCCCTCTGATGGAAGGTGAAACGGTTCGCCACTGGTGTTCCAGTTGGGGCATAGTGCTCTTCCAGGATCTGCAGCAGGTCTGTCCATGGCACTTCTTCGATGTCTCGTGGTGCTACGAGATCGATTGCCATATCGAGGACTTCGGGGCCGCAGTTGGCCAAGAAGATGCCCTTTTTTCGGTCATCATCGGCATCCCTGATGTTGTTTCCTCTCAGGTATTGCCGAAATTTGACCACGTAGGATTTCCACTTGTCCTTCCCTGGGCGGAATGGAGCAAGGGCTGGCAAAGTGACTTCAGCTGATGCCATGCCTCTGGAAATCCCTACGAAGTGACTCAGTTGCTCAGTGACTTAGCTCTATGAGGTTGGCTTCATGCCACGAGGTTCGTCGCTTGGTTCTAGTCCTTCGTCGCCAGTGTTAGATCGGCGCAGGGAAAGCAAGACGCGACCAGCTCTGGTCCAATTCAGTACTTTATTCAAGCACAGGAAAAAGACGAGCGGCTGGGCTGCCGGAGCTCTTTTATACGCTCCGGCAGGCACCAGCCGCCCAATGACAGCTCTTTGAATTTCCCACCGGAGGATTAGCCAATCCCCGGCGGGTGCCCATATAAGGACATAACACTCCACTTTGTCTCCAGTCCTCCATTTTTTATCCCAGCTTGGAACTGAACCAGATCAATATTTCTTCCAACAAAAGTAACCCTAAATATGCTGTTAGGAAATGATTTTACCTAACTTGTTGGGTTGGCAATATATAAACCATCAATGTAGCATTAAGACTGCTGTATTGCATCATATTGTGTCCTGATTGGCTCTGTAGCCAATGTCCTTAAGAGGGAGCTAGAAACATGGTTTGTTTCTCTTTGCTGATCTTTACTGTTCTTACTGCTCTTTGCTGTGTTTGCTACTGTTTGCAACTGTTATTGTGTATGACTACAACGACTGGTAAGAAGACTTTGTTATTGGATTATCCTTGGACTATTATTTTACTATCTACTGCTTTATACGTGAATGACCTGGACTGTTTATTGAACTGTGCCTTATTACTATTTCCTGAAAGTAAACACAACTCAGTGTATCTGTGTGTTGGCTGTGTTTATTCGTAACTACTCTCAATCGCTTTCATGTGCACACCCTTGCTACTCAAAGGTTGCTCTGCGAATTCCTTAACATATGTCTTTTTTTAATTGCAGGAATATCTTTCCATTTAACTGGATACTGAGTTATCAATCCAATGATACATGAAAACATGCCTCTTATTTAAACCATATTTAGTTTTGATTTATGGCTTTATTTGACAAATTTGACAAGTAGCCAGATGAGAGTGATTCAGCAGGATGAGAGTGATTCAGCAGGACAGCCCTGAGGGTTCAGGTGGAAAAAGCATGCAGCTGAAGCCAGTCAGTGATGAGGAAGAGGAACTGCTTTCTGCACCTGATCCAAGCATACATAGAGCAGAGAAAGGGCAGGAGCAGCAAAGGTCACTATTCATGAGTCAGCAGCTCATCCCTCTTGATGGGCTGCACTGGGAGCTAGCTATTTGGCACACCAGACAGACAACACTGGGAACAACATGTTTATTTCCTAGCTGTGTGTTTCCTGGTTGTCGTGATTCCTGCCTAGCTTTGGACTGACACTGTGCCTTGACTTTGGATTATGCCTTGTGGACCCTGCACTTTTCTTGACTCCTGACTTTTCTTGTATTGTGGATTTAATTTGCCTGGTAGACTTATCTTGTCTGAAGAGTTTCATGTGTCTTGTGGACTCCTTGGTCATTGCTCTGTGGACTAATGTTGGTTTACTTCTGGCTGGACTCAACTGGGAAAATTCTGGGTTTTGGTGAAGGGAACTGCTGGGGAAAAGTAGTAAAACCACTAAACCACTGTCACGTGCATGTGAGTGAGTGGAAAGAGAGAGAGAAAACAGTTTTATCAGACTCTCAAAATAAAATTTTAAAAATTGTGTCATTTTACCAAATCCCATGACATCATATCTGCCCCACAAATCATACTGAAGAGGAGAATGCTTCTGATAGAACAGGTGAAGGAACACTCGCCCTTTGCAAGGGACATGCCAGCCAAAAAGCAACTGGATGCCAGATCAAGCCTGCTGTTAATTCTCTCCAGATTAAAGAGAGCTCTTGAGATAACCCTCATGTATTCCTGACAGCTGGAGTAGACAGCAGAAACAGATGTTTTTGCAGCCACTTGTGATCAGCTGGGAATCATGGGTTTATCATGCTCTGAGCTGTTAATATAGCTTTTTTAAAGACTCAAAGTTTGACCTAGCCTCATCTTCTTAATCACTTGGAATTTAGTTTTCTTATTACTTCTTCAAGATTAAAAAGCCTTTGGAACTATAAGATAACTAAAAATATCTTCTCCTGTGGGGAAAGAATTTCTGAGTTTATATTTTTATATATTATATTCTTATCTTTACTGATAAGAATGCTTTGAAGGTTAACCACTAGAAAGCACCAGATGGCTACTTAAAGAAAATTTATGATCTGTGGACATAAGAACTGTGTGTGGTACTTAACTCTATATTGAACAAAAAGTGTTGAAGAAAATCAAGTTCCTTTTAATAATATTGAAAGAACATAATAGAGGATCATAAAACTATAACCTACAAGAAAGGGATGGAAATATTAGATTTACAAATGGAACTGGAGGACTATTCAAAAAACTCAGAGATACACAAAAAGACACCAAAAGCAAGATATTTATTTATTTGAGAATATAAGAGATTTACTGAAGAGGCTACATGGAAATTAAAAATGGATTTTGATAAAGATGACAGACTTTGACAACAGAAACAAATATATCAAAATAAAACAGATGAGCTTATATATGGAATTTAAAGACAACAGAAAGAGGAAAAATGCAAAATTGGTTTGATTATAGTTAGAGTGTTTTTCAATAGTTAATTTGATTGAGTGGGTTAATGTTTAGTCTGCCATATCTATATTATTACTTTGGGTATATATCTATAATATATAATAATGGGCTGAAATATTTTGTTATGTTTAACAGTTATTTGGACTGGATAGATTTCATTTTGGAAACATTTAATTGGGTGTAATAAGTTGGTACTTATTAGTAGAAAGTAGTTAGTACTTTCAATGTATAAATAAGAGGTCATTTTTTTCTGGTAATGTTTAACAGTTTTTAATTTTGAAATGTTTAATTGTTAATTGAGATTAAATTTTCATTATTAAAGAGAAGCATTAAGGTGATTAAGTTTTAACTAGAAAGCACAACTATGCATTTATGTTGTTACGTATTTTGTTAACTTTTATTGGATTTTTTGTGACTAAAAAAGAGACTGGAGTATTTAGTGATTATTAACAGAAAATGGTGTGAGGTATGGAATGAAGATGTACTTGGTTATTTCTTAAGAGACAGTAATAAGTTGTCAGTTTTGAATATACTTGCTGGGGATGACAAGGAAGTTTCTTATTTTCTTTCTTTTTTCTTTTGGCAGCTCTGCATTTCTTTAAACTTCTTTAAACTTTTCAATGAATGTCTGTATAATGTTTTTATATCTGTTTTATTTGTTTAATACAATGCTTAACAAAATTAACAAAAATATACTGAGGGAAGCTTTATTCTTGATTAATCATAACTGCAGCTTAATTTTTAAAATATTGTTACATTACTTTCTGTTATTTTGCAGTAAATGACATTTGCATTCATTTAATTTACTATTCTAGAAAAGTTCATCTTAAAGAAATGAACAAACCAAAAGGTTTAGATAATACAATAAAAACCACACAGAACAGCATACACTCTGCTAGAGAGAGGTTCCCTGAAAATGCACAACAGCACGAGTCCAAAAGCTCAGAAGACAAAACCTCTGGTCCCGGTGACCAACCCAGATTGGATCTTGCACAATAAAAACCTACTAAAATCAAGGGATAAGCATTACTGGTTTTTTGTACAGGATGCAATGAAATGTGGCCATTCAAGAAAGAAGGAAATGTTCCAAGGAAAAGGGAGCTGTTTTGGCTGAAGTTAATGAACTGAAAGGCAAGCAGATAGGAAACAAAGTCCTTATAATATACTAGATTTTGATAGGTAACAGCAGCCATTACTGGTTCAGCCAGTAGAGACTTGATTAGAAATGACCATCGTTATTAACTAAGATCAAGATAATTAAATGGTAGGAATATAAAGTTGCTTTATTTGATCAAGATGAAAACAGATAACCCTTAATGGACTTTGCTGATCAGGACTGAACAACTAGGCTTTAAGGGTTTGTTTATAGAGTGGGGTTAATGTTTAGTCTGCCATATGTATATTATTACTTTGGGTATATATGAGATATTGGAAGATGGACCATTTGTTATATTCAGTAAGAGAAATTACTATAATTGTTTATACTTGTTGCAATGGAGGAAATTGCTTCTTTATATATTTTGCTTTTCTCTAATATATTCTTGTTTTTTCTTTCTTTTCTTTTTGTCTATTTTTTTCTTTTCTAAACTTTCTATTATTTCTTTTTATTCCTTTTTTAGTTTGTATTAAACTTGTTAATTGTAACTTTTAATAAAATCACTATTAAAAAAAGAAGTGACCCTGGTTATTAATGATCAACAAGCCAGCAATACAGCCTGAAGAAATAGTACTATTAATTGTCACAGTAAACCAACTAGAAAATGTCGGTATTTATTTTACTGTAATTATTACCTTTACTGAAAGCAATGCTGAATTTCTTTTCAGCAAATAAGTAAAACATTAAGACAAAGAAACAACAGTATTCAAGGCTTTTTAAGAACCTTAGACCTCATTTCTAGGAACACATTTCTTAGTTCTTCCAGCATAATCATTTTAAGTTCACCAGGACTTGATCACTTCAGCTATGCTATAATGCAACCAATAAACAGAATTCAGTTCCTGCAGTAGGAAGACAGGTTGCAGTTCCTCTGACATTTTTGGGGATGCTATATCTGTATCAAGGGTGGGCTTCAAAAATTTTAGCAAGGGGTTCTCTGCCCGGTTGTTGGGTGGGCGTGGCCATGGTGGGCATGGCCTAGTTGGCCTCCTGGTGGAGGAACATTTTGCCCTCGCCAGGTTCCGGAGGCTTTCCTCGAGCCTCTGGGAGGGTGAACATGGCCTTCCTGAACTTCCGGTAGGCCCATTTGTTGCCCTACCCGAGCCTTTACATGCGCTCTGCACTAACCTGCATCCAAAACAGGCCATGTGGGGACTCCTGGGAGGGGACAGGCGGGGCGGGCGGGGCCAGCCAGTAGTGGGATTTAGGGGTTCTCCAAACTGCACAGAATTTTAGCTAGAGGTTCTCCCGAACACCTGCTAACCACCAGCAGCCCACTCCTGATCTGTATGTAATGCTTGAGAATAAATGGAATTATTCTTTTTGTTGAAAGGCTAGGCAACACTAATTCAAAATACGTTTCATGATTGAGTGTGAGCACCTGTCTACAATACCTTAAAACAACTGTGCCACTCCACAGAATTTCACAAAGCCATACAATCCCAGGAAAAGTCACAGATGCTTTAACATGTTGCAAATAATTACTATGTTTGCATTCTAAAACATTTTTTTTTTCTTTTGGAGATCAAATCTGAATCTCTGCAAAACCTTACTTGATGGGTGTCATTTCTGTCAAGACATAGTACAAACATGAAAGAAAATTGAAAGAAAACTGAGCATCGGGTTTCTATTCTACTACAGCTATGGGAGCATAATAATTGTATTTAATCATTATTATTGAATTTCTCCAAGAGCATATGCAAGTGTTCATGTCTATACCAGAAGTCATATACATCAAAGTCCTTTCCAATGAGTGCAACATTGACTTTTACCTTTCCCCTGCCTTATGCTCCTCCTGCCTTATGGTGGAACTCAATTGGCTGCAGCTTCCAACACCCTGATAAACATCATTTTGACTCTGGAGGATGTTGTTCTGTAATCATTTGATGGTTCCAAATGGCTAGCTCTGAACTAAAGAAAGAACATCATGCACTTAGTCTGTATTTTCCTCCTGAACAAACTTTCAACCAAAAGGAGGGGGAATCAAAAAGCCTTAAATTATGTCCAGGGTTATAAAAGGAAATCCTGAATTTGGATTCACTTATACATTAACAGGGTATTGATTTTTCAAGTGCCTATCGATTAGTTCTAAACAAACAATGAATTTGGTACAATTTTATTATGTATTGATTTAAATGTATTGAGTGTCCAACTCTAATGTACAGTAAGTTCCAATTTGAGTTCCATCACACCCTTTATTTAGAAATCTTGATGCTTAATGATCAGATCTTGAAGCTGAAAAGGAAAAGGGGTCTTGTTTCTGATGCATAATACTTTTACCTGGACTCATCCAAGATACTTTAATTTTCTAAGAACAGTTAGTATTAAATACTAGCATGTAGCCTAAGGAGTCTCTCTTTCTGAAAGCTAAATCAGTCAAGAAGCTGCATTTTAAAAGGTCACCAAATTATGTGTGCCTCCAGTATGAAGACTAAACAGAAATATGTGGATCTATATTTATCCAGTGATTTGCAACAATAGCTCCTGCCTCCATTCCATAAATGGACCTTAGACCTTTTTAGTAGCTAGATCATGCAAATCAATTTTAAGTATTATTTCCAGTCAGAATACACTAGGGAAGAAAGGCATAGTTCTTAATCTAATTTTCGGTTTCCCCCATTTTCTTCAAACTGAGAATATTGATCATCAGTTTCAAATACAGCCCGTAGAAAATAAACTAATTTTACTCCATTGCTTGATAGGAAGGTGATCAACATCAAATGTGTCACCTATATGTGGCCAGACGTTTTCATTTATTAGGCTTACTCCGAATGCTTTTATTTGGTTTATTAGACTAACTGTAAGATTCTGAATTGTGTTAGATTCTGATATAGACAGCCTTAGCGTAATATTTCAGTGAATATTAAAAAATCTTACTATAAAGGAAAAGCAAAAGAATTTCAGAAATTATTTTAAAAATCCAAAGATTGATTATGAAGAACGGTTGCAGGAACTTGGTATGTCTAGTTTAATGAAAAGAAGGACTAAGGGAGACATGATAGCAGTGTTCCAATATCTCAAGGGCTGCCACAAAGAAGAGGGAGTCAAGCTATTCTCCAAAACATCTGAGGGCAGGACAAGAAGCAATGGGTGGAAACTAATCAAGCAGAGAAGCAAGCTAGAACTAAGGAGAAATTTTCTGACAGAACAATTAATCAGTGGAACAACTTACCTCCAGAAGTTGTGAATGCTCCAACACTGAAAGTTTTTAAGAAGATATTGGATAACCATTTGTCTGACGTGGTGTAGGGTTTCCTACCTAAGAAGGGGGTTGGACTAGAAGATCTCCACGGTGCCTTCCAACTATGTTATTCTATTCTAAAATGAATTTTAAAAATGGAGCTGCATTGCAACCTCTATCAAGATGCTTTTTGTGTTCATAGAATTGCTATACTGCAAGGGAGTACAAAGATCATTTGGCACCAGTCCCTGCAGTGTACAGGAAAACCAACTGAGCCATGCTCTTTTTTAATAACCTCCAGAGATGAAGAACCCACAACCTGTGTAGACAGATACTGTTGCACAGATCTTACCAACAGCAAGTTTTCCTTATGTTTAAATAAAATCTAGGTAGCTACAGTTTACACCTATTATTTCTAGCCTTTGTTTCTCTGGAAATGGAAAATACTTCCTGACGTCTTCGCTAGGGCACTCTTTTATATATGTGAAAAATGATATTATGTCTCTCCTCAGCCTTTATTTTCCCCCTAGACTAGGCATCACAAATTCCTTCATCTGTTCCTTATAGAGCATATCCTCAATTCTTAGAATCATATTTGCTCCCTCACTTGGATGGTGGTGATTCCTTAGTAGACAGTTGATTAGTGGTTGCTAGAACCAGAAAAGCAATTCTGGACACATCAGGAGATGTGAGGGGATTATTTAACGTCCCTTAAACTGTCAGGAAAAAAACTGCATTAAAACAAAACAGGCTCATGTGAAGATTAATTCACTCAGAACATTGAGATTATAATGCCCAACTGCAGAGATAAGCTGTTTTACCAATAACAATTTATTATATTTATTCTTGTTCCTCACCCACCAGCTACATAAAATTTGCCAGCTTCATTTGAGAGTGTTTAGGCAGCCTTTTTCCTTTATACACTCTAGTTCCTTTCCTTTCTTTTTGGCATTTCGTCTTGAGGAACTGGCTTAGTCTCAGTGGGTGATGGTTCAAAGCCAAGCTGCATTGGAGGTTGGGGAAGTTGTTACTGATTTGATTAGAAAAGTCCTGCTGATATATTATTTTTTTGCCTTTAGCTTTGCCATCAGCTTAAATCCACCATCACCTCTCCCACCCTTTCTCCCTCATCAGTGCAACCTTTAAGCTCAGCAGGCACTGAGTCAGAAAATATTTATTTCCTGCCTAAGAGGAGGAGCTTGCTGTTTTTCCTTCATCACTTTCTGAAGCTTTTTTTAACTTGTTAATGTCCTTGAAAATTTGGTAGCCAAAATTATACACATAATATCCAAGTGTGAACTCACCAGTGCAGAATAGAGGGGAATAAGACCTTCGGGCAATTTTGAAACAAGGCTGCTTCTAATACAATCCAGACTTGTTTTTACCTTTTCTAGTGTCACACTGCTGGCTAATTTATTTATTTATCTATTTATTTATCTATCCAGTAGTGGGATTCAAGTAATTTAACAACCAGTTCTCTGCCCTAATAATTTCTTCCAACAACCAGTTCACCAAACTGCTCAGAAACTTAACCACCGGTTCTCCCGAAGTGGTGCGAACTGGCTGAATTCCACCACTGTATCTATCTATCTATCTATCTATCTATCTATCTATCTATCTATCTATCTATTTTATTTTATTTTGTCGAGTACATATTATTTATTTATTTATTTATTTATTTATTTATTTATTTTGTCGCATTTCTATGCCGCCCAACTCCCAAGGGACTCTGGCAGCTTACAACAGAGAATAAAACAATGCAACAATATCCCATACAAAAGTTAAAAGAAGACATTAAAACATTAAAACATTAAAACACATACACTCCAATTTGTGGCCGGGTCTCGCAAGATCACTATAACGAGATCAACGGCCCCAGGCCTGCTGGAAGAGCCAGGTCTTCACCGCTTTCCGGAAGGCCAATAGGGTGGTGGTGGTCCAGACTTCAGGAGGTAATTGGTTCCAGAGAGCCGGGGTAGCCACAGAGAAGGCCCTTCCCTGCGGGTCCGCCAGCCAACATTGTTTAGCTGACGGGACCCAGAGAAGACCGACTCTGTGGGATCTTACCGGTCGCTGGAAGCTATGTGGTAGGAGGTGGTCTCAAAGATAGCCTGATCCTGAGCCATGTAGGGCTTTAAAGGTAATAACCAACACCTTGAATTGCACCCGGAGACCGATAGGGAGTCAGTGTAGCTCGTAGAGAATTGGTGTAATGTGGGTGTATCTATGTGCACCCACTATACTCACGCGGCTGCATTCTGGACCAACTGTAGTCTCGGAACACTTTTCAAGGGTAGCCCCATGTACAGCGCATTGGAATAGTTCAACCGTGAGATGACAAGGGCATGAGTGACTGTGAGGAGAGCCTTCTGATCCAAGTAGGGTCGCAATTGGTGCACCAGACGAACCTGTGCAAAGGTCCCCCTAGCTACAGCTGTCAGATGTTGTTCCAATCTCAGCTGTGAGTCTAGAAGGACACCCAAATTGCGAGCCTGTTCTGAGAGGGGCACTTTCTCTCCCCCCAGAACCAAGGATGGACAATCGACATAATCTTTAGGGGGCAATACCCAGAGCCATTCGGTCTTTTCTGGATTAAGTCTGAGCCTGTTGACTCCCATCCAGATCCTCACAGCCTCCAGGCACCGACACATCACATCTACCACCTCACTAAACTGACGAGGGGTGGAGATATACAGCTGGGTATCATCAGCATATTGCTGATATCCCACCCCGTGTCGTCGGATGATTTTACCCAGTGGTTTCATGTAGATGTTAAATAGGAGGGGAGAGAGGACCGAGCTCTGAGGCACCCCACAGACGAGGGACCTAGGGGACGACCTCTGTCCTCCTACCAGCACCAACTGTGATCGACCAGAGAGATAGGGGGTGAACCACCGCAACATGGTGCCTCCTACTCCCAGCTTTCTTAGTCGCCCCAGAAGGATACCATGGTCGATGGTATCGAAAGCCGCTGAGAGGTCAAGTAGCACCAAGATAGAGGAATGACCCCTGTCTCGGGCTCGCCAGAAATCATCCATCAGTGTGACCAAGGCAGTTTCCGTGCTGTAGCCAGGTCTGAAGCCGGACTGAAAAGGGTCCAGATAATCTGTTTCATCCAATGACCGCAGGAGCTGAAGTGCCACCACTTTCTCTACAACCTTTCCCACAAAGGGTAGGTTGGAGACTGGACGAAAGTTTTTTAATTCTGCTGGGTCCAGGGATATATATTAGATAATATATATAAGTATAAACATGAATTGAATAATAAAATCAATACAATTAAAGGGAACATTAGGACAGGGATGGTAGGCACTCTGGTGCTCTTATGCACGCCCCTTACAGACCTCTTAGGAATAGGCTGAGGTCAACAGTAGACAATTTTAGGTTAAAGTTTTGGGGGTTTTGGGATGAGACCACAGAGTCTGGTAGTGCATTCCAGGCATTGACAACTCTGTCACTGAAGTCATATTTTCTGCAATTGAGTTTGGAGCAGTTCACTTTAAGTTTGTATCTATTGTGTGCTTGTGTATTGTTGTGGTTGAAGCTGAAGTAGTCATTGACAGGTAGGACATTGTAGCAGATGATTTTATGAGCTATGCTTAGGTCATACCGAAGGTGGTGTAGTTTCATTTCAGCTTGTTGTCAACGAACACACTCTTGTCTTCTGATGTACCACTTCCAAGTTAAGTTATGAAAACCCTATCCTACACTTTACACTTTTCCTCCATAATTGTAACACCTTACATTTCCCACCCCCCACTGAAGGACATTTGGCTTGTCTCACTCGATATTTAACCCATCCAGTTTATATTGCAATCTTGTTCTTGGTGTTGGGAAGATGTCTCAATTTTGTGTCCTCCATCAATTTATAAGCAACTTATTATTATTATTATTATTATTATTATTATTATTATTATTATTATTATTATTATTTATTTTGTCGCATTTCTATGCTGCCCAACTCCCAAGGGACTTATAAATTCTAGTCATAAGAAAAATATTGAACAATACAAGTCGCAACATAGATCCTTTTGGAGCACTAATTACTGCTCTACAACTCAGTTGGAGCCATTCATCTGATTCTTTGAATGCCACAGTTAAGGGATGGCTTATGGCGGGTGTCAGTAACCTGTGGCTCCGGAGCCGCATGCGGCTCTTTGGGCCCTCTGTTGTGGCTCCATGTCAGGTGATCCCACCAGTGGCTGGCCCTGCCCCTCACCCTCTCCTCCCAGTCACTTCTCGCCTGGCCTGAGAAGGTAAGGGCGATGGCGAGAGATGGAGAAGCAGCCGGGGCAGAGATAGAGAGATACAGAGAGGGGGAGAGAGGGAGATAGAGGGAGGAGGGAGGGAGGGAGGGAGGGAGGGAGGGAGGGAGGGAGAGAGAGAGAGAGAGAGAGAGAGAGAGAGAGAGAGAGAGAGAGAGAGAGAGAGAGAGAGAGAGAGAGAGAGATGTCAAAAGGATTTTGTGGTTCCCGGGATTTTTTTTAACAACCAGTTCTCTGCCCTAATGACCGGCTAGGTAGGCATGGCTGGGGGGGGGAGGGTTGTCATGTGACTGGTGGAAGTGAGTGACATCGAGTTGGCCATGCCCACCTAAGTTTTGTGGCTCCAGGTGTTTTCTTTTCTGTGGGAAATGGGTCCAAATGGCTCTTTGAGTGTTTAAAGTTGCAGACTCCTGGTTTATGGGATGACGAGTTTGTTAGCTAATAAGACGTAAAGAGATTATGAAATTGTTTATTCTTGTGAGGAGCATGGGAAGTTGCTTTCTTCCTGTTTCTTTTCTTTCTTTCTTTCTTTTTCCTGTTTTTTAAGCTGTATTATATTTTATTGTTATACTAAATCTTTTAATAAAATTATTACAAAGCAAAGATTTTTAGGATTACTCAAACTATAATAGACAAAATGTTTTTATCGGTCAGATAGTTACTACGAAGTCTGCAAAGTTATCAGCATAATTAACACGCCCAATCAAGGAAGTCATTTCTACATGAAAGCCTCCATTTAAAGCAGGCTGTCATCTCATGAAGAAGCAAATATCTATACATTTGAACAAACAATTGTCTTAATGCTAAAGTTGAAGATTTTTTTCAAAGTCCACCTGGGTGAATATTTGCAAATATTTGCAAATATCATGGCATTTGCTTATCCTCATGAATAGTTATTAAAAGTGACCGTGCAGGGCATCAGTCAAAGGTAAAAATGTGTTTCATGTAGCGCAAAATGCTCATATACATCTATGTGCAATTTATTAATCCTGCTATGTCATTTCCTGAGCTCATAGGATCTTCTGGAACAAAACATATTTGTTTAAGGAGCTCCAGACAAGTGCTTTGTGTGTGCCCAGAGCACTTGAAAACCTGTTTTTGCCTTCAAATCCAAAACATGCTCAGGTCTATTAGAAAGTTCACTGAAATAGCTAGAACCAGTAGATTACAAAACAGGAAGGAACAAACAAAACATCACATAATAAATGCGTAATTCCTACTTGGTAATGAGGCAATGTACTTTACTAAAGAATGTACTTCATTGTTACAAAGCTTGGGATCAAGAGCAATGGTGTTGTTATACGATAAAAAATTACCAGTAAATACGTGTAGATTATCTAGTAGTTACAGCATCAATCAAGGCAGTTATAAGTTACTCAACATTTTAAAAGGAAATACTACGGAGGTTGAAGCAAACCTAGATCATTTGAATATTTCTTCACAGCAAATATATAATCTCTTCAAAGCATTCACATAATCACTTCATTTACCTTAGCTCAGCTATTATAACATATGGAGCCATTCAAGAAGTTTCAGACAGGACTCTCTAACACAGGGGTGTCAAACTGGATTTCTTTGAGGGCGGGATCAGCATTGTAGTTCTCCTCTGCGGGCCGACCAGAGTGGAGAGGAGACGGGACGGACACCTCCTGCAGCACCCCGCTGGCCAAAACAGGAGGTGCACTATCCTGGCAGCCAAAATGGGACATGGGGGGCCTCACACATGCCCCCCCCCCCCCGAGCCCTGTTTTGGCTGGCAGAGTGCTACAGGAGACCATCCAGGCTGAAAACAGGGCACCACAGGCTGGTCCTTTGCTATTTCCAGGCCAGCCCCGCAGACCAGATCAAAGCACCCCAAGGGCCGGATCCAGCCTGTGGGCCTAGAGTTTGACACCCCTGCTCTAACACATCAATTTCCAAGTAAATACAGTATAAGACTGTAATCTTAATATTCAAAAGAAAAATTGTATTGACATATTACTTTACAATTAGTCCTTGACTTATGACCAGTCACCTAAGAACTAAAGTTACAACAGACTTCAAAAAAGCTATAGATAGTCCTTGACTTACAACCACAATTGGGTTCCATCACTCAGCAGGGCAGTTGTTAAGTAAGTTGTGTGCAATTTTACAATCTTTTTTTTTGCTGCTGTCACCAGGTGAATCACTGTGGTTGCTAAGTGAATTACACAGTTAAGTGAATCTGGATGCCCCCATGACTTTGCTTGTCAGAAGCCAGCAAAGAAAGTCTCAAATAGAGATCATGTGATCCTGGACATTGTAATGGTCATAAATACATTCCAGTTATCAAGCACACAAATTTTGATCATGTGACTGTAGGGATCCTGCAACAGTCATAAATGTGAAGATCAGGTGTAAGTCACTTTTTTCAGTGCCATCTTAACCAATGAAGGGTTATCATCATGGAGCCATATACAAGGACTCCCCATATATAATTTTGAACATGTTTACATAATTAATAAAGCTTATTTAATTAAACTTAATTATTTTTTTTTCTAAAAGAAGAGCAATATTAATGCAGTCAGAAAAGTTACAAGGTTTTGCTGTTGTCAGATGTATATGATACATGATAGAGATCACTTGTTTGTTCTAAATTTCAATTTCTCTTTCCCATTTAGCTCCATGGCAAAAAAAAAAAAAATAAACCTTTTCCTTTAAGGATGTAGTCCTAATGAAATGCGTTTGAACGAAATTCAAGTAAAATCACATAAAGAACAAAACAGGACCACAGATAAAAAGAGGATAAACCAATCCAGTGCAGAGAAGAGCAACAAAGATGATTAGGGGACTGGAGGCTAAAACATATGAAGAAATGTTGCAGGAACTGTGTATGTCTAGTTTAATGAAAAGACGGACTAGGGGAGACATGATACCAGCATTCCAATATCTCAGGGGCTGCCACAAAGAAGAGGGAGTCAAGCTATTCTCCAAAGCACCTGACAAGAAGCAATGGGTGGAAACTAATCAAGCAGAGAAGCAACTTAGAACTAAGGAGAATTTTTCTGACAGCTAGAACAATTAATCAGTGGAACAATTTGCCTCCAGAAGTTGTGAATGCTCCAACACTGGAAGTTTTTAAGAAAATAACCACTTATCTGAAGTGGTGTAGGGTTCCCTGCCCAAGCAGGGGGTTGGACTAGAAGACCTCCAAGGTCCCTTCCAACTCTGTTATTCTATTCTGATCTATATAAATTTTTAAAATGTTAATTCACATTTTGCTCCAGATTTCCAAGTTATTTTTTTCTGATTCTTCACACATTATGTGATATCTCTCTTGTTGGGTCTTACAGAAGTTGAACCAAACCCTTCCAATGCATTGCCTTCTTAGACTTTAGAAGCACAGCCTTCTAGGTTCCTGAATCAATCATGATGAGTTGGGTTTTAACAGCCTAGAAAAAAATCAGCTGGTTTCACCTATACAGCTGTATCAGAATTAAATGAAGGAGCAGTATATCCAGGTTTTAACTAATTTTGGGAGAACTATGGTTGCAGGTGGTTAAGAACCAGGGGTGAAATCCAGCAGGTTCTGACAGGTTCTGGAGAACCAGTAGTGGAAATTTTGAGCAGTTTGGAGAACCGGCAAATACCACCTCTAGCTGGCCCCAGAGTGGGGTGGGAATGGAGATTTTGCAATATCCTTCCCCCAGGAGTGGGGAGGGAATGTGGATTTTGCAGTATCCTTCCCCTGGAGTGGGGTGGGAATGGAGATTTTGTAGTATCTTTCCCCTGCCATGTCCACCAAGCCACGCCCACCAAGTCATACCATGCCCATCAAGCCACGCCCACAGAAGCGGTAGTAAAAGAATTTGGATTTCACCACTGTCAAGAAGCATGTTGGGTAAAACCTTTGTGAAGCAGTTACTAATATGATTTCTAATGTTCATACCTTTCCAACTATTGGTGAGTCCAGCTGACACAGACTCTCACAGACCAGGATGTGTGCACAAGTTGCAAAAGAAAAGTGATTCTATTCCTTCAATCCACCTCCACTTCAACTTTCTATTTATTTCTAATCACTTCTTTAAACATCTTCCCATTTCTCTGCTACTCTCTAAACTTTCTGAATTCAATATACAACTCTCTGGACTCCAAGACTTTTTTCCCAGATTTTTCTATACTCCATGGCAATGATTTTCCTCCAGCAAACTTAAATATCTTTTCTGAACTTCCAACCTTTGTCTCTGAAGCAAATATGCTACTCTCTGAAACTGCCTGTCTCACACTGAATTGAACAGTGCCATAAATTCTCATGGTTTATTTACTGCATCTTATTGGACTACTTTGTATGGCAGTTTTAAATATTATCTCTTCTCTATTTCTCATAAATTGTCAACTGTTTATTATTTTATTTCCTTTGTATGACTAGTCTCCCATTTATTATAAATTGATAGGTTATTAATAATAGTTTCATTCTGGGCGTCCTGGAACATATGAACCTGTTCAATAAATAATGCAAGGATCCAAACAGAACTGGTCTTGCAGTAGACCCTAGTTTTTAATGAACAAGGTTAAGGTTTGTTTCTTTTCTGTAGAATCAGACTGGGAAGCCAAATAAATCCTGCGATAGAAAGCGGAAGATACAGTGGAATTAGTCATTTCCTTTTTAAAACTGGGATGGGGGAGAGAGAGAGAGAGAGAGAGTGAGACCTTTTCCACTTCTGATTGGTTGCTCTGAATTTGAGTTTTCTGTGCTTTGCTGGTCTCTGCCACTGCTGTATCTAAATTGAACAGTTTGGGTTCAATGGATTAACTGTTTTGTACCTGAACCTGAAGGGTTCCTGAACCTGAAGGGATGCGGTGGCTCAGTGGCTAAAACACTGAGCTTGTCGATCGAAAGGTCGGCAGTTCACCGGTTCAAATTCCTAGTGCCGCATAACGGGATGAGCTCCTGTTACTTGTCTCAGCTTCTGCCAACCTAGCAATTCGAAAGCACATAAAAAATGCAAGTAGAAAAATAGGGACCACTTTTGGTGGGAAGGTAACAGCATTCCGTGCACCTTTGGCATTTAGTCATGCTGGCCACTTGACCACCGACATCTTTGGACAGCGCTGGCTCTTTGGCTTTGAAACGGAGATGAGTACCACCCCCTAGAGTCAGGAACGACTAGCACATATGTGCGATGGGAACCTTTACCTTTACCTTACCTGAACCTCTGGGAATTTTCTCATCTACTCCACTACATATCCTGAAGGCAAACTAGAGATTTATTTCCAGAATGAATTTTGCCTGTGCAACTTTTGTCTTTGGAGTTGTGTAGGCACACTTTCAAGGAAATAATTTGACAAAAGATTTATTTTATATATTTATACCATGTTTCCCCCAAAATAAGACATCCCCTGATAATAAGCCCAATTGGGTTTTTGAGTGCATGGTAATAAGGCCAGGCGCTTATTTCAGGGTTCAAAAAAATATAAAACCTATTTCAAATTCATTTTCTAAGAATGTCTAAGGACCTTTTCCACAGGAAATGAAGATTGGACTGATAGCTCATTTTATCTAATTAAAACTGTAATGAGGTGTAAATAATTTTTACATGCTATAATTAATAATGTGTATATTGCTTCTCAGTGGTTTGCACATATTACTAGAGAGTGAGTGATCTAGTGGTTAGGGTGCTACATTAGAGCAGATAAGATCCTAGTTCAAAATTCCACTCAACATCAGTTCTCAATTCTGAATGTTTTTTTTCAATTTTTTTTATTTTTACTATATAAAGAAAGAGCAACAATTTCAATGTCTATATAAACAGTGTGTTGTCTGGTTAGTTAGTTTGAGCAATAGTCATCATCATCATCATAATGTTCATTAGTAGTGGTCATATAATAACAGTATTTTCTCCACATAATATTAATACTTGTTAATATTAAATCATATTGACAATAAACATATAATAAACCCTCATGGTAAAATTAATCCTTTACTTATAATTTTAAATATTCTAACTTCTGTTTCTGTTATTTAACCATAGATAAAACGAATTCCATGTTTCAAAATATTCCGTATCTTCCTTCTCTTTAATTTCAAGTGTTAATCTATCCATTTCTGCACATTCTAGTATTTGTTTTATTATCTTATCATCTGTGGGAATCTCCACACCTTTCCAATGTTGTTCAAATACAATTTTGGCTGCTGTTAACACATGTAATATTAAATACATAGTCCCTTTATTATATTTTTTTGGTATGATACCCAACAGAAATATTTCTGGCTTTAAATCTACATGTTCCTCTATCATTTTTTCTTTCCAAGTATGTATTTTTGTCTAATATGTTTTTGCTTTTGGGTACACCCACCATATGTGGTAGTACGAGCCCAGAGTCTGATTACACTTCCAATATTTAGCTGACATATCTTTATACATTTTGGCTAATCTTGCTGGTGGAAAGTGCCATCTGTAGAACATTTTATATAAATTTTCTTTGTATGCAGTAGACATTGTTAATTTATAATTTTTATCCCACAACTTTTGCCATTTATCCAGTTCTATAGAATAACCAAAGTTTTAGCCCACACTATCATTGTTGCTTTTACCTCCTCTTCTTCCATTCTAATACTCAAGTTAAGTGTAAAAAAAAAATAATTAATTTCTCATAGTTCCTGTTAGAATCTGGTCCAATTTTATTGGTTCTTTATAAAAACCATATAATTTAACATCTTTTTCATATCTTGATTCTGAATGTTAATGAGTTTTCAGCTGAATGGGAAAAAATGGGATATAAATTGAATAAAATATGAATAAATCTTACTTTGATGTGTTTGGGCAAATCACTGTCCCTGTACCTCATATAAACAGTGATGCTAAAAGAGGACACAGAACTTAATACCATGTCAGAGATGGCAGGGAACAAAGTGTTTAGTTTACCTGAGAAGACGCAAGTGAGAAAAAAATCCACTTTAATTAATTCTCTCCACTGTAACTGATACTGGGAATTTATTTAAGATTTTGAAGATTCTCAACTTACCCGAACTAGCATTAGATACTTTCTTGAAATCCATGTCTTGCTTCCTTAGTTTTGCCAGCTACATGGGGCTAGACAATACCGTGTTTCCCCGAAAATAAGACCCTGTCTTATATTTTTTTGAACCCTGAAATAAGTGCTTGGCCTTATTTTCAGGGAGGTCTTATTAATTTGGGGCACATGGAGCAAGACGCTTGCTGTCTTACCTGATTTCCAGTTCTGTCTCCAAGAAATGGCAGGGACCGGCTGCACATACATTTAAATATTTTCGGGGAGGGCTTATTTTCAGAGGAGGGCTTATTTTCGGGGAAACACAGTAGCTTTATGCAAGTCAGAAAATGTGCCAACTGTATCCTTGCTTTTCACAGGATACTGAGAAATGTGAGACTGAGAAAGAAAATTTCATATAAATTTCTAGATTTATAAGAAAAGAATAGTCGTGAATTATGAAATGTGTTGCACGAATATGGAATTGATGGTTGGTTGTTGGATGGGATAAGGTAATATATAATGGAAACAAAGCCTCTGTGACAATTGAAGGAATACTTGGTGGATAGTTCAACATTCAGCAGGATGAAAAGGATGTGTAATGATCTCTTTGCTGTACAATGTATTAATGAAATGTACAGGTAATTTTGTGGTGATGTTACAGGTGTGATGGCTGGGGATGTACTGTATACACAAGTACTTTTCTACACAGACATTGTGTTATTGGCTGGGAATCTGGATTGTTTGCTGAATTAGGTATGTAGTTTTTTAAGTTATATGTTTGGGAACTTACTTAAGAAATATCATCAGACTCACAGCTGACCCATCACAAGACCCTCACTTGACACACCGACTCCTGAAGCCCTAAACAGAAGAACACTGACACTGACACTCTATTGAAGATGTTACCTAGCCTGGTAACAAAACGTTCGGAAACTAACCCAAAAGATAGTAGAACAAACCTTCACCCTCATTCTACACCCGAGCTACAGATATTCACCACTGAACAATGCAAACCATTGTTTCTTTACATATTTGGATTCCATATTTTAATACATATGAAGTCTATGAATCAATTTACTTTACAATTAAAAATAAGTAAATTAGCAATGTAGAAATCACAGTATTAAAAAGTCATAAATTAAAATTGAATCCAGATCAACCAATGCAACAAGAACAGGCACAGCATTTGAAACAAAGGTTTAATCAAGCCAATTAACCACACTGACAAATAAAAATGAAAAATCTGATCATTAATTATCAAAAGTGTCATTTAACCTCCATAACACAAATGAATCCATGAAAAAGATCATTTTTCCCAGTCCAACCTTCTGAGGAAGGGTAACATATGCAATAGCCTAAATCTACTGTTAATATGTAGAGAGACTCTCTAACCAGCATAATGTTCTTAACAATTGAAAATATTTTCCTGAGAATATACCACAATATAATTAAAATTACACTGGGAATTTCTGAAATCACTAAAAATAAGAACTGTGATCTCATCCTCCCAGTTTTGGTTCCTGAGTGTGATTCATTTCCTCATCTTGGGAGTTACATAAATCCTGAATAGCAAGGCTTGGAGAAGGGCATGGCTGCATTTTTCCTTTAGGGGAACTGAACTATTGCTCAAGAAATGAATCATGTGGAGACAAAGAAGTCTCTAACAAATCCGTTTAATAGTGCAACTCAATTCTACAATGAAGATTCTCTATGGGATTTGTGACCTAAGAAGTCCTTGTGTTCCTTGGGCTGCACTATAAATTAAAATATCATTCAAGAAAATCAGCATTTGCTTAAATCGATGGTTCAGACTGTCACTACCTGAAAATGC
Organism: Pituophis catenifer annectens; assembly: GCF_029215685.1. NCBI lineage: Eukaryota > Metazoa > Chordata > Lepidosauria > Squamata > Colubridae > Pituophis > Pituophis catenifer. Next base: position 51,774,087 of record NW_027256888.1, read on the forward strand.
TGGGCATGCCTAAGAACCCCCTTCAGAGTAAATAGGATATTTTTAATATCAAAAGAGAAGATTAATACATTGAGATTATTATAATGTAGTATTATTCTACCATATCTTATTTAAAATTAAATTTAGGTTCTTTGGCCATGGGCCCACCTCAGTTTTTCAGCTGTGGTCCCAGTATACCTTTTAGTTGCCATGTGAGACAAAAACTCACAGCCCTTTTTAACAGAGGTCACCTATCATTCAGATGGTTCAAGTGGATACTATCTGCCTAGACCAGGGGTGCCAAACCCGATTGCATCTCAGGCCGAATCATAATATATCGGGATTGTTTTTGCCTTTGTGGAGCCCGGGTGGGTGTGGCCTGCACGAGCCGTATCTGGCCCACAGGCCGCATGTTTGACACCCCTGGTGTAGACAATATAAACATTAGGATAAATATTTTCTTGTGATTAAATACATTTAGGTTAGAAGATTACCAAATAATAATTCTGATCACATAGAGCAGTATCCAAAAAATAAAATGTAAAAGCAGATTAATTGAGCAATTCAAGCAACCAGTGTTCAAATTTGAGTGAAGCTACAGTTTAAATCCAAAATATTATAGCTTGTCTTCATGCCTTAAGCTCAGGATTCACCTTTCAATGTATTAAATCTATCTGCATTGGACTGCATTTAACAATTATCTGGCATTGTGCACTATTAGAGTTGGGACCAGTATTTAGTTTTAATTCTATTTAAAAGTTCTAGAAGATCCCAATTGCAACAGACTCTTTTAGTCCAGCATTGTGACTTAAGTGCATATAGCTATTGTTATACCTTAAGCGACTGATATTCAGAAATGTAATAACTCAAATCCAGGATATAGTTATATAGCCATATGACTTGTACCATTGGTAGACACCTACACCATGATTAAACTAATCGCCTTTTAAAGACATTAAAATTGGTGTTGTCATTTTTGTATCAGCAAATTCTGTATATAGCAGTATATCAATCAAGTAGTACATGAAGCAGCACTTTAGCAGGGACTTTTCACCAATCAGGTTCATTAGAATGCTCTAATTCTAAAATTCATTTAGTTATTTATGAGATTTATCTACTACTCTAACTCAGATTGATTTTAGGCAATGCAAGTCAAAATGATCTCCTCTTCCCCATAGATTAGTAACTCCATTTAATCCCCTTGTCGTTTTCATCTACATAAAAATGGCCTGATGGAAAAGTTGTCCAGAAGTCAATCATAACACACCTAACCTTTCCCTGGAATGGTTTGCCCTCCACCTCCTGCTTTTTTCCCTCCTGCCAATAGTCTCATCTCCATTTTGTATTCCCTCAGGAAACTAATGTTTATGTAATCCAATAATTAATTGGCTTAATAAATCTTTGCCCCATCCCAAACACAAAATGTACAATAACAGAGGAAGTGTAATATGACCACTCCCATCTGTTCTATTCGTTTAAACAACCCAACCAAATGAACCAAACACTGGTTCTCACCCAGCGTTAGCAACATCCAGCTCTTTGAACTCTCATTCCAGGAAGGCGGATTTTCCATAGTTCCCCACTTGGCAGCAGTTCAATCTCTTCCTCCTTCAACCACTTTCCCCTTTCCCCTGGAGCAGATCTTCCAGCAGTTCAGGAAGGGGACTGGGTTTACAAGTTAAACTCTAAACTATGGAACAAACCACAATCACTAGATTAATTGGAAAAGTCATATTTTACTCTGAAATTAATTGTAGTTTAAAAAAACAGAGTTACCAATTACATTCCATTCAAAAAGTAATGCATTAGTAACATTAATAACATTAGTAACTTAGAAAAGAGCATCCTTCCAAAACATCACACCCCATTTTTCAGTGTGTTTCCTGATTAGTAAGGAAGAAAAAAACCTTAATCCAACCTTACTCAATGTGTCCCTCCCAATTTATTTGTTTATATATGCATGAAGTTGCTTCTGTCAGGCATGACGTTTGTTTTGTTGTATGAGGTAGGTTTTTATAGCTGGGTATTCTTTTATAAAATAGTCATCCCCAACTGCTGGCCTCCTAATGTGTCAGGACTGCATCCTTTAAATGCCAAAGGGTTGGAGATTCTGGGATTTCCAATTTATCTTGAGACCCCCAGATTTTAAAAATAAAAAGAGAAATAAAAAAAATAAACAAAGAAATCCACTGTTTCTTTCTACAGTAGTGGCATGATTATGATTATGATTATTTTAAAAAACAAGTTGGACATATTAGTAAGATGCTGCAGGACTTCAGGTCTCATTCCAAGCGCTCTTCTCAACACTGCGAATAGGAAATCGAAAGCTTTCGTCAGCTGGTTCCAGCAAGACCGGCTTCCTCCACAAAATGAGAATAGAGAAATGAATGGGATGAAAGGGCAAAGCCAAACGCCGCGTGACCTCCGATCAGCCGGGAGACAACGCCCCTTTCCCTTCCCACGAGGCGCGAAAATAGGGGGAGGTTCCGGCCAACACCCCCGCTCCCACCCCCACCCGACGAGTCAACGTTCCGTGTGACGTCACCAACAGTCTCCTTTCGGGGACTTCGGTGCCAAGATTAGAACGTACCATTTTTCGACCGAGGGGAGGAAGAAACTCGCAGGACGGCCATTTCATCCAAGGTTTCCTTCTCTGTTTGTCCCCTCGCGTGGAAGTTGCCCTTTTTAGCCTCGCGCTGCATGTTCTGTTCCCAGGAGCGTCGAGATGAGGGGAGACGGGGGGAGAAACGCTTCGGTTCCCTCTTTCCCCCTCCCCCCGCCCTCATCTTATGGTCTTGGAAGCTGTGCTTGCGTCAATGCCGGCAAGTGGGTGCGAGGGGGGGAGTTTGACTGTACTTCTGGTGCTCGTGTTCCCGTTCTCAGCTCTCCGCGGCGTTTTCCGTGGGCTTCTCCATAGGCTGGCACCTCTCTGCCCCCGCAGCAGGCAGCCGAAGCTCCTTTTTCCAATCCGCGCCCCTTCCGCGGGCTCTGAAAGGCAGGAAGGACTCCGGATTTGGCCTATTATAGAGCAGGTTAGCTTGAGATAGAGCGCTCCCGGTGCGGAGCTTTTTCATTGAATTTTTGTTTTCCCCTCCCAGAGCTCAGTCTCGCGTGCCGTAGCGTTATTATGTATCAGAGCTCTCTGAGGTCCTTGTGTTCAGCCCTGTCTAACCTCTGCTGCACTCCTCCTTCTGCCTCTTCCTCGACGATGCTGCTCCGCTCGCCGGCTCCAGTGAGGAGAGCCCTCTCGCCGTCTGCCCTCCTCGCCTCTTCCTCGGCTACCGCCGGAATTCCGCGCTGCAGTTGCCCTGCCCCAGGCAGTTCGGGAGCTGGCAATTCCCAGGCTGGTGAGTGGTTTTTAGAACCTTCGGGGCTGAAGGTTCCATGGATGGAACGTTGGGGTTCGAGGCTGGTGAGTGGTTTCTAGAACCTTCGGGGCTGAAGGTTCCATGGATGGAACGTTGGGGTTCGAGGCTGGTGAGTGGTTTTTAGAACCTTCGGGGCTGAAGGTTCCATGGATGGAACGTTGGGGTTCGAGTGTCTTAATTCTACGCGCCCCCCCCGCCTCCCTGCCCCCGCCCCCACCCTCACCCCGAGAAAGCGAGGAGGAAGTCGCAAGGGTTGGGCGAGAGGCTTTCTGCCTAATCCCCACAGTAGCAGCCTTGAAAGGTGATGGTGTCCCGTTTTATGGGTAACCATAGAAAAGGTTGCAAGAAGTCCTCGATTTACGACAGTTCGTTTAGTGGCCGTTCAAAGTTACAAGGGCCCTGGAGAAAAAAAAAAAAAGACGCATGACCGTTTTTTCCACAATTGCTACCATTGCAGCATCCTAACGGTCATGTGATCAAAATTCAGACGCTAGGCAACTGACTCACATATAGGATGGTTCGAAGCGTCCTGGGGTCATGCTTTTGCAAGCAAAGTCAATGGGGGAAACCAGATTCACTTAACAACTGAGTTACTAACTTAACAACTGCCAGGGATTCACTTAACAGCTGTGGCAAGAAAGGTTGTAAAATGGGGCAAAACTCACTTAACAAATGTCTCACTTAGCAACATAAATTTTGGGCGCAGTTGTGGTTGTAAAACGAGGATTACCTGTAATCCTAAATTGTGATGGGAAGCCGGGTTTCCGAGATCTTGCCATTACACCAACATTTGGGATTATTGCTTTTGGCTGATCTGGGAAATGCCTTCTTTGCTTCTGGCTGCCAGATGACCCTATGCTGGATCCAAAGTGGCTGATTGAAAATGGATGTACAGGTAGTCCTTGACATATAACAGTTCATTTAGTGACCGTTTGTAGTTATGTCATTGAAAAAAGTGACTTCTGACCATTTTTTACACTTACAACCATTGTAGCATCCCCTTGGTCATGTAATCAAAATTCAGGTGCTTGGCAACTGACTCATATTTATGACAGTTGCAGTGTCCCGGGGCCATGTGATTGCATTTTATAACCTAACAAGCAATGTCAGAGGGGAAATCAGATTCACTTAACAACCATGTTAGTAACTTAACAATTGCAGTGATTCACTTAAAAACTGGGCAAGAAAGGTCATAAAATGGAGCAAAATTCACTTAACAAATGTTTCACTTAGCAACAGAAATTTTGAGCTCAATAGTGGTCATAAATCGAGGACTACCTGTAGAAATGAGCCATCTGGACCCAATAAAAATTGAGAGCCATGAAATATCTAGATTGGTTGCTAGTGTAATTAAAAGCTTTGCCTAGCTAGGAAAGACAAATAAAAAAAAAAGGTCAATGAATGACGTGCATTAGGTATCCAGTATCATTTGTTCTTTCAAGCGTCACCGTTTTTCTTCAAAGAAAAGATTTGACTTTCTAAATTATTTCTATTAACTGTTCCTGGGATTTAAAATTATATACCTAATAGCCTTGTCCTCTAATTATGCTAAAATTTCTTTTAACTGCCTAATAGATATTATATGAGGGATAAATGGGCACGGTCTTATCATAGCATGTATTACTGTTCTGTGTGTTTTTTGGTATGAAATGCTTATTGGTGAAGTGATTCATTATATTTCATTTTCACATTATGCAGATATGTGATGCATGTCTGACCCAAGGGAGGTAAATATGTAAAGTACAGGCTACCTTGTGTAGCCCAACTAATCAAGATATAGATAAAACTATGTTTTATAATATAATATACTGATAAATTATGTTGCCCTGTTTGTTGTAGTTTGTCAGCTGACAAATTGCAGTCTTATAAAAATAATGACTCCCGTTTTTGAGCATAGCAATTTGACTTATCTTGAAAGTCACCAAATCGCAAAAGATGGGTTCACGGATTGTGCACAGTCATAATGTGGTTTATTTAGCTTTTATGTAAGATACCATATTAATCCAACTATTATAAACCATGGTTTATGGCTCAGTGTAATATATTTATCAAACCAATTATAATATGCTTAGCAAACAATGATTAGGGCTTGCATATGCTTTAGTACAATACATAAAATAGCAATTATATGACCTTTTCTTTAAAAATGGTATGACTATGTTCTGTGGTTACTCTATTAAGTCCAGTGAAAATCCTTTTAAACCTTATTTGCATTTCTTGCTATTTCCTGTAGTTCAATTGCGATCTGTATAAAAGATTAGGCAGCATTAGTTTATCTAGCTCACTAGTTTTTTCTGCTTCAGGAACTGAATGTAAACCTGATAACAGAGTTGAAATGGCACATACAGAATTCACTGCCAGCTGTTATCAGCTTCTGGCTTGTTTGTCCAGCTCAATCTTGCCCAGCCTAGCATCTTCTAGATTTATTGGACTATTTTCTGCGCAAGAATTGCTGCATTCTAGGATAATTCAAGGGTATAGGTTATGAGAAGCAAGACTATTTACTAATTTCTATACTTCTATACTAATTTCTATACATATAAAAACTAATTTTGCTTTCATGTTACAATTATAATTAATATAATAATTCTCCAATCACTTACTTAATATTTAGCTATCCACCTAGACATTAAAGTAGTTGTTTCAGGTTTGGAACAATTGTTTCACATTCAAAAGGGACTGTTTTGATACTTTAAAAGTATTGGATGTTCAAATCACAGTCTCTATTTTGAAACGTTGTTGTACACCTAAAAAATTGCAAACAACCTCACAAACCATGTGTCTGAGGGGAAAAGTGAACTTATTTTTTTAATACTTTCAGGGTAATGTCTACTCAGAACTAAGAACACTATTTCAGCTCCTTTAGGATTGTTGCTATGTGAATACTAAAGATCTCTCTCTTTCTCTTTATTGCCCAATTCAGTAAAGTCTTATTCAAACAGAAAAATCTTTAGTTCTTTTTAACCTGGTTGAGGTTAAACTTTGGCAATTATATGCATATAATGTATCTTTATAAACTTTGGTCAAGTGGTCACTTTAGACAAAAGTTTATCTTGTATAGGGTATTCTCTTTCTTTCCAGTAACATGTGAAACCGTGAAAGGTTCAGGGTTTGGTGATGGGAAAATCGAAAGAAAGTGACAATGAGCAGGATGAGGAAACAAACTGACTAAGATCTTTCTCTGCCAAAAGGAATCCTTGAGGCTACAGGACCCTGGTTTAACGTTATAACATGCATAATCTTTGGTCACTGTCTTTCCATCCATATCAAATGACAAGATAACAAATTATCTTCAGGAATTTGTCTTATCCATAAAATTATATAAAAGGGAAGAAGCCTTACCTGCAGCTGCAGCCCTGATATCTTTTATCTACAGGGCCACTATCTACATTTCTTGGAATCCTTCTCAAATATGTGATTACAGAATGGCTCAAAGCATTTTTTTATCTCCTAATTTGATTTGACTGAGTTAATCACAATGTATCCTTCTGTTGTCAAAAGTCTTGTCCAGAATAACTAACAAAATCCATGCTTAGCAGAGAAAAGATTCCAATCCTTGGCATCTCCAGTTTAGCAAAGATCAAAGTACCCGATTCTCTGTCTGAATTCTAGAAATTAACTTCAGTCAGTACTGGACTAGATGGATAAATAGCCTGAGCTTTTAGCAGCTTTTTAAATATGATGATTCAGTATATCATCTAGAAAACTTCTAATTTAATGTTTTGAGATGAGTTTTCCATTGTTCAATACTGTAGGGCAGACAAAATAAGCCAACATTTGAACATTATGCAGAACAAGGTATCCTGTTAGATATCTAGCACATGAAGTTTACATATAAAATGGTAAATTTTCTGTATCTTAGGTATATCTGTGTTTATTTGAAGCCAGATATATTTAAAAGTACTGTAGATGTAACAGTGATTTGCACAAATTGCTCAGGAACCGTAAAAGCATAATAGCAGAGGCACACGTCTTCTACAAAAAAAACCCCTACTTCTAATAAGTAATTTCCAATATTTTTCAACTGATAAATATTCTATGAAAGAACTCAGTCTATATTGCCTTCTGGAAAACTGTAAGAGAGGACTCCATTTAAATATCTAGAATTAAGTTGTTCTCTAAACAATAAATTTGTCCTTTATCTCAGGAAGTGGGGGGGGGTATATTCTTGAGATTCCCATTTGAAACAATGGAGTAGATTGATTGATTCTATCTGCAGAAGGCAGTCCTGCAGATATTTACAGTAAGCACCAAGCCAGGGAGCATTCCTTAGGTTAAAATGAGGATTTTGAATTATATTCAGAAGCTTATTGAAAGCCATCGCACAAGCATTATGTGACACAGGCAGCTTTTGTCTATTAATAGTCAGGTTGTGCCATTTTTTTATCAATTGCAGCTTCTAAGTAGTTTTTAAGGGCAGCCCTTATACAGAGCGCATGACAGTAGTCAATGCAAGAAATTGTGAAGGGCATAGATTACTGATGATACCAGACCACACGCCAAATTGGCACATCACTTTACTTAGTGGCTTCATGTTGATATGAAATAGTTGTCCTTGGATACACCATGACATATTTGCATCCTTTATTCTAGGATGTGACTTCGACTTAGGAAATTGAATACATTAGTTATTATAAATCATTGCTCATTTTTTAATATTATATAAACACAGGTTTTGGTTATAGAAGCTGGTTTAACAATCTGCAAAACTGCCAGCAACAATCTGAATGTATAAAACATATTCAATAGCATTTGTACAAATCTTTATAAAAATGTATAAATGATAGCACACATGGGAACTTGCAAATATTTATCAGAGCTTACATCTCTTACATCAGCATGCTACAATCACCACAATAGCCCAATTATTGATTGGTGACATTCTAATCCAAAACAAGGTTCATTGAGCTTATGTTCTGAATACAAGTTGCTAGAATCGCCCTGTGTAGAGGGGCCTAGTGATTGCTGGCAGGGTCGGGCTGGATATTAATTGTCTGCGTTGAACAATCCAGTACATTGCATAAGCACTATTGAGTAACTTGCTGTAACTTAGATGGGCACAATTAAGCAACCTACTTATTCTGCTGGAAGCAGCAATATTCAACTGCATCAAGGTTAGACAGAAGCAGCTAGTTGGACTTTCATACCATTATTTCTTAAGCTCTGCATATTTTAAACCTTTGTTGAAGATTTACAGCTCAATATAAAAAAAAAAATGAAGTGCAAACTATTGACAAATTACATCTTAAGGTATAGACTGTGAGGTTACAACTGCAAAAAATATCTAATAAGTGAATGAAGCATCGTATTTAAGGGGAAATGTTTTATAACTAAGATATCTAGAATTTCAAGAATATACCTTTGTTAGATGTTTGCTCCTGTCTGGTCCATCAGAGAATGTGCATATTTTTAGAGTAAGAGCTGAGTTCCATGTTAAGATTTTGCTGCTGCATACTGTTGCAATGCAGCTATAGGAATTTAAGAATAGATATCATTCTGCTGGTCACTATGATCTGCTTTATCGGACAAGAAGTAGACAGAATCATCCTCTCTGTTAAATTGGAATTACAAATACCCAGAATATTGCAGCCTCTCCAAATAATTTAGCAAAGCAGGCTTGGCGTGGTAATAATAGATTGCTATCTAAAATTGTAAGATGGGTTGGGAGGAGACACAGGACAGCCTCACAGTTATGTAGATTGGTAATTTCAAGAAATTTCTATTTCTGATGGAACTGTTGCTACAAAAATGCCTAAATCTCTCCAGATTATTCATAAAGGAATAGGAAAAGAACATCATAATTGTAGGTTAAAATAGCTATGAAGCATGAACCATCTTTTCTAGCTAAGATTTGTCTTCAAAATAACAATTGCAGGCATATGTTGAATAAGATTTTCAAGGTGCACCCAACACTACTGCATAATATTAAATATGCAGGTAAACTTGGGAAATTTTCTATTCTGGTTATATGTATCATATGCAACTATCAATTGCATGGGGAGGGAGGGAGTTCTTGCTCATATTTATGAAAAATACATGTTAAATGAATTAACTATTCTTTGAAGGTTCTGTGCAATGAAGTATAATGGTAAAATTGTTTCAGGACCAGAAAACTTCATAAAGTCTTTGCACCAATATGAATTTTGACCAAGAAAGCTGTTGTAGTTTTTGAAATAATTTACAATAAATTGAACTTTCTGTGGAAAACAGTAAAGATTTTAATAAATAAGGCATTATTGTACAATGTATACTCCTTGAGCTGAATGTTCACTTACTTACCACTGGCATTTCTCTACTGTTCTATTAAAAATAGAACAGCAAGTTTAGGAAGTCATTTTGTATATTGTATGTTGAAATTACATACATTTATAGATGTATGTTAATCCAAAAAGATGTATTTAGTTTAACTCAGAAAGCATAATTGTGATGAACAGAAGTGCACAAATAAACTGAGATCCAATTCATATTTGTGATTTAATTCAGAATCAATTTGATTTAAATGTGTGACTTGATTTAAAGGGTAATTTGAGTTGAATATGGTGAATCATCCCTGCTAAAATAATTGAATTGAATCCAGCAAATTGATTTAATTAATTTAATTTAATTTAATTTCCAATTTATATACCGCCCTTCTCCCTGAGGACTCAGGGCGGTGTACAGCCAAGATAAAAAACATAGAATACAAATATTAAAACATTTAAAAATATATATAAATTTTGGCCCAAAAGTTAAAAAAAATCATAAATTAATTAAAAGAATTTAAAATTTCTTCTTAAGCCAACCCGGCTTGCTGGAAAAGATGGGTTTTCAGGGAACGACGGAAGGCATTGAGGTCATGGATTCTCCTTATCTCCGGGGGCAACTGATTCCAGAGGGTGGGAGCCCCCACAGAGAAGGCCCTCCCCCTGGGGGCCACCATCCTACATTGTTTGGCTGATGGCACCCTGAGGAGGCCCTCTCTGTGGGAGCACACGGGTCGATGGGAGGTCGTCGGTAGCAGCAGGCGGTCTCGCAGATAGCTAGGCCCTATGCCATGGAGCGCTTTAAAGGTGATAACCAACACCTTTAACACAATATGAATGTGTATTTCACAATTAGAATGAAAATACAATTTGAAGGGTGGTTTGATTGCAATGCCTTTAAACAAAATCAAAGCTGCATACAGCTATAATCATGACTTGGAGGAGTCTTAAATTCAGGAAACTTCTTAGAACTTTTCAATTTTTTTTCAGAGTAAAACCAATCAATTTTGTAGGTCACCTATCCTTCAGTGTGAGATTTATGATCTAAAACTGGATTGCTCCAGGGCTATCATTATTGTTTTTAATTTAACATGTCATGATACGATTTTAAGCTCTTTGAAAGAGATAGAAAGAAATAACAAACAGTTTTTTAAACATTTCCTTTGTTCCTAGGCCAATTAAAAACATTTCATATTTTTGAAATGGATGACGTTACCTCAGGACATGCTTCAAAGCACACATTCTACTTCTGGGTGTGTTGCTGTGCATGACTCACTTTCAATGTTCTCTAATATGTCATCTCAGCCAAATCATGAAGAATATCTGAGAATTTTAATTGAGAGAACCCTGGTAAAAAAAGAATCATTGCTTATTCACTGAACCAAATGTGAAACAGGACAGTGGATACTCATTGTATAAATGGACTCATTAAGGAATTTGCCTGAAAAATCACACAAATCAAGAAAATTTTGCTGATATTAAAGAACAAGCTAACTGATGGGATTTTTGTGAAGAAACGTTAATGCAAAGTTCAGACAGCAATGTGCTATTATGATTTATTTTTGCCTTCAACCCAGTCCATTTGATTTTTAAAACAGGAACTTTTGTAAATCAACTGTGTTTTATCTAATAAATCATGGTGAAAACTATGCCTTGATGTGATGTGTGATGAGATTTGTATCTTCCATTGCAAAAGAAAAAGAGTGCCACAGCGTTCAAAAAGCACAAAGCAGTTTACTTCACTTAGTCAATTTATGAGCCTGAAGTATCAAGGTGGAGGAAAACATCCAGAATCACTTTAGTGCAGATGCTGGCTGGGGGATTCTAGGAGTTGAAGTCCACCCATCTTCAAGCTACCAAGGTTGAGAAACACTGGCTTAGGTGAACATGAACCCTATTCTCAAGTTGAGGGAAACTGCTGGTTCCAAGCAGTTCAGTCAGGTTGCAATAAAAGAGCAACAAACGATGAGGCATCACAGCAGGCATAAATTCAGTTTTTATTTTAGGTAATGGTGATAATGGATTTTGTTTTTTAAAAAAAAATGTTTCAATGGGAAAAGTTACATAAAAGACCACTAGGTGTCTCTTGTGCACCAGTGGCATAGGACAAGCTCACACATGACTTTGGAGGCTGGCAGTTCAGTGTGCAATTCTCCATTAGAGTTGTTTACCGCTTGCGTTGATGTATCCATCCAATTTATCAGGTAATTATTGTTTAATGTAACTAGCAGCTTTCTAAAATATTGTCTTTTCATTATTCGAAAGCCCACTTTTCAACAAAATGCAACTTGGGTAACTCTACAGGTCTGCAAGGCTGAACTCCTAACCTTTCCTGCTTTGTGAATTATAAATTGTTGTTGGACTAAAATAGAATTACAAAGAACAGTCCGAGGAGACAGGAAGGCAGTAAACTGTTGAAATCTTAATTCCTTATTTTAAAAATAGTGGGAATTCTTATTTTGCAGCCTTGAAAAGATTAATATAGGTTTTGCTATTACTATGGTGTAAGCATGTGGGGGAAAGTTTATCTTTTGACACTGGAAATCATGAATAGTTTCTTTTTAAAGTGCAGGGTAGCTTTTTGGTTCACATGCCGTGCATAAGATGATGGTGTTCAGATTAGCAGGGGTAGGAAGGCACTTGATTATATATTATAAAGAGAATTTATATTACCATCTTACTAGTAGTAGGATCATTGCAATTATGAAGTGTTTAGTATCTGCAGGGAAAAAAAATAAAGCTACTGAAAAGCCAGAGAACAGTGCACAATTTTATACTGCAGTTCTTTCCGTTTTAAATTTGATTAGTTTCTTTTAGCTTGCTCCCTAATTTAAAATTTGTGAAACTCAGAACTTCTGGGGTGTTTTTTATATGTGTGTTTGTTTTGTTTTTTGCAGAATATTGCTGATGTCAGGGGAAAAACCTTTGTAATTATAGGAACATCTTTTTGATCCTTAATTTATGAAAGTAAGGTGTAGAAGTGAATGAGCTTTAGATTGATTTGTGATTATGGCATGTATTTGCTGATTAATAAAGCAGAATGTTTATGATTTGGCTTTCTTGTGACAAAGTGATTTGGCTTTCTTGTGAGATTGGGAAGAAATAATGTTCTGTGTTCTGCGACGTGGCATGTCAAAAATTGTGTAGGCTGAGTTGTTTAGCAAGAAGCAGTCTTGCTACCATTAGCATAACTAGCTGTGCTATACAATTTAGTTAAAAAATATTTGGAATGTGATAGGTCACCTTCAAATATCAGTCCAATAAATGAGAGAGGTGAATAGGCAACTGGAAAAAGCTGCAGTTGGTTAGGTTACCATAACCTAAGGGCTCAAAACTTTGTTTATAGAGATCCTAAAAATGACTGAATGAAATATCTTAAGACGACAGTATAAAAAGAGGAACTTATATTTGCAGAATGTAAGAGGGGAAATGCTTATTGCGTTGTTAACTTCATATTGAAAAATATGCTGTCCGTTGTGCTTGCTTATATTATATAACATACTTTTCACATTGGCTGCAAATTTTGAAAACTTAGGTTCATTATATCTGGAGGCTACCAGCACCGTAAGGCTATCACATTGTATGCAGGGATGGGATTCACTTAACCTTCCCTACTGGTTCGCAAATGTGAGCATGCTCGCTCACAAGCTTGCAGCAGTAGGCGTACATTATGTCAGGTCGGGTGGGCGGAGCCTCCCGCCATCGCAGCTACCGGTTCGCACGATCCAGAGAAAATCGGCTGAATCCCCCCCACTGATTGTATGTGAACTCTAATGATGAATGCATTTGTTTTGATTTGAGAGAAATGAACAGATTAGAAATTGGAATTGCTGTATTGAAGTTCTTTCTTTTCTTTTTCAGGGTATTCCATGGGCAACAGTACAAGTAGGCTGTATAGTGCACTGGCTAAGACTTTGAGTAGCAGTGTCATTACTAAACACCAAGACTACTTGGAACAAACAGATCCTGAATTTCTGGATCCTATAGATCCCAAAGATCTACTTGAAGAATGCCAGGTTGTTCTTCAGAACCGCCCAGCCCGTCTCCAAAGGGATTTTGTGGACTTGAGGACCAGTTTTGTCAGAAATCATCAGCCCATTAGAGTTATGCAGTGGAATATACTTGCACAAGGTACAATCTTGAGAAACTGTCTGAGCCTCGTAAAATGAAAAATCTAGTCGGCTTTGTGTACGTGCTTTCATTCAGTTGACAGATCTGTTTATGCATTCTTTAAGCTAGCAGATCTGGGGTACTGAAACATTTTTTAATCAAGGTACCTCAAATCTACTAACTTAAAAAATGCATTAAAAATTTAGAACCCATTACACCTGTGCAGCTGGATTTTTTATGAAGTTCGAACCAATTTTATTTTCAAAGTTCTGGTCATTGCAGCAAACTCATGGTCATGTAATACACTGTAGATATTTTTCTGAGGTGATAATGATACCTTATTTGTCATTGGAGATAAAAAAAACATGGTCAGTCTAATTATGCCCCATGTTAAGTGGTGGGGGAGGGGGGACATCTGCACTGCCTTTCTCTCAGGATGGCCCAATGAGTCCTAGATAGTTTAAGGTAAAGGTAAAGGTACCCCTCACACATATATGCTATATATCCTGACTCTAGGGGGCAGTGCTTATCTCCGTTTTAAAGCCGACGAGCCAGCACTGTCCGAAGACATCTCCATGGTCATGTGGTCGGCATGACTAAACGCCAAAGGTGCACAGAATGCTGTTATCTACCCGCCAAAGGTGGTCCCTATTTTTCTACTTGCATTTTTTACCTGCTTTCGAACTGCTAGGTTGGCAGAAGCTGGGACAAGTAACAGGAGCTCACCCCGTTACGCAGCACTAGGGATTTGAACCGCTGAACTGCTGACCTTTTGATTGACAAGCTCAGCATCTTAACCACTGAGCCACCGCGTCCCCGAGATAGTTTAGTTAGCCTATAATTGTCAGAATTTTCAATTATCATGACCAATCAAAAACACATAGTAATGGATGAAATATAATTAAGTTTACTACCTAAGAGCCCCTTTCCTTATTTTCTGGGTACAAACCTAAAATATATAAATATTATACAAATACGAAATTTATTGCCAACTTAAAGTATCTTAAAAATATTATTTTAAAAAGTAGAAAGGTACTTAGAAAAAGTACCTAGTTTTCTACTTAGAAAGTAGAAAAACGTGGACAGACACCCTGACTTTAAAATAGCTAATAATATACCAGTATATGAGGTGCTAGGAATCAGAACAACACCATGGCCCGATCAGAGTAGTTGTTACTTGCCTGTTTACAAGAATCTCACCAGACTTCACTCTCTTGAAAACAATGAGATAAAGGCTCCAGGGATTTTAAGGGAGAGATCAAGTCTCTTTCACTTCTTCCTCTGCAGGGATTCCAAGCTAGCCAGTTTCTTAAGTCCACCCTCACCCACTCTAGTTGTAAATTCCACGACATATTCTGACTCATATATATTTTCACCTCAGATTATTCCTTATGTGTGAACTAAATTGCTGTTTTTTAAACTTTTTGTTGATATGAAATACAGTGGAGTTGTCACCTTGAATTTTTCCTTGGATAATGTGAAATGTACCATCAAACTTAGCACACCTTTTTAATGGTTTATGTTTGGAGGTATAAATCAAGTAACATTTATTCACAAAATGATCAGTGTAATGTAGTAGTTTTACTCTGGGTGGGCATACAAATTTCAATCCCATGGGTTAGAAATATACAAATATAGTTTGATATTAAAATAAAAAGGGTGCGTAAATAGGGAAGAATTATTTTTAGGCTCTGTTTTGAATTTATTAATCAAAGCAAAATTGGAATTGCAAAAATGCTGTTTAACTGGATTCTGAACAAAACTATTAGTCAAAGTATGAACAGATTTGAGCAAGGAAGATTAATTTTGCCATGTAGTTCTCTAGTACTAGATGACTAAAAATATACCAATAGTTTTAGTTTTCTACCAAATTCCACTTAAGAGTGGGGATTGGACTATTTATTTTTACGTATTTTATGGGAAGGAAAGTATTTCCTAGAGGAAGTTTTCTTAATTAATATATTTTCTTCATTCCAGCTCTTGGGGAAGGCAAGGACAACTTTATCCAATGCCCCATGGAAGCCTTGAGATGGGAAGAAAGGAAGTGCCTCATTTTAGAAGAGATCCTTGCTTACCAGCCAGATATCCTCTGTCTACAAGAAGTGGATCACTATTTTGATACTTTTCAGCCATTACTCAGTCGGCTGGGCTACCAATGTACTTTTCTTCCTAAACCATGTTCTCCGTGTTTAGATGTGGAATGTAACAATGGCCCAGATGGCTGTGCCTTGTTTTTCCTTAAGGACAGGTTTACGCTAATTAATAGTACCGATATCAGGTTGACAGCAATGAAGTTCAAGACCAATCAAGTAGCTATAGTTCAGATCCTGAAATGTAACGAGACTGGGAAATTGTTCTGTGTTGCTGTCACGCACTTGAAAGCTCGCAATGGCTGGGAGAGGTTTCGATCTGCTCAAGGTGCTGATCTCCTTGAAAATTTACAACAGATCACCCAGGATGCAGAGATCCCTCTTATAGTCTGTGGTGATTTCAATGCTGAGCCTACAGAAGAAGTGTATAAGCAATTCTCTGAATCTAGTCTGAACCTAAACAGTGCTTATAAACTGCTGAGTACAAATGGGCTAACAGAGCCTCCGTACACCACATGGAAGATCCGTCCTTCTGGAGAATGCAGGCATACACTTGATTACATCTGGTATTCACAACAAACCTTAAAAGTAGATGCTGCCCTCACCCTTTTAACTGAGGAGCAAATTGGACCCAATAGGCTACCATCTTTCAATTACCCTTCAGACCATCTATCTTTAGTATGTGATTTCACCTTTAATGAAAATCCAGAGAAATTTTTAAGATTAAGTGAAATATAAAGAGAGGTAGAGAATGTTTTAATGTACTGTGTTTGTGCAGGCACAGACTTTTACCATGAACTTCTAAAGACTTCTGGGGGTGGGATGGGAGAAGTATTTATGAATGGAGAATTAATAATCTACTCCTATAGCCTTGACTATTTTTCTTATTATCTCCGTGCTATGACAAAAAACACAAAAATATGCCTGGCTAACTGCTTATGCTGTTTTTCTTTTCTGAAGAAAAGTACTGCTATTATTCAGCTCTAATTGTAACAAGGTTTTTTTTTCTCCCATATCTAAGATCTTTTGTTGTAAAGTTGCACTGCATGTAACAGCATTGTCCTGTCTGTCAAAGAGTCGGTCAGACCAATTCCCGGGGTTCGTCCCTCCCATTTTGGACCGTATGACCAAATTTTGTTCAGCATAAAGTTTAATATGAGCCTCAGTTAATTTTTTTCTGAGGTTGTCTTGAATTGTGCCTTCTACTTGAATAAATTTAGTGTTACTCTCAAATCTGTGTATTGCTTTTGAAGCAGGGGTGAAATTCAGCAGGTTCTGGAGAACTGGCAGCAGACATTTTGAGTACTTCAGAGAACCGGCAAACACCACCTCTGGCTGGCCCCAGAGTGGGGTGGGAATGGAGATTTTGCAATATCCTTCCCCCAGGAGTGGGGAGGGAATGTGGATTTTGCAGTATCCTTCCCCTGGAGAGGGGTGGGAATAGATTTTGTAGTATCCTTCCCCTGCCACGCCCACCAAGTCATGCCACGCCCACAGAACCGGTATTAAAAAAAATTGGATTTCACTGTTTTGAAGATATTTCAAGTGAATTACAATTTCTAGTCGTTTACACACATGGTAATACAGGTAGCCCTTGACTTACGACCACAATTGAGCCCATAATTTCTGTTGCTAAGTGAGACATTTGTTAAGTGAGTTTTGCTGCATTTTACGACCTTGCTTGCTAGTTGTTAAGTGAAACACTGCAGATGTTAAGTTAGTAACACAGTTGTTAAGTGAATCCAGCTTTCCCACTGATTTTGTCAGGTCACAAAAGATGATCACAATGCCCCCTCCCCCCAGACACTGCAACCGTCATAAATATGAATCAGTTGCCAAGCATCGGAATTTTGATCACATGACCATGAGAATGATAAATTGTTCTTGTGAAAAATAGTCATAATTCACTTTTTTCAGGGCCATTGGAACTTTGAACGGTCACTAAACAAACTGTTGTAACTCAAGGACTACCTGTAGTGTTATGCCAAGAAGTATTTGTCTTGGTTCTCACTTCTACCTGGCTATAGAATGAGTACTTTGGTGGTCTCAGTAAATGTTTCCTATCTAAAAGAAGTTCAGATTTTACTTTCTAGTCTCACAGGATGTTTTAAGACATCTTGTATCTGCATTCTTCTTTCTTTGGGGCTGTACGCAACGACTTATCTACTGCTTCTCCAAACAGCTACTTCCCTGAAAAGTTGTTGTGATGTTGCCTTTTGACTAATGGTCTATTTTAAAATGTGTGAATCACCAGGTCATGTATCTGCACACAACAGATTGTCCCTAGAGATGTCTTACCCAAGTTTGCTGCTACAGTTAAGTTTATGAATTTGTTCTCTTAGGTACCTGATTTCTACAGAGATTATTTGTCCACACAGTCAAATTTTGGCAAGGATAAGGCATCCCAATTTCCATGGAGTCTCTTTAGTATCCCGTCCCATCCTGTATCACTTTTCCCTCAATCATTTAGAAAGACTTAACAAATTTATGAAAATGTTTGACATATCTGCCCAATCCATGATTCCTTTAGGTAAGAGATACAATTTAATTGGATTTCTTTAGGTTCATCCCACCCATTTCCCTTTTAACTATTTCAGCAAAGAGCCCCTGGAAATGGGACTCTGCACCTCAAGGCTCTGTAAGGAAACTGGCTGTTAAATTATGACCAAGCACTAAATAGGGCGATAATTTGAAGCTTTCATCCACTTTTTGTCCTCCTGTCATATTGTCTTCCTGATTTGGCAGTGACCTCACTTTGGCTAGAAATTTAAGTGCTCCTTAGCATTCCTTCTCACCAGCATGAGGTGGGGAAAAAATTTTTCAAGCTGTTGGAGGACTGCTGGATCGTGTCATACAATGTTTATCAAGATGGAGTCAGGCTTTCAACCCTTCCATATTGCAGGTGGGCTCAAAGTTGGTACCACTCTATTTCCATGTTCCATCAACTCTGGAGTCCTGATAGACCCATCTCCTAAACTGTTTTTCCAGGCCAAGTAGGCCTCTTGCTTACAGCTTCCTATTGGTTTGCTGTGCTGGAATGCTTTTTCACATTGTCAGGATACCGATTTTTAGCTCCCAAAATGGAGCTCATGGAAAGGGGATGTTTTGTCTACAAGTCAGAAGATAAAAACTGGAGCAAAGGCTTTCCTCCATGGGATAGGGAGAACATTTAATCATTTTGCCTTGCTGCCTGAAAAGATGGATCCAATCCTTTTTGGTTGACTTATCTACAGTGACTAAGAGTGCTTAGATTTTACTCACTATTTTGTAGTACATCGTGAAAGAAGATTTGGAATTCTTATCCGCAACACTAGCACAATTTAAGTGATGTCATCCTTATTTGAATTTAGGCCATATTTTCCTTTCAAGGAATATTTTTGTAAGACATAATTCCAATTACAACATCAAGTTCTTCCAAGGAATATATAATATATAACAAACCCACAAAAATCCCTTGCAATATGAGAGTTATTGGCATAAAAGAAAGATAAAATGGACACCACTAGAAGTGAAGACATCTTATTTTTACAGAATTGTCACATGTAAAGAACTGCAAATAGCCAGAATGCAACAACTGGATAAAATATTGTCCAATATTCTTCAAAATACTTAATATAAATGTTAATTAAAGTACTTTTACTTACACTGCAAATAATTCCAGCATCATCATCATATAGTATGGTCTGGGATCAAGCTGTAAGTTCTAGCTTTTTTCACTTTCCCCATTAAGCATTACCTCAATTTCAACCATCACTAACTGTAAAATCTGGAGAGATTTCCCCCACATACTTCAAGGAAAAAGAACTGTTGATGACCTGCCCTTTAAAATACAGAACTTTGGGAAAGCAAATTTCCACAAAAGCTCATGAAAGAAAGCCAAAATGGAGACATCATACGTGAAAAACTAAGTACACATTATTATTCAATAGCTCATAAAACCACTTTTAGCAGCAATAACTTTTAAGTAATTGTTTTCTGTATGACTTTATCAGTCTCACATTATTATGGAGGTATTTTGGCCCATTCTTCTTTACAACATTGCTTCAGTTCATTGAGGTTTGTAGGCATTTGTTTATGCACAGCTCTCTTGAGGTCTCACTACAGCATTTCAGTCTGGTTGAGATCTGGATTTTGCCTGGACCACTGCAACACTTTGATTTTTTTTTCTTTTTCAGCTGTTGTAGATTTGCTGGTGTGCTCAGGATTATTGTCCTGTTGCATGATCCAATAGCAATAGCACTTACACTTATATACCGCTTCCCAGTGCTTTACAGCCCTCTCTAAGCCGTTTACAGAGAAAGCATACTGTTACCAACAATCTGGGTCCTCATTTTACTGACCGCGGAAGGATGCAAGGCTGAATCAACCTTGAATCGTTCAGAATTGAACTCCTGGAGTAAGCAGTGAGTTAGCCTGCAGTACTGAATTCTAACCACTGTGCCACCACGGCTCCTGGTGTCAGCCTAGCTTAAGCTGTCAGACATGTGATCTCACATTTGACTCTAGAAAACTTAGTAGGCAGAGGAGTTCATGGTTGACTCAATGACTGCAAGATGTCCAGGTCCGGTGGCTGCAAAACAAGCCCAAATCATATCCCCCTCCACCATGCTTGATATGAGATGTTTATGCTAATATGCTGATATGCTATGTTTGGCTTTTGCCAAACGTGGCGCTGTGCATTATGGCCAAATATCTCCACTTTGGTCTCGTCTGTCAAAGGATAATGTTCCAGAAGTCTTGTGATTTGTTCAGATATAATTTTGCAAACCTAAGTCTTGCTGCCATGTTCTTTTTAGAGAGAAGAGGCTTTCATCTGGCAATCCTTCCGAACAAACCATACTTATTCGGTCTTTTTCTAATTGTACTGTCATGAACTTTAACATTTTACATGCTATGGCTTGTAGAGTCTGAAATCTAACTCTTGGATTTTTTGCAATTTCTCTGAGCATTGCACGGCATGACCTTGGGGTGAACTTACTGGGAATCCACTCCTGGGAAGATTGGTAACTGTCTTGAATGACCTGCCTTTTCTTTTCTATTTCTGAATAATCTTCCTCACTGTAGAATGATGCTTTTAAGTTGTTTGGAAATGGCTTTATAACCCTTCCCAGATTGATGGGCTGCAACAATTGCTTCTCTAAGATCATCGCGTATGTCTTTACTCCTTGGCATTGTGTTAATGCACACCTTGAGTGCTGATTTCTTGCTCTTGACACCTGTATGCCTCTTCCCCCTCTTTTTCAAGGAATCCCATTAACCTCCTATGAAGCTGGCTATTGCAACTCTTAATTCATTTTGGAACTGTAAGACAGTATAACACAAGTGTAAAGACAATTCCAGTCACCCAATTACCACTGTTAATGGTTTAAATTAAATTATCATACAAGTTCATTCCATTGTGTTATCAACTAGATGTTGCTCCTATTTTCAGTAGAAGGACTGAGATCATTAACTTAATTCTTTGGTATATTTCCAATTCTGTACTATTTCTAAAACTAAGTTTTGAGAACTGAAGTAGAAAATTGTGTAGCAATGTTATCTGGATGAATACCAGAGGCACATTAAGGCTTGGAATAAAGAGACACCAATTTTAAATTTCATTATCTGTATTTCAGTAAAACCTACTTGAATACACTTTGAAACAAGAGTACAACAAAATAGAATATACTTTAAATGTTGAATATACAAACTATTATAGTTCATTCTGAACACTGGTACTTTCCTCTAACTTCAACTAAAAAATATACAAGCTTTTAATCTACCTGACAAGAGTTCATGCCAAGCGTGACCTTTCAAGTGACAGAGTAAAAGCTGAAATTGAAATGTATGCACAGATGTCCAGGCGAAGTGGGTGATCCAAGCAGCAAGAGGCTGAACAACCTCTGGCCGCTTGGACCCCAATTAAGAAACCAACAGACTTGACTACCATACAAAATATGTTACATGTAATTCTATAACAATACTGTGCTAGGTATAAGATTTTTTTAAAAAAATTGTTTTAATAAAAAATGCTTTACACAAAGAAGCCTTTAGCTTATTTCAACAAAGGTAACTGAAAATCAGTCTAAGGCTTTTGTTTTAAAATCTGCTTAAGCTGCATGGGACAAAAAAATTCTCTAAGTCTTCGACTTCTTGTAAGAAGTTCTTTAATTCTTTCCTTATTCACATTCAAGAATACCTAGTAGCAGAGTTTTTCACATAGCACCAGTTGAACACTGTGAGTACACAGTAGTAATTGCTGGTATGCATATTCAAATGCATCAAATGTGTTTTGTGTAACAATGAGCCTCTTCTAGATGCCCCCTCCATCTACATAAGCCAAGACCCTCACAGAACCAGTTTAGTGTTCCATGTCTTAGTGTAACTGGTAATGCAGTGAGCCTCCTGAGTGCTCACCCGCTATTCCCTTCGGCTCCAGCAATTTTCTTTCTTCATCAGCTTAACCCTGATATACAAGAGGCAATTGTGTCAGTGTGTAGATCTAGTTCAATTCCCACTGAAACATGGGACATTATTTTGCTTCCAGTAAATTTCTAATATATGCATAACTATTAACAATTTTTTAAAAAATCAGTTCTTTCAACTTCTTGTTTGTGTCCAATTCCCTGGCTTCCTATGTATGTCAGTTTGCTTAATTCCACAATGGTCTATGTAATTAATGTTCACAGCTGCTTTTTTTTTTTTTCATTTTTCGCATGTTACTATTCCTTCTGTTTTCACTTGTACAGGTAGAGCAATAGCAGAGGGTGTACTAACAACGACGACGTGAGTGACTGTTTTGGTTCCATCTGCTGGTTTCTCTTCTTGTACTAGTTGCAGGGTCTTGATCTCCCGTTCCTGCTTTAAAGCCACTGCTTCAGATTTGACCTCTGGACTTTTTATAACTGCACTAATTACCCTGGGTGGAGTATGGCTACTTGCCTGCTGGGCAGGCATTGATAATCTCATCACTGGTGTCCCGTGGGCTAAAGATACTGGAGTAAGTGCTCTCACAGCCAGAGGTGTTCCAACTATGTTAATACTCCCTGTCCCTGGCAAACCAGTTTTTGTTTGCAACTGGCATTGTGCAAGTTGTGTAGCAGGGATGGTGATTATTTTTGTAGGCTGCATTGTGATTTTCTCTCCATTTTCAGCAGATGATGGCATCATTGTAGGGATTGTTTGGATAACTACCTTTGGGGTTGTTGCTGTTGTTGGGCTTGTGCTGGTAATCAATGGTGACCCTGCATTTACTGACTGCACTGCAACAGTTGATATTTTCTGTCCCAGAGATGTCATTACAACAGGCACTTGCATAGCCACCCGAACAGTTCTGTTAAATAGATGAAGATAAACACTACATGAAGACCAAAAATTTGTGTCAGATACATGCTTTAACTGAATAAAAGACCTTTTAATCAAAAGAAACAATTATTATATTTTATAAATCTGACATAAAGGCAAAAGTTTCTTCCACTACCCCAATTCCAAACTGAATTCTTTGAAGTTTCAGAAGTTACTTTATCACTCCTTAATGCTACTAAAAGAAAATGGGACATAAGTGTAACAAAAAACAGAACAAAGCAAAACAAAACATTGTCATTTTAGATTAGCCCAACAGTTGTTTAAGTTGACAAATCCTTAGGGAAGGGAAGGGAAGGGAAGGGTAGGGAAGGGAAGGAAAGGGAAAGGGAAAGGGAAAGGGAAAGGGAAAGGGAGGGGAGGGGAGGGGAGGAAAGGGAAAGGGAAAGGGAAAGGGAAAGGGAAAGGGAAAGGGAAAGGGAAAGGGAAAGGGAAAGGGAAGGGGAAGGGGAGGGGAGGGGAGGGGAGGGGAGGGGAGGGGAGGAAAGGGAAAGGGAAAGGGAAAGGGAAAGGGAAAGCATTTAGGAAGGAAACGGTAAGAGATCTACAAACAAACAGACTTTCTTTTCAAAACAACTTTTCCTGAGGTCCATGACTGCACATAGTTCTTCAAAGTTGTAGGTATGGGCCCAGAATCCTCCAAAAATTGCTTCAGGTAATCCTCGACTTATGACCAGTCCATGTAACAATTGTTCAAAGTTACAATAGCCTTGGAAAAAATGCTTCATGGATTGTAAATCACTTCCAACTGTCGCAATTTTTTTTTTGGCGACTTCTGTGCCACGCAATCGTAAGATTGTGAACTGAGCACTTGACAACCCAATTCCACTTAATGGCCGGTTACCGAATGCCCAACAATCATCTAATCACCGTTGACAATCTTCCCTACTGGCTTTCCTAGAAAGTCAACGCTTTCAATTTCAGCAGGGAGAAAATTTTCAGCCCATGAATAAAGAGACACTCGTGTGTAGCCTGCACTGGGACCTCCCAGGGCTCTGATGCACTCTGTGCTCCTTATCTTATTGCTGCCTGTCCACTATCACACTGAAAATACTCCCTGCAGAACAGAGACAAAGCCTCACTTCAGGAAGGTGAATGGGTATAGAAGTGTACACACATGTAGGGGAAAGAAAAGGCAGAAAGTGGGAGGAGAGTGTATGCATGTGTATGAGAGAGAGACGTGATGAGTTTGGGAGTGAGCAATAATAGCTGAATAAAGCGGGGAAGAGGGCAGGGAGGAGGAAGACTAATTGGAGGGCAAAGAGAAAAAGGGCAGGAAAAGGAAGGGGAAGGGAGTGTCACCCTTTGTCACTCTTGGGCTTCCTCCAGCTCTGCTGTCCCTTTCCTGCCATCCAGGCCAAAGGCATACATGCCTTGGGGGGGGAGGGGGGGAGTTAGTACTTCCCAAAAGCAGCACTTGAAAATAGCAACCGTCTCAACTGTTTCTCTGCTGGGAAATGGGGTTCCTTTCCAAACTCATTCTAGCAAATTCCTGTCACTCCTCAGCAGGTGTGTGGAGATTTAGCATGCTTGCATTTCAGAAGGGAGGCTTTTCAGCACCAGAGCAGATAGACAGCAGTAAGGTAAAGAGGCTCAGCACAGGAAGTGTGCTGTGGTTGGCAGGGAAGATTTTCAGCCCCTGAGCAGATAGAGACTCAGACATGGCCAGCATTAGGCCTCCCATGATCTCCGCCAACCTAAAGCACCCACATCTTGCCTGAGACTCCACTTAACAGCCTGTGAGATTGCTTAACAACCAGGAATGCTGGAATTGCACTTGTTGGGTGAAGAGGTCATGTGATGTCTCACTTAATGACTGCTTTGCTCAACAATTGGGTTCTGGTCCCAATTGTGGTTGCTAAGTTGATGACTACCTGTATAAGAACTCTAAACAATATCACAAAAGCAAAACAATAAAAATATTTCTGGAAATAATTATGTAGCATATTTGGTTTTTTTAAAAAAATACAGAAATGACTTAAATTTAATTTTTGCCCCAATTTAGCATAACATATGGCCCTTGACCTAGACCAGAGGTCTGCAACCTTAAATACTCAAAGAGCCATTTGGATCCGTTTCCCACAGAAAAAAAAACACTGGGAGCCACAAAACCCTTCCCATGCCTCACTATTTCTTGAGCGGCCACAAAAGTAGCATATGTAGTTGAATTAAATGTTTTGTTTTCTTCTGAAACTTTTCTTTTCTTTGATTTATCCATGGTTGGCCTATCGGGGGTTGAAAAGCTCAATACATCGCGTGCCGGTGAGTATTGCACATTGGTGGTTGCGATGCATATTTTGAGTGACAGGGAGCCACAGCAGAGAGGTGAGAGCCACATGCAGCTCCAGAGCCGCAGGTTGCTGACCCCTGACTCAGACCAGTGTTTCTCAACCATAACTTTGAATACATGGACTTCAACTGGCTGGGGAATTCTGAGAGTTGAAGTCCATATATTTTAAAGTTGCTGAGGTTGAGAAACACTGACCTAGACTACTCAGTATGTAAATCATATTGCACTCACCTGGGAGCAGTTGTTGCTGAAACGGTAGTTGTGGTGGGTGAACAAGATGACATTTCATGTCCAGATGAGGAGATACTCACTCTGGCAACAGATTTCTCTGATCTTGTGCAGGTCAATTGAGAAGTGCTTTTTCCTGTGCGAGCAGAACTCGCTGTTTTTAAGAGGTTTTCTGCAGACAGTGATACACGTTCCAATGATTTCTCATCAGTGGACATGGATAAATCTTCACTGCCGCACTCACTTTTGTCATCAATAACAACAATATTTTTGGGCATTTCCTTGAATTGATATACTAGCCTTTGTCCTTCAACTTTTGCTAGAATTCCTCTTTGATAATAGTATCTGAAAGAAATACAAAAGTGTAGAACATTAACCTAAATAAACTATTTCCATTAGGAACCTTTAAGTTACTTCGTTCATAAAAGTGGTGTCTCAATTTTTTCTACCTAAAGATACATATCAGTACTTAATTTTAGAAGGCAAATGAAGTAAATAATATTTTCCTTAGGAGTGAAAAAAATGGAATGTTAGTTTAAGAGCATTAAAAAGGTTGTAGAGAAAGCATGATACCCATATTAGTTTAAAAAAACATTTTCAATATTTTCATCTCATTTTTTTTCTTCATTTTTTTTCTTTACCTCAAGGCTCTTCCCATTGTCTCATAGTTCATATCAGGCTTGTTCTTGTGTTTTCCCCACAACTTGGAAACTGCTTTGGAGTCCACGAGTTTAAAAATGCCTTTTTCTCGCTGAGTCCATTTGATATATCGAGGGCAAGTATTTTTATCTTGAAGTAAATCCAGAAGGAATTCCCACAAATAGGTTGTATTTCCTATTTGCAAAACATATATTTCAGCAAATCAAAGAGCTAATTACCTCCAAACAAAATCATGCAAATAGCCAACATATTGGAATAACATTTAATTGCTATGTTACATAGTGTTTTTATAAAAGCTAGGCATATATTAAATATATTTTCAAAATGGGCAGAAATCAATTTTTGGAAGGAGTAGTTAAAGACAGTTTTGTACTTATTTACTTATTTAAAATGATATAGCAAAAGTACTGAGAGCTTTCTAGAGTAGAAATTTGCTATGTAATTTTTAGTATTTTTCCAATAATCCTGAAAATGCATTTGTAATTTCCTAAATGAACATCCCATATTTTTACTTTTGGAATGAAAGCATTATTAATTATTGTCATTTAAAAATAATTTTATACATAAATAATCAAATAAAGGTGCTGATAACAAAAAATGTTGAAATTTGATGTTATTTAAAAGATCTCATCTCTTTGCCAAAATAATAAACTAGTTAGCATCAAATTTCTGATAAATTTAATAGAAATATGTATCAAAAGAATACATTGTTTAAAAAGCTTATGTAGTTCCCAAGAATACTAATAACTTCAAGATTAAGTAGTTAATTTTTTTTCAAAGCAAAGTATATTCTACTATTCTTATATCAGCAAAAAAAAAAAAAAAGAAAAGAAAAAGGAAAAGAAAACAAGCACTCCAACTCATTTTTAGCAAGATTTCTAAGCAGCAAGCCAAAAATGAAGGTCATTCTCAGATCTTTTTTTTAAAAAGGCTCCCATTCTGAATATATGTGGCTATATTAAGAAATAGCCAAATACATATGTCTTAATACCACTTTAAATTTGAGGGTAGGGA
Source organism: Pituophis catenifer annectens (assembly GCF_029215685.1). Lineage (NCBI taxonomy): Eukaryota > Metazoa > Chordata > Lepidosauria > Squamata > Colubridae > Pituophis > Pituophis catenifer. The sequence continues at coordinate 51,801,409 of NW_027256888.1, forward strand.
TAGGTAGGATACAGGTTTTTCTCTAAACAACTAATGTATATTAGACAATATAAAGGTCTAAGTATACAATGCAATACATGTAATGTAAAATGTAATATATAATATACAAAATGTAATATACAACAGCTACCACATATCTACATATACCAACCTCTTAGTAATAAATATATAAAGACTCCTTAGCAAAATATCAGAATTTGCAAATGATAACCTGGGGAAATTAGAATAAACTTTGTGGCCAGTGAAGTGTCTTTCTCCCAGCTATTAATAGAATGTATCATCTCAACCATCAAAAAACACTAAAACAAATATTACAACCTTAAATAACTATTAGAGACAGATACGTGATGAGATGAAATAAATACTGTACCAATGACCAACTGAATAAAGTTAATACACAGGCACACAACCTGTAAACAGTGTGCAACAACAAAAAGCCAATCTGTAGATTCCCATAGGTGCTCAGAATAATCTCACCAGTAATCACTCTGCAACTATTAAGCAAAAGTGAGGTCTTATTACAGACAGACTGGTGAATCCATGGGCAGATGCCTATCGTTTTTGTATCAAAATGCAGAACAAGTCTGCTTTCTGTTGTATTTTTTTAAAAAACTTCTCATTCTGGTCTTAACAGTCCTCGTATTTCTGAAACACTAAATAGATCCAGTCCTACTTAGCTTTAAGCAAGATTGCCTGGATGCTGTGACTCTCCGGGAGATACAAGTAACAGCAGTACCCTCCACTCAACTGTCCTTGAAGGCCAATACAGGAACATTCCCTACCTGGAGAGATAATGCCCTTGTGACTCTGGAAACACAGAAACAACATAGCATGTGCTTCTCTGTATTGCAGTGCCTGTATTACAGAGACATTCATACTAGCTTTGTCTCACCATTATTGCATACATACATACCCAAGGTGCACATGACAATTTGAAACCTCCCTGCTGCTTTCAGCTACTAATCCTGCTACAGCATACAATGCTGCCAGGTTCTGCGCAGCAGCACTGAAAATCTATCAGACCTGTGTCATAAAACAATCTTAATGAATACCTAGTTCATCATACCAGAGTGCTCTATACCTGGTAGATTTAGTTTGCCACATATTAACCCTACACCCATCTAATGCTCCTACCCCTCCATTTAGATTTCTTTCCGAGTTTGATTTTTAAATATAAAATTTTATATTTTGTAGCTTTTTTATAATAATAATAATTATATAGACTCTAATATATTTTCTATGCTTTTTAATTGATTGTACCCCACCCTTCATAGGCTGGTCTTTGACTGTAACAAATATGTGACAGAATTAATAGCAATAAGGAAATAATTTTATCAACTATATGAAAATCAGAAAACAAGGGGGAAAGAGCTTTAACACCCCTAATTTGCAATCTCATTCTAAATTTCCATTTAGAGATCTTGAAACAACCTATTTCTGCTGGAATGAAAAGGGACCTACAGGAAACTTTGTGGAAAACTAGTGGGATGTGTTGGTTAAAATTTTGGACTCCGGTTCAAATACAGCCTCAACCATCGAGGGTCCCTAAGTGACTTTGAGCAAGTAATTTTCTCTCAGCATAACCTAAAAGTCAGACACTAATCAACAGTAATAAATACTCTGCTAATATGCTAAATGCTACTGTAAATCTTCAGCAGAAGTATCACATTTCAGCTGGGAAAAAATCACATTGCCCAAGCCACATACAGACAGAAATGTATACCAGAAATCAAAACTTTTAACAGAACCTTAGTTGATTAGGGGGGGAAAGCGTGAAAACTCTAAAAGACCGGCTCCAATTGGTCTTTATTGTTAAGCATTAGTGCTATGGGGAATATGTTTTCCTAAATATTTCACAATATTTAAAATAAAATATAATTAGCATATTACCTTTGCCCTCTCTTGCCTTCTTTTTTATACCCAAGTCTGGAGATGAACTGCAAATGGTTGATGGCACTTGAGATTTTGGCTTACGGCCAGCTGCAGTGAAAGAATAATAAAAAATAGTATTTCTCACCTTCAGTTCTCTCAGAGTTTAGTTTAACAAAAATAAATCATTAAGGCTGATCTTATGCAGCTTTAGAAATACTGATGCAGAAGGTTAATATTTCCTACTTGCAATTTAGAACACTACTCCATCACCGTAGGAAAACAATACAGTGCAAGTACAACCATAATTATAATCACATCTGATGTATTCAATCAATCAAGGGCCATTAAGCCTCATCTTGAAAGTATTTATTTTAAGTAAGCATTTACAATTGTTTACTGACAACTCAATCTTTAACCAGTTCCAACCAAATACTAACCAATGGAAAAGTACCAATGTAAAAATATCAATCTGAATAGCCTTTCTAGGCAAATGATCATATAGAAAATATGCCGTGGCTCACTGAACTGTTCTGCTACTTCTAGTTATCATACAAACGTTACATGAAGTACCTTTCTTTTTTTTCATGGGCTCATGGATTTCTGGAGAAGTTTGTGAAGGAGATGCATCCATTGGTTCAGATTCTTCAGTGGATACTTCCACAACTGTTTCTGTGATTACGTCTGGTCTCATTGCAGCATGGATGAACTCTGGAGTTGACACACAAGGCGGAACAAAAACTTCCACTAAAGAAAGCAAATAAATAAATAAATAAGGTAAAGGCTTTTTTAAAAAAAAATCCAGATTTTTCAAGTTACAAATAAACTAAATATATTCCAAATTTTGGAAGCATTCCCAAAAGGTGCCAAATGAAAAATAAAGTTTTCTCATCATTCATTTGCATTCAGTTCCTAGAATACCCACAAATAATGTGGTGCTGCCTTTATTATGACACAACATGGTTAATTGTTTTCAGTATTGGAAAGTTTGTATACTAAATTACAGCCTGGAAATAACTGTGTTCTGTATGACATTCATTCATTCATAAATTTAAAAAACTAGGATTTTTTTATTGAAATGAACCACAATTGTTCGCTAAATATTCATTTCAGCTAATCCCTGGATATTATAGTCTAGTTTGTTCCTCATTAGCATATCACTTCCTCCCATTTTATAAACTGTGTCACTATCACTAGATACAAACCACAAATTGCATGTAAAGGTAATAATTAAATCTACAATGAATGTGGATAAATTTAACCTGATGATACAAACAGAAAGAAAATTGTAACCAAGTACAAGAAAACATTGTTTTCTGCTGGCTTCAGTTAAGAAAAACTGAGATAGATTTATTAATTGATGTACAGATCAATCTAAAGTGATACTTATTAGGTGGAATTTTCTGGAAACAGAAAATGTGCAGTGTATGTTCCAAATAGCTATAATCATACAGTAATTATGAATTACATCAACATTCTTTTCATGCAGTAATGCAATATTGCACTGGGTAACATTACATACCACATGCAGTATACAATTTGTAGACCAGTTTTAGGAACAAAATTACTCATGACCTATGAGCAGAAAGGTATAATTAAATACTAACTGATTAATATTCCTCCCCTCTCATCCGAATTAAGATAACCTGAAGGTCTGAAAACATTTATACTGAATATTACCCAGGGGCTAGCTATGTGGTGAAAATAATAAGACATTTAACTGGTCTGATTGATTCACATACCTGGACTTCTAGCATCTCTTAAGCAGGTTGGAGATTCCATATGAAGCAAGGCTTCTGCTGCTTCAATTGTCTTATCTGAACAGTGCACATTGCTGCCATGAACAGATGCTTCCACTGTAAAAAAATAAACATTTGACAGATATTGTGAGCCAGAAGTTTCATATGCCATATAATTTTATTTATACACATGGTTGTAGACAAAAATATATATTAGATGTATATTCTCATTTTTTGACATTAGAGTGTATTACTTTCTTTTACAAACCTCAAATCTAAAATCCAGTGGTTAAGTTATCATACTAAGCCAAAACCAAACCAAGCACATGATAGCTTAGAGAAGTAGAAACCTAGTTTACTTAGTTCTAGAAAATTAAGAGAAAAATGTACATTCTGCATAAAGTTTATCATTCAAGAACAGCCTACTTTATTCAGTCTCCTCTAGAATAAACAAACAAGCAAAAAAAATAGTTAACATACTGAACAACCGTATGAAAAGGTTGAACCATTCCTGGTCAAATTGTATGCTTTAAAGAATTCCTAAAAAGTTGAACTGACATAATTTATGCATGTTACAAACATATACTTTAACTGGGGTGTCTAGACTTTTGCAGTCAACTCTTATATCCAACATTCAATCCATAAGAATATATATTTATAGAAGTAGTCCACAAAGATGTGCCAGTAGTGTAACATACATTGTGGAGTACTAAATCATAAGATTAGTGATGTCAAATTTAAAAAAATAGGACTGTTCAATCGATCCCCTAAGAGACATGCATATTTGCATTTAAAAGGTAATCTATAAGAAATTTTAGAATTCTAATTGCCTATTTACATTATTATGTTTAATCATTATTTCAAAAGAACTAACTTAAGCACATCCTGATCCTTATCTTCTTTACTGTTCACACTCCTAAGCAAATAAATCAAAGATTAAGGTCCTAAATCCTAATACCAAGTATATCAATTGTAGTAATCTGATTAAAATTTAGATTATGATAAGTAACCTATTCTGTATTAAAGTTTTTTTCTATATTAATTCACTAGCCAGTTTAATTTCTGTTTATAAAAATGTGAGGACTAATCTAATTTCAAGGGCATAAAAAGCAAAGATGTTGACTTTAAATTATCTGTACAAATGTAGAGATGGGAATAATCAATGCAGCATTTTTTCTTTTATTGGGGGAAAAATCTCCTGTCCTCTTTCATCTTTTATTTTCTCCACATACACACTAGATTTATTCAACTCACACCATTCCTTAAAATCCAAATCCAAACTGCAATTTTGTTCATTTAAATGTAAAGTTGTACCCTGATTTTTATTCAGAAACTTTAACATGGCAACTTCTGAGGAAATCAATGCAGATAAAACAGAAACTGATGCAGATTTTAATGTGGATTTTTTAATTTATTTTTTTTAATGCCAGATTACAAAGGTGATATGGGGAAAGATGTTGTGGACCTGAAAATGGGTTTAAAAATATCAGAATACAAGAATGATATGGAAAAAGATACTGCAATGTATTTACAAATAAAACCACCTGATGTCTTAATAATTAAAAGGGACCTACAAACAATAAATCAAAAGAGTGATCTGAAAGTCTTCTGTTGGATTTATAAAAAGGGACATATTAAACTAATAAATTGCTCCTGAAAGGGACAAAGAAAGAAATCAGCTTGTGGAACATTATTTGATGGGTTTAAAGATTTTTAAAAATTAAACAAAAGGAATTTAAAGTGGACATTTGATCAGGGTTAATATATTGTGATTTCTGGTAGATATTAATGGAATTTCTTTTTAATAAGCACTGAATGACAAGATTTAAAAAATCTATAAAAAGAGAAAAGTGATAAATTGGAATACAAAATGGACTTACTAGATTATGGTTAAAATGTTGTATGTTACAATTTCTGGTAGTTCTTAGGAGATTTTTGCCATTTATAACTAAATTACCAGTTTTTATTACAGGTAGCTCTCAACTTACGACAATTGAGCCCAAAATTTATGTTGCTAAGTGAAACATTTTGTTAATTTTGCCCCATTTTATGACTGTTCTTCCCACAGAACACAAAACTGTCATAAATATGAATATGAACCAGTTTCCAAGCATCTGAATTTTGATCATGTGACCATGGGGATGCTGCAATCATTTTAAGTGTGAAAAACAGTCATAAGCCACTTTTTTCAGTGCTGGTGTAACTTTGAAAAGTCACTAAATGCACTGTTATAAGTCAAGGACTACCTTATATTATTAATAAGGGATAAGATAGCATAAGGTATCTATTGAAATCAGTGGTGAAATTCAATTTTTTTTACTACCGGTTCTGTGGGCGTGGGTTGGTGGGCGTGGCAGGGGAAGGATACTGCAAAATCTCCATTCCCACCCCACTCCAGGAAACGATATTGCAAAATCCCCATTCCCACCCCACTCCAGGGAAAGGATATTACAAAATCCCCATTCCCTCCCCACTCCTGGGGGAAGGATATTGCAAAATCTCCATTCCCACCCCACTCTGGGGCCAGCCAGAGGTGGTATTTGCCGGTTCTCCAAACTGCTCAAAATTTCTGCTACTGGTTCTCCAGAACCTATCAGAACCTGCTGGATTTCACCCGATTGAAATTTTAGAGAAGATGTTAAGTTATTGAAATTATATATTCTCATCTGGAGAGAAGGGAAAGTTATCTTTTTAAAATCTTTGTTTCTTACATTTTACTTTCTTTTTCAATCTTTTTGTATTTCTTTTTCTTTATATATTCACATAGTTTGTATTAGTCTTATATCTTTAAATCCTTAAAATCATCTCAAGAAAAATTTGTAACGTACCTTCAATTATTATTTTAAAACTGATTTTTCACTAAAGCAAGACCTTTTTTCCACTAAATTAACATTTGCCTCAGTATATTGTTTATGCTATATTTTGTTTGCTTACTTAAAAAGGGGAAATAGTTAATGGCTAATATTTAAGGTCCAATATCACTAAAAACACCTTACTTTATAAAATATTTGATATTGAACAACCAATACATAAAAAACACATAAAAAATTTTGGTCTTATATCAATGTAAACTGTTAAAATCAGCAGCAAATAGTAACACCTGCTGCATATTATCTATACACAAGAAGGTGTACACAAACACATTCACATTCTCTTTCTCTCTCCACTTGCTCTTTCCATTTATGGAAATCTATTCAAAGCTAAATCCTTCCAGCTGAGCTGTCAACATCTAAAGATATCTTTAGAATAAGCTGGATCATTTATCAGCAGTGCTGGGGAAACTAATGAGGATTCAACTGGTGCCTCGTTATTAAAACTGTTAACTATTCTGTTAACTTCAGAATTCTAAATGGAATATTAGACAAGAAAAAAGCCTTTACTCATGGCCTGTTCAGATCCAAATCATGTAACAAAGCTGCCTCAGAAAGAATCATGGAAGAATATTTAAATAAACAACCCCTGTTTTTCTAAAACAGTTTATGGTATCAGTTATTATCATTACCCAAGAGCAAGGTTTCAAAACCAACTCTCCAACTAGTGGAGATGAAGGCAAATAACCGTTATGAAAAATGGAAAAGGACAGACCTATATGCATGCAAAGCTGCCATTCTTTTCAACTATTTAGAATAAGATGGCTTTTAGCATGCATTATGATTATTAGATACTGTTTCAAGAGGTTTATCTCTAAATAGCAGCTAGAAATAATTCAATAATCATACAAACCGCATGCATCTGATAAAATTAAGAAAGTAGAGCTTTCTGTTAGCTAACTATAAATAATATTACTCATCAAATATAAAAGAGCCTATAGGGAAATGAATAGCCATCATCCTTATCCAAAAGGAGAATCAATTTAGAATTAGTTACTAGGAAAAAAGTATAATACTTTCAAGAAAAAGTTCTTAAGATACTCTTCCAAAGCTTACTACTTTGCATTTGGGAAGGTCTTTATCATTCTAGACAGTTTTACCAATATTTATAAAAGCTTTTTGAAAATGTTACACTAGGCCAAGACTACTCTCCAAATTCTAATAATGTGCCAATGCAACTAAATTCTACATAAAGAAATCTGTACAAACTTGTTGGCCAAATCTCACATGAATGAATGGCAAAATTTATGAAAAAGAACTTATAAGAATTAGGAAGTCAATTTTAAAAAACCCTAAAGCACAAATATATTGTCATTTTACCACAGAAATATTTATTTTAATGCCTAACAAGCAGAAAAATGTAGATTTTGTTTTTATTCCTCAAAATGAGAGCTAAATGATTGCCATAGATTAATCACACATGTTTAGATCTTCCTTGTTTACTCACCACAGAGAACCAGAATTAGGAAAGATGGAGAATGAGTTGAACCATTGATCTGCTAGGTTCAATTTAACCATATTTACTAAATATAACTATAGTGATTGTATTTACAATGCATTCTAAGCCACAATAAAATAAACTAATTAGCATTTAGCACAATCCATATTTGATTTATTTGGAAGCTATTTGGAAGCTTTTGATTTGGATGTAATGGGAAACTATAATTAACTAAATCTTCCCATTTTACAGAGTCCTGAACTTAAAATGATCACTAACAGAGACCATTCAGTTACAAGGGACCATCTCAGAGGTACTTACAACCCAGTTCTGAAATTCCAATGGCCAGGATCCCCCATGATTACATATCAGGCTTTCGGCAACTGGTCCACATTTACACCTGTTGGCAGCATCCCAGAATCACATGATTGCATTTTATAACATGTTTGCTGAAAATTGTCATTTACTCAAGAAGAGAATCTCTACTGTCAGGGTGCCTACCCTCTGGAACTGATTAATCCATATTAAATTGTGTCGCCTCGCCTCCAGTCTTACAAGGCAGATGAGCAGTTTCTAAATAAGATACAGTGTTTCCTGGAAAATAAGACCCTGTCTTATATTTTTTTGAATCCTGAAATAAGCACTTGGCCTTATTGTCATGTGCTCAAAAGCCCACTTGGGCTTATTATCAGGGGATGTCTTATTTTGGGGGAAACAGGATATATAAATTAACTAACCATTCTGTGATCCCACAAAAAATTAAGGTGAACACTTAGACTTATGGAAGAATCACTACTTTCAATTTGAAGTAAATTAAATTATTTGATTTGGAACCAGTGTGTGTATTCTCTTCTAATGTACGCTTGAACAAAATAAACAGACAGGTATTATCAAACTCCCTGTCAATTGATACTGTATTCTTACCAATAACAAGGCATACTAATAATATTAAATGAAATATCAAGTAACTGTAATGATATATATTAAATATGCAATAATGCAGCTTAGCATTATATATAAATTTCAATTATTTAATCAAGACTTGTAGAGTCTTGTTATCCCACTGTTATCCCTCAATTTACCAGAACAGATCAAGGCTAAAAGACAGCTTGCTTTAGGCTACACATTTAAGACAGATGGTATCTGAAAAATAAACTACCAAAGTGTAGGGCAGCTTTTAGCTACTACTTTAGATTTTAATCTCAGATTAATAGATACTTCACCAGAAATGTTAATTATAATAGCCTAACTATTAATTGCAGTATAATTAGTAACAAGAGTATTGTAGATGCAGTTTACAAACAAGAAAAAGTTCGAAGAATGCATTTTCCAATAAAAATATCTAAACATCGGTATCAATATAATTGGTATAATGCCTCAATTTTTCAGAAGATATTATTCTATTACCACAATAATTAAATTCAAAGATACAGGACAATTTTTAAATCATATATTTAAATTGGTATCCATATGCATCCTATGAATGATACCATATTAAAACATATTAAAACATGTATGTTTTAATCACTGCATACTACTGTGAGGTTTCCCTGTATATTTGAATAAGGGGAACAAGAAAGCACAATCTGTTTGATTAATTACAGGCAAGCCCCTAAAATATGTTTTTAAAACTTTGATAGTTATCTCCATTGCTATTGCTGATATAATACAATACTTGTACAACTACACATGAATCCAAAAATAACCAATTTAATTTTTTCCCCAATATTCCTCTTTGTTTCATAATTCTATTGTTGCTGTACTATTTATTTGAAACTAGAGGAACCAATTAAGAGTAAATGAGTATTGTGGATTAAGAGATCTAAACTTTGTCGTATTAACAATAGAATCATGGAATCTAATCAAGTTGCTCTGAGCCTCCTTGAGCAAATTTCTTAATGCTGTCATTAGGAATGTTTGTTGAAACAAACACTCAATAACAAAGCAAAAGGTCTGACCAAAATTGAAAATCTTATACCACATAATACTGAACATTTGTTAGCACAACTGAATATTAAATTTACCTCAAGTATTATGTATATTCAGAGGGAACTGGTATGTTTTATCAGTGATATATCACTTGACTCTTGATTGCTAAAGGGAGTTTTTCCAAAAAATGGCAGAAATATAATTTGATCCTTTGTCCAGATATGACAGCAATATTATAAAGTTGAACAGTATTGTAAATAATATACCACAGAATGGAACAAACTTTGGAAGTTTTAATCCTGAATAATTTATATTAAATTTCACCAATAATTCATACATTCAAAGTATGTTGAATTGGTGCTGGTAAACAGCTTAAAGCATTTATGTGCTAATCAAATTGTGGGAATTTGCTTCAATGTCTAGATAAAGTAAATCTGATGTAGAATTCAAATCTATCTAAAAATCCTGTCTAGACTACAATACATGGAATTGTGCTACATCCAAAATTAGGACTTTAGAGTTTATATTTTGACATATAATCTATGTACAATTCACATTAAACATAGCCTTGTTTAGTGACCAAATTGTGACTGGCAACTTGGTCATTAAGCAAAGTAGTGAAACATGATTTTACTTGTATTTTTCTTTGCTTTACAGACCTAGGAAAGTTGTAAATGTGAGGACTGATCATAAAGTTAATGCTGCCATGACTGTAAATAGTTGCTAAATGAGGCAATCACTAAGTGAGGCATACCTGCATGGTCTTAATGTATTGTTTTTCACTCACAGTCTCTCACTTTTTCCTTCTTTTAATGACTCGATTATGTTATCCAGCTATCTTTAAAGTTTAATAGATATATTTTGCTGGAAAATGGATATGAAATACCTTGCAGCAGCGGTCCCCAATCTTTTTGGCTCCATGGACAGCAGCGGTGGTGGCAGGGAGGAGGAGATGCTTTTGCATGTGCAACCTAATTCCGCGCACGCACAAATAAAGCTTTGGGTGGTCACCTACCGCTTGAACAGATCGGTTTCCAATGGGCCATGGACTAGTACCTGGAGGTTGGGGGACCCTGCCTTACAGTATTATAAACTTTTAATTAAGGCAACATTTGTAATTTATGTGTGTACTAAATGCTATTTTCTGTAATGCATTTTCTGTATTTCCTAAATGCTCAGAAAAGAGGGGTTTTGCAGAGGAAAGAATACAAAAGGAACTATAGTTCCTGAAAACATAAACAGGAAAAAAATATAGAAATCCATACTTATGGTGAGGGAAAGATGGACTAGGGGGGCAGGCTCTCTGACATAAACACCTGTATTTTGCAAATTCTTTCCTATGGAGGTTTAATTTAATGAATTCTATAAAACTGTTAAAATAACACAATTCTATTGTGTTTTAAGGATTTCAAGGATTTCTATTAATTATATTGTCTTTCTGTTTTTATTCTGTTTTTACTCTTTTGGACATTATTCCAGGTCTATGAATTGGGTAAGGTTAAAAATGTTAAATAAATGTATCAATGCAAAAAAAATCTGAAATACTGGGATCAGAAGTAGGTACTAGGATTAGTAGGTACTAATCCTAAATTCTAGGATTTGTACCGAAAAAGACAACAGAAGTTCGAACTCCAGTCCTAAAATATATTAAATGTCATACTAGTACAAGACCCTCTTCCCAAGCATCTTGACTGTATCTTCTGCACCATAAGTTTTCTAAAGACCAGTGGCATGCGGTTATGTCTAATTCACTAGCTGTTTTGCATAGTTGGAACTGGATGTTTGCATTCACTGCTCCATTTGCAACATATAGGAAAAGCAGTTATGAAAATTAAACAAAAATAAAAACAGATTAATATAACATTAGTTGCTTGTCATGGAAGCACAGAAATTCACTTCAGTGCACATACCCATTTTAAATGGGAAATAACTCTTCTAAAATAATTATAACCACAGCTTTAAAATCCTAAGAATGAGCAAGAAAATATGAATTCAATTAAATTCATATTTTAATCTGTGTTTTCTTATTCATGATTAATAAACTAAAGGCGTTAAAAATGGAGCATTATATGCACTGAAATAATTACCCCAGTATAAGCATTCAAATGAATAGCATTTGAAATTGGTGTTAAAATTCAGTTTTACAGAACAATTTTACCTGTTACTGACATCATCATTTTGTAGCCAGTCTACGTCTCTCCCAAACCATTCAGTTTTCCTGGTTTTTTTATGTTATATTTCACCCAGGGTCTCTTCCTTCTCTTTTTTTTTATTATTCTTCTTTTTTGTTCCTTTTTCCACCTACTGCTTATATCCACTCAATGAAAAACCATAGTCTTTTTACTACCAACTTGGTTTTGGATACGTTTCTATCATTTTCTCTTTAACTGCACATGGAAAACACTTATATTATGGGCAACCACTTCTGCAAAGTTTCTCTTCTAAGCAGGGTGGATAAAAATCAATGATTTTTTTAAAAAAAATCCAAAAAATTGGATTTTTTTGATTTAAATCGGATTTTTTTGATTTAAATCGGATTTTTTTGATTTAAATCAGATTTTTTTGATTTTTATTGAATTTATTTTAATAAAAAACTTTTGGGTAAAAATCTGTCGTAAGATAGTTTTCTATTTAAGATACATAAATAATTTAGTTTATTCAGCATGAAATGGAGCTTAGTTATGAAGCACAAGGCTGTATATTCTACAACACTGGGACTATCAGTGAGTCAACAGCAGGTCAAAGGAGTAGCAGAGATGACAGTTGCTCTTTAAAAATTATGATTTAAATCGAGTTGATTTAAATCAAGTCTTTTTACTAGTGATTTAAATCATGATTTAAATCGACTCGATTTAAATCAAATCCACTCTGCTTCTAAGATTTTAAATGCCTTTTATCCATTACTTGAGATAGCCAAGGCAGGAATCTCCTTTCACTTCATCCATCCAAAACAACTCCAAACTGAGAGAGAATGAGTAGGCCAAAGTCAACCAACAAACTTCCATGGCTTAGGATGGACTTGAGTTTAGTTTAATACCTTAACTACTGTTCTACACTGGCTCTCTTTGCCCTCTAGCTCTTAACTGTATGTTTCAATATATATTTTCTCTCTAGTAATTCAAGTATTTATAAAGTTTAATAATATTGCAATAAATCAGCCAATGAATTAAATCATCCTTAGGAACACAAACAAAGTGAAATAACAGGTATTTAATACCAATCTCTATTGCAAGATGCGGTTTTGCTACACAGAATTTTTTTATGAAGAGGGGATTGGCATTATACACCATTCCTAAAAGCCATGCACTCTTATTTTGTTCTTGGCAGGAGGCATTCATGTACAAGCCCTAGACAAAAAAAAAAATACCTAATTACAATATTCCTTTTGCACTTGTCTTTTAAAAGCAGTCCAATCATTTTTGAGCTTAAGAGGATTCATCAGGAATATTTTGCCCTGTAGAAGCCTACAATCAACCAACTCACACAAAAAAAAAAACAGGCAAGAAAAGAATGCGTTAATTCATATGCATGGGGATACAATCAAAAAACCTAACTTCAAAAATTGAAAAGGAGTCAGAAAGGAATGGAATAACCACCATTAAAGTTTATTCTCTACCGAACGGAACCAAAATATTTTTAAAAAACTGATCAAGGATGGATCAACATACGTTGATGAGCTACATCGTTTTAATCTGCACACAGAATAATTACGAGATCTAGAGAGCCACTTCAATTCTCCGCCTCTATCCCGCTTCACTCACACGAGCCCCGCCCTCACTTCCGTATTTACAATCCTTCCTCTTCCCTCCAATTCCGTGCTTGCATTGTCAGCGCACAGAGAGCCGCCGCTCAATTCTTCCTCCATGCCTATTGGCCTGAAGGAGAACAGCCCCGCCCAGCAAAGACTTCAGCATTCAGATTTCGAACATCCTTGGCAGACGATTGGCCAACGAGCCCGTCTCTCCCTCCCCTCACCCAGCGTACAGGGCTCCTGAGGGAGCTCCGCGCTTCCGCTATTTGGGGGGGGGGGGAGAAGGGGGGAAATGGATTCGGTCTCCTCAATAAAAGATAATCGCACACCGTTCGCACCCCCACCCACGAGAGCCGGACTCCCGGCACCTGTTGCCCCTGACACCCCGTGGCCTCAGGCGGTTCCCACATCCTCCCCGTGAGAAACAAAAGTTTAGCAGGCGGGCAGGACCGGGGAGAGGAAGGCTTCGAAGTCTCCGAAGCCCGCTCGCAGCGCCTCTTAATCATACACGGGAGAAGGAGGAGGAGGGGGGGGGGGAGAGGAGGCTTCCGCCCAGGAGACGCTGCAAGGAAGGCGCCGTTCCACTCCTGAGCATCCTGGCGCGGAATTGCAAGCGCTGCTCTTCCTGGTTCAGGCTCGAAAGGCAGCAGCAGCGGCGACGGGAACCCATACGCGCTCCCTTGCTTTGCCCCGACAAGCGGCGGCGGCGGCGCCCGCCCCAAACACGCACGGACGCAAAGCCCCACATTGCGGGCGCAGCGCGGTCAGGTTGCTAACGCGGACAGCACGCCAAGGTGATCACTTCCTGGATTCGTCCTCCCTCCATTACTCGGGCGCTAGTGCCGCCCCCGAGAAGAGCCCGCCAGCAGCGTGCGCAACCTCCCTCTCCGCCTGGTCCACCCTTCGCCGTTTCTTTTATTTTAGGCCGCCCTCCCCGCCGGAGAGCCCCGCCGGATCACGTCGCCGCTTACCGGCGCGGATGAGCAGATCGAGCTGATTCGTGGGCCCCTCATGCAGGGAAGTCGCCATGTTTATGCCGCTGGAGCGAGCGGCGGCGGCGGCTTCGCATTGACCCGCAGGGGCTTCCTGGCGCTCGGGCGCGCGCGCTCCGGCGCGCAGCCCCGCTTAAAACGACGGACGCGCGCTTCCGCCGCCACACCAGAGTCACCGGGGGCCCCGCTCGGCCGGAGCTTCCTCTGCACGCTCGCTCCCGGCCAGCCACGCCGAAGCCAGCGCTCGGCTCGCTTCTCGCCCTCCCGCGTGGAGCGGCAAGCAAGGGCCCGCGGAAAAGCGCTTCCTCTCAGGCAGGGCGCACGCGATCCTTCCGCCGCCAGCCTCGCAGACAGGAAGTGTCGGGCGGGCGCTCAGCTCGCGCCCTCCCCTCCGGAGCCAGAAGCGGGGAACGAGCGCGGCGGGTCAGGCAGGCGAAAGAGGCGAGGAGACGGCCCGCCAGCCTTGCCGCCTCCTCCGCTCACCGCCGCGGGAAGGGATCCACCTGCTCCCGAGGCTGCCCGGCTGAGCTTTCCATTTCAGGAGGTCCGGCGGAGCGCAAAGCATGGAGCTGCTCGCTTCTCCTTTACTTCTCGCATCTTCACGGATGGAGAAAGGACGACGACGTGGCCGCAGACGAAGAGCCAACTTTTCATTCTTTCTTCGGCGTGGACGCAGCTTCTTTGGCACGGTTGCCGCCTGCTCCTTCCCGTCTCTTTGCAAGGCGGCACTTGGCTCGCATCGTCGGCAGTTGTTCAAGCTTGCACCCCACGTTGTCCGGAGTTCTGGAATCCTGAAAGAGCCCGAATTCTGTTAAAGCGCTGCAGGCTGTGAATTGAGAGTTACATGACCGTGAAAGTGCCGTGCACTATTTTGTCTTAGTTAAGTCCCACGGTTCTGCAAGGTTACCACGACGCAGAAATCTCTTTTTTTCCCCAAGAACTGATGTTTCTTAAACCCATGATGTGAGCAATGGTAGCGGACCCGTGAGGAGGAAGCATAGTTACAATACAGTATTACAAACTGTCAAGTACAACAAGCAATTTTCAAAGGTGGTTGTGCTACTCCACTTTTTTTAAGCATACTTCATCCACTTTGTGTTTATTCTCTCCATTGTTGACAACAGTTGCTGACGAGTTTTTGTCTACATCAGCAGACATTCTGCACTTCATGCAAATTATTTGCATATTTTCTTACATGTAGCTTTTACCTATGACACAAAACTGATAGATGAAGTGAAATATTATGGAATTACATTCAAGAACGACTGCGGACTGTTTCAAATTCAGCCACTAATGCAGTACAGCCCATAACATGATATTGTAAACAGTATAGTATACACAGGTTGCAAACATATCAGTCACATGTTTTCCTACTGCTGACTCTTCCAATTTATGGTTTAACATGAATCCCTCCAAGTTATATTTGCTTTAATGCATTTTTCCTTAATATTACTGCCAGAAGTCTTACGAGAATTAACAAAACTCTTACATCAAATATTTTTCTTCATAGAATTTTACTACCTTTTTTTTTAACTATTCAATTATGTACATTAAAAGGCTATTGTCTGAAAAAGAAGCATCCATGGAGAAGGAAAGATAGTTGCTTCTACTCAGTTTGAATCCTTTGTAGCCAGTGAGTCATCAAAAGGTGTCCACACTTGTGTATTTTGTAGGTACCTCACTGACTACAGTGAGACTTAAAATCATTTGTGAACATGCATATTGTTCCACATAACTGATCTAGAAAAAAATTTAGATGTTCACAATAAGAATGCTTTTGAAAATCTCCTCCAATGGGACTTATACTCTCAATTACACAAGTGCTGAATTGCAGCTTTAGTTTATAAAGATAATTTAGCTGTTTTTCAAAGCAATTTTATTTCAACAATTTCACTTCCAAAGTACAAATATCTACTAAATGCTTAAATCAAAAGATTGATTTCCTGGAATTGGCTTGGCTACTCCATAACTTTGCATGTAACTTTTAAAACATAGTAATTAGGCCAGTGGTGAAATCCTCCGTGGATTGCTACCGGTTCGCTGCATGCGCATGCGCAGTGCACACCAAAAGCACAATGCGCGCGCATGCACAATTCACACCAAATGCGCTTCGCGCAGAAAAAGGAAACTTAACAAGATAAGTAGAACAGTGAGGGGGGGAACAGTTGTGCCACGTGATTTAGATTTGCTGGAAAGCAGGATTTTCTGCTTTCTGGCGAATATAAATTGTGCAGGACAGCTGATCGTCGGAAATACTGGTTTGGATGAACCGGTAGCTTTTTTTTTTTTTACTACTGGTTCACCTAAACCGGTAGTTTTTATCACTACCGGTTTGCCCGAACCAAGTGCGAACTGGTAGCATGTCACCAGTGACTTAGGCCCATGTAAAACAGTGAACTTGAGTATTTTATCCATTGTATTCCCTTTTGTGCAAAAGGAAAGATAGGTATCTGCAAAGAGGCAAAAGACATCACATTTGTGTGATGCCACAATTTGTCTACTTTGTTAGATGTTTGATACACCTTAATTGTAGCATTGGTGTGATGGCCTCCCTTGTTGCAGATATTGCTGAAAGGGGTGAACTAGGATTTGGAGAAGAGGGTTGGGGAAGAGTCAGCAAGTTCAACTCAGCCTTGACTTTTTTTTTCTCTTGCTAAATGCATAGGAAAAAAGAGAGGCATACTCAAGCTCAGTGCTTTGCAAAACCTTTTGTATGGGTCTCTTTCAAATCAAGCATAGTGACTAGATGGGCATATCCACATGGGTTTTTGTAGTGACAAACCACTCACTGGTTTCTAATAAAATAGTTTTTTCACTTCCCAGTCTGTTACAGCCCTAATATTCACCAAAGGTTCTCCATCCAAGGCTACTCAGACAAAAACCTGCTTGGCTTCTGAGCTCAGACAAGGAAAGCAGTGTTGCTAAAACACTATCATTTTTTCCTTGCCCCTGAATAAAAATTCCTTGTTAAAGCTACCTGTCAGATCTAACTCAAAAATTAAAACTCAGATTAAATTATACTTTTTTTTTTTAATTTGATTTATATGCCGCCCTTCTCCGGAGACTCAGGGCGGCTTACAATGTGCTCAGCAATAGCCTTCATCCTTTTGAATATTTATACAAAGTTACAAAGTCAGCTTATTGCCCCCACAAATGGGTCCTCAATTTACCTACCTTAGAAAGGATGGAAGGCTGAGTCAACCTTGAGCCTTGGCGAGATTCGAACCTGCAGTAATTGCAGGCAGCTGGTCTTAATAACCAGCTTAATAACAGGGTGCCTTAGACCACTGTACTACCAAGGCTCTTCAGAGAGATTCATCATTTCCCTATTAACAAATTTTAAAGCATACTGAGTTTATATATATTAGGAAAACATTTTGAATATTGTCATTAAACATCAATGATAAAACATTGTAATCTTACAATATTGCTATTTTACAAAACATCTTTTATGATTTGGAATCAAATTTAATATTCAGAAAAATAATTTACATAAAGTACAATTAATTTTAACAAGTTGAAAAATCCAGAGGAAGAATGAAATTTATGTTTAGGTCATTCATAAAAAGGAAATGCAAGTTTGGAGTAGTTACAGGATTTCTTTCCATAATAGTTTTAAGTAGTAAGCAGTCTGGGGGAAAAAAAGAAACTTGTTTTAGAATATATCTGAGAATTTCTTATTAATGGGAATAGTTTTTCTAAATATGTATGGTTATAGACAACTATGAAAAAAATATACATACCAACACTGTTCCAGAGCAGTTTTCTCCCCCCATAAGGTAAATGAAGGAGGATCTTTTTAATTATCCATATTTTCATCAAGGTCTTCTACCTCCCTGTGGCAACAATATTTTAAAGTTAAAAAAAAAACTTTATTTGTGCCACAGGGAGGATTTCTGATGCAATATAAAGAATATAGAAAAGGAGACAAATGTTTAATACTATCATCAGATTAAAAAACACCTGTCTGGTGTCCTGAAAATAACAAATTCTGGAAGAATTAGTAGAAACTTTTACAATTCCATTTTATATGAAGTTCTTCAAACATCAAGCCATATCTTTCTTATTTAAGCTGTGAAATAACATATATGTCAGTTTCAGTCCTGAATAAATTGTTTACACAGAAATTAAGAGAAATATTTCAAATGTATATTTCTTAGAACACACTGTTCATGGTGCAGTATACTAGGTTGGATCCGTCTTGTCCCTATTTTGAAGAGATGGCATCTTGCTTTGTTGAAGGAACAATGGAAATAGCCCATTGGAGCAAAGTAGGAGACAATTTTTGGTCATTCATCTTTAGCCAGGGGTCTGTACCACCTTCCCTGTACTATTGCCTCTATAGTTTTAGGAGATCTCTCTCTCTTCTACAGAATAAGAGGAAGGAGAAATCAATAAAAAGAATTATCTTCTGAAGGAATTCTGGATCCAACTCACTAAAAAAGACTTCTATAAATGTTATTTTCACACAGTAAAATAAAGTACTAATATTTAGCAGGAAGTACTGTCTAATTAAAGTACTTTTATATAATTTACTTATTTAGTTTTATTCTTGATGAGATTATATAAAATCTAAGGGATCATGTAAAATAAACTTTGAGAATTCCTATACTAAAGAAGACAAGAATATTCATGAAGCTTTATAAGTCAATAGGATTAATATCTACACTTATATTTACAAGAATTTTGTTCAAAGAATCTCAAGATGAAATTCTAACTTATCTTAATTGAAATATCTCATTTTTTTAATACATCACGATTGTATCTAATTTTTAGCTAAGTAAAAGATACTGTAATTAATATAAGCTGTTGCTTCTATCTAAAACCTAAACTTAATCTTAAAAGTCAACATTATTTACTCTTAAAGTTCTAATAGCAACAAATCTTTGGGGATGTTCTGCTAAATAAACATTGCTTACTGATTGCTTTGTGCAATGACTGTTTGAAGGTACAAAGATGCTGAAAAAATAATTTTGCAACCAAAGTGTTCAGGACCTTTGCAGCATCTCTTATCATAGTCACATGTTCACCATTACAGTCAGTTAGTATGCATTGTCCTGTATCTGATGCAGACTCTTTTTTCTTGTTTCTTGTTTTACTCACACAGAATGCCAAGATTGCTTAAATAATCACTGAGCTGCTTTTTTTGGGAGCAAAGCTCTTCCCCCAAAGATGCTAACACCAAGCTCATGAGCTCAGATATGTGCCTTTAATTAGATGGCTGATAACTGCTTCCTATAACTGACAAGACTTTAATCACTTTCACACTTTCTGCTTTTGTTTGCCTCCTAAATAGCTTCTGGCTGGGAGAATTCTTTCTGAGCCTCCTTACTCTTGTAATCCCTTCCTCTGCAATGAATGTAAATACAAACATTAATTCCCTTCTTGTTAATTATCCCAGTGCTCAGTTGAGTATTCCAAAGGCCAGAGGAGTGGGGGGAAAGGAAAGTTGAAGTAAAATCATAAGCACTTGTGGTCACATGATTTTCCACTTAATGATTACATCATCTAGAAACTAAGTTGCCAGTCCCAAATGTGTTGCTAAATGAGTACTACCCATAACTCATGACATTAAACTAGTTAACTAAACTTCAGTTTCATACAAGTCTTATTTTTTTTCAAAGCCTATTTTAGAAAAAAAAAAAACTTCCATAATTACCCCAAAACTAAATTTACATGGATGTAGATCCGAGATTTAGTCAGATAAATAGCTTTTTAAAAAAATTTAATAATATATAGGCCAACTGCCCAGCATCATTACCCTCATCTGTTCATGTCCCATAGGATTGTTGGTACTTCTCTTCAAGTAATTTTTGTATATAAATACTGATTATTGTATTTCCTAAGCAGTTTGCAATGTGACACAGATATTTGAGAAGCCTCAAAGATATTTTGAATATTTTAATTTATAAGATTACTCATACAAAATCTTACACTAAGGAAATTTTTTTAAAGTTAAAGGTTTCCTCTGTCCAGTCATGATCGACTCTAGGGGCAGTGCTCATCTCCATTTCTTAACCAAGGGAGCGGCATTATCTGAAGACGCGTCTATAGTCATGTGGCCAGCCTGACTATACAACCAGGGGTGGGATTCAGCCTATTCAGACTGGTTTGGGCAAACCGGTAGCTCTGATGATCAGCTGAGAGCGAACCGGTTCGCTCCGACAATCAGGTGGGCCCACCCGCCCCTGCGCTATACTGACCTATATTTCCTTTGCTTGAAGCCCAGCTGATAGGCATGACAGAGCGGATTGCCATGCCTCAGCTGTTTTACTCACCCGGGGCTGCAGTAGAAGGTAAGTTTTGGAGCTGTTTTCAAATGCACCACGCGCGTTCAGCGAACCGGTTGTTACACCAGTTGAATCCCACCACTGTATACAACGAGGCGCACGGACTGTTGTTACCTTCACACCAAACTGGTACCTATTTATCTACTTGCATTAGTATGCTTTTGAACTGCTAGGTGAGCAAGAGCTGGGACAAGTAATGGAAGTTCACCCCATCAAGCAGTGCTTGGATCTCAAACCTGGGCTCTCAGTTTTCCAGTTAACAAAGTCAGCGTCTTTAATTGCTGAGCCATCACTTATTTTACCACAGTATCTTAAAATCCAAGCTTTTTGTGAACTTTAAGCTTAATTACATAATTACGGGTCTCCTTAAAATAGCAGAAGTACACTTTTGGAATATAAATATACTATTGAACTTGTTTGATCTTTCACAAAGAATTTTGTATATTACCCACTAAATTGAAATAGTCTGTTCCTAATTGCCAGGCCTTAAAGGAAGCTTTTTAAAATATATAGTGCATTAGCACAGATTCAAATCCCATGAATGTCCATATATAATCTCATCATATTAAATCAAAATATTTACTTTACAAGCCAGACAAACTTCCTATAAAACTCTTTATATATCTTATAAATCACAAAAAATAAATTTCCATAAATTGCATTATAACTTTCTTCTGTATAAAATTCAGTACAGCCTCAATTTAACATGCCATGGGGGGGGGGTTATTTACAGGTAGTTACCATTTCTTTACTGCTCGAAGTTACAATTGCACTAAAAAAAAAGTGACTTATGACACTTTTTCACACTTAACCATTGCAGCATCCCCATGATCATGTGATCAAAATTCAGATGCTTGGCAACTGGCATGTATTTATGATGCAATTGCAATAACCCAGGATCATGTGATCACCTTTTGCGATCTCCTGATAAGCAAGGTCAATGGAGAAGCCAGATTCATTTAACAATCATGCTAGCAACTTAACAACTGCAGTGATTCACTTAATAACTCTAGCAATAAGGGCATAAAATGGAGCAAAACTCACAAATCTGTTTTGCTTAGCAATAGAAATGTGGGGCTCAATTGTGATCGTAAGTCAAGGACTACCTATACTGTAAATCTAAACATCTGTTAAATCTGAATTTATGTTTTTTATATCAGCTTAGGACATTTGCATAGCTACAAAATTGATCTAACTCAGAGGTCCTCAAACTTGGCAGCTTTAAGACTTGTGGACTTCAACTCCCAGAATTATCCAGCCAGCAGAGCTAGCTGGAGAATTCTGGGAGTTGAAGTCCACAAGTCTTAAAGCTGCCAAGTTTGAAGACCTCTGAAATTCTACCTAATGTAAAATAATTGCAATGTTTGCAATAAAACCTGACATTATTTTGTTAAATTATACAGTAATCCTTAATTTACAACAGTTTGTTTAGCGACCATTCAAAGTTACAATGGCACTGAAAAATGTGACTTATGACTGTTTTTCAAAATTACAAACTTTGTAGCATCCCTAGGATGATGTGTTCAAAATTCAGACGCTTAGCAACTGGTTTGTATTTATGACCATTGCTGTGTCCCAAGGTCATGTGATCACCTTTTGTGACCTTCTGACAAGCAAAGTCAATGGGGAAGCCAGATTCACTTAACAACTGGATTACTAATTTAACAACTGCAGTGATTCACTTAACAACTGTGGCAAGAAAGGTCATAAAATGGGGCAAAACTCAATAAATGTTTCACTTAACAACAGAAATTTTTGGCTCAATTGTGGTCGTAAGTCAAGGACTACCTGTACAGTATATTTAATGTTTATTTAACACAGTTCATTTAATGGTTTGTTTTGAGCTCTCATCAGCTATTCCTGCTAAAGTTAACAAATTCACAGATGTATGTACACATATCAGTGAGTGTACTGTAAAGCCTCAATTTATTAGATCTCAGTTTAATGGACCTCAGCAAAGGGAAACTTTTTTGTTCAGACTTCTCCATTTACAAGACTAGTGTCCATTAAATTGAGGGTTTCTCCATTATATCAGGATTATAAATGGATGTCAGATATGCCAGTGATATAATTGTGTAAATGATGTAAATTGACATCTTTTCAGATATAAAGAATACCTTCTGCCATGTTAAATTGAGGTTTTATTGTCATATATCATTGATTTTGAGTACTGTAGTGTATTGTACAATTCAGTGTACAATGTGAATCTAGTTACTATTCATCTATAAACTATGATGTATTACTTCCTGCAAGATGTACCCTCAGTTAATCATAACTTGTTCGAACCATAAGTAGTAATTAGTCAATACATTAATTGACTAACACCTTCTTTTAAGGTTTGCTTACACAGAGCAAAAACTAAATAAAGGGGTCTAACAAATCTTACCCCTTCATGGATCACTGCCTTGTTGTAGTGAAGGGACTTGTGTAGCTCAATGAAGCTATGAGCTATGTTGTGCAGGGCCACCCAAGACGGACAGGTCATAGCAGAGAGCTCTGACAAAACGCGATCTACTGGAGAAGGAAATGGCAACCCACTCCAGTATCTTTGCCATGAAAACCCCATGGACAGTACCAAAAGGCAAAAAGATATGATGCTGGAAGATAAGCCCCTCAGGTCGAAAGGTGTCCAATATGCTACTGGGGAAGGCTAGTACCAGTAGCGCCAGAAAGAATGAAGCGACTGGGCCAAAGCCGAAAGGACGCTCAGCTGTGGATGTATCTGGTGGTGAAAGGAAAGTCCGATGCTGTAAAGATCTATACTCCATAGGAACCTGGAATGTAAAAACCATGAATCAAGGTAAGCTGGACGTGGTCAAACTAGATGACAAGACTGAACATTGACATCTTAGGAATCAGCAAACTAAAATGGACAGGAATTTCAGATGACCATCAAGTATACTACTGCGAGCAAGAATCCCTCAGAAGAAATGGAATAACCTTCAAAGTCAATAAAAGAGTAAGAAAAGTGGTACTGGGATACAATCCCCAAAATGACAGAATGATCTCAGTTTGAATGGCAAACCATTCAGTAGTCCACGTCTATGCCGCAACCACTGGTGCTGAAGAGGATGAAGTTGACCGGTTCTATGAAGCCCTACACCACTTTATAGAATTAACACCAAAACATTATGTCCTTATCATCATGGGGGATTGGAATGCTAAAGTAGGAAGCGAAAAGATAACCGGAATGACAGGCAAGTTTGGCCTTGGAGTACAAAATGAAGCAGTGCACAGGCTGATAGAATTTTGTCAAGAGACTACAATGGTCATAATAAACACTCTTTTCCAACAACCCAAGAGACGACTCTACACATGGACATCACCAGACGGTCAACACAGAAATCAGACTGACTATGTGCTCTGCAGCCAAAGATGGAGAAGCTCTATACAGTCAGTAAAAACAAGACCAGGAGCTGACTGTGGCTCAGAGCATGAGCTTCTCGTTGCAAAATTTAGGCTTAAATTGGAGAAAGTAGGGAAAAGCACTAGGCCACTCAGGTATGAATTAAATCATATTCCTGATGAATATACAGTAGAGGTGACAAATAGATTTAAGGAATTAGATCTGATAGACAGAGTGCCTGAAGAACTATGACAGAAGTTCGCAACATTGTACAGGAGGTAGCAACTAAAACCATCCCAAAGAAAAAGAAATGCAAGAAAGCAAAATGGCTGTCTGAGGAAGCTTTGCAAATAGCTGAGGAAAGAAAGGAAGTGAAAGGCAAGGGAGAAAGAGAAAGATACACCCAATTGAATGAAGAATTCCAGAGAATAGCTAGAAGAGATAAGAATGCATTCTTAAATGAACAGTGCAACAAAATAGAAGAAAACAATAGAATAGGAAGGACCAGAGATCTCTTCAAGAAAATTGGCAATATGAAGGGAACGTTTTATGCAAAGATGAGCATGATAAAGGATAAAAATGGCAGGGACCTAACAGAGGCAGAAGAGATTAAGAAGTGGTGGCAAAATTACACAGAAGAACTATACAAGAATGAGCTTAACATCCCTGATAACCACGATGGGGTGGTCACTGACCTCGAGCCACACATCCTGGAATGTGAAGTCAAATGGGCCTTAAGAAGTCTGAGCAACAACAAAGCTAGTAGAAGTAACAGTATTCCAGCTGAGCTATTCAAAATCTTGAAAGACGATGCAGTAAAAGTGCTACACTCAATTTGCCAGCAAATTTGGAAAACTCAACAGTGGCCACTGGATTGGAAAAGGTCAGTTTACATTACAATTCCAAAGAAGGGCAATGCCAAAGAATGTTCAAACTATCGGACCATTGTACTCATTTCACATGCTAGCTAAGTTATGCTCAAAATCCTACAAGCTAGGCTCCAGCAGTATGTGTACCGAGAACTCCCAGAAATACAGGCAGGATTTCGAAGAGGCAGAGAAACTAGAGATCAAATTGCCAACATACGCTGGATCATAGAGTAAGCTAGGGAATTTCAGAAAAACATCTACTTCTGCTTCATTGACTATTTAAAGCTTTTGATTGTGTGGATCACAACAAATTAAGTATTTGTTGTGATGTACCAGACCATTTTATTTGTCTTTTGAGAAACCTACAGCATATGCAGGTCAAGAAGCAACATTGAGAACTGGACACAGAATAACTGATTGGTTCAAAATTGGGAAAGGAGTTTGGCAAGGCTGTATACTGTTGCCCTGTCTATTTAACTTATATGCAGAGCACATCATGAGAAAGGCAGGGCTAGATGAATCAAAAGTTGGAATTAAGATTGTCTGGAGAAATATCAACAACCTCAGATATGCAGATGATACCACTCTAATGGCAGGAAGTGAAGAGCAACTAAAGAGCCTCTTGATGCAGGTGAAAGAGAGTTCAAAAGTTGGCTTAAAACTCAACATTAAGAAAACTAAGATCATGGCATCCGGCCGTCTCAATTCCTGGCAAATAGATGGGGAAGAAATGGAAGTAGTGACAGATTTTATTTTCCTGGGCTCCAAGGTCACCACAGATGGGGACTACAGCCAAGAAATTAAAAGATGCTTGCTCCTGGGGAGGAAAGCTATGGCAAATCTATACAGCATACTAAAAAGCGGACACATCACTCTGCCAACAAAAGTGCATATAGTCAAGGCTATGGTTTTCCCAGTTGCAATGTATGGCTGTGAAAGTTGGACCATGAGCCACGGTGGCACAGTGGTTAGAGTGCAGTACTGCAGACTACTTCTGCTGATCACCAGCTGCCAGCAGTTTGGCAGATCAAATCTCACCAGGCTCAAGGTTGACTCAGCCTTCCAGCCTTCCGAGATCAGTAAAATGAGGACCCAGATTGTTGGGGGCAATATGCTGACTCTGTAAACTGCTTAGAGAAGGCTGTAAAGCACAATGAAGCAGTATATAAGTCTAAGTGCTATTGCTATAAGGAAGGCTGAGCACCAAAGAATTGAGGCCTTTGAACTATGGTGCTGGAGAAGACTCCTGCAAGTCCCTTGGACTGCAAGGCGATCAAACTGGTCAGTTCTAGAGGAGATCAACCCTGACTGCTCTTTAGAAGGCCAGATCCTGAAGATGAAACTCAAATTCTTTGGCCAACTAATGAGAAGGGAGGACTCACTGGAGAAGAGTCTAATGCTGGGAACAATTGAGGGCAAAAGAAGAAAGGGATGATAGAGAATGAGGTGGCTAGATGGAGTCACTGAAGCAGTCAGTGTGAGCTTAACTGGACTACGGGGGATAGAGGACAGGAAGGCCTGAAGGAACATTGTCCATGGGGTCACAATGGGTCGGACACAACTTCGCAACTAACAACAACAACAAATCTTGAAATTACAGTTTTTCTTTATGAAAATGCAGACTACAAGTTACAGATAGTCCTGAACTATTCGTTAAGCAACCATTCAAAGTTACAACAGCACTGAAAAAAGTGACTTATGACTGGTCCTTGCACTTATGACTGTCACAGCATCCCCAGTCTTATGACCCTAACCCTAACCCTAACCCGGTCAAAATTTCAGCAGCCAGCATACATTTATGATGGCTGCAGCACCCTGAGATCGTATGATCACCATCTGCAACCTTTTCAGCTGGTTTTTGACAAGCAAAGTCAATATGAAATCTGGATTTGCTTAACAACCACTTAATTCAGTTAACAACTGCAGTGGCAAAAAAGTTCGCGAAACTGGGTGTGACTCACTTTACAGTCACCTTGCTAAACAATAGAAATTCTGGCCCCAAATGTGGTCAACTAACAATCACAATTGAGCCCAAAATTTATGTTAAGTGAAAAATGTGCTAAGTGAATTTCTCCTATTTTACAACTTTTCTTGCCACATTTGTTAAATGAATCACTGCAGTTGTTAAATTAGTACAATGTTAAATAAATCTGGCTTCTCCATTGATGTTGCTTGTCAGAAGGTCTCAAAATGACTCCTGAACATTGCAACCATCATAAATATGAGTCAGTTGCCAAGCATCTGAATGTAAATCATGTGACCATTGGAATGCTGTAATGGTCATAGTGTGAAAAATGGTCATAAGTCACTATTTTCAGTGCTGCTGTAACTTTGAAGAGTCACTAAATGAACTGCTGTAAGTCGAGGTCTACGTGTATTGTTTTATAAAAAGGTAATATTTCATATTTCCTATCATACTACCAAGGACCGTGATGGCGAACCTATGGCACGCATGCCACAGATGGCACGTAAGGTCCTCTCTGTGGGCACGTGAGCCGTCACCCCAGTTCAGCTCTGCCACATATGCGCGCGCAACTCCCACCGGCCAGCTGGTCATCGGGTCTCTGCCGCGCATGCGCAGATGGGCAAGTTGTATGCGGGGGGCTACGCATGCATGCGTGGGGGTGTGTGCGGGGGGCACACACACATTTTAGGGGTTCAGGTCGGCGTGCATGCAATTGCGCGCACGCATGTTTTGGACACTCGGTCCGGAAAAGGTTACCCATCACTGATCTAAGAATACAAAGTAACTAGCATTATATTAAAATACCAAAATAATTTTACATCCAAATAAATTAGGATTGACTATATATTTAGTTTTTGCAAAATGCTATTACTGAAACAAAAACAGCAAGTATCTCAGCAGATGTTATCTATATTTTGGAATACAAACTGAAAAATTACACAGGAAATAATTCAGCTGGTATGTGGTGCATCATATGTTAACAGTGAACTTATTAAGTTCTAGATTTCATAGGGTTTTGTTGGTTTTTACTTATTGCTCCTATTAAATGGAACAGGGCGAATTTTAATCTGTAATTAAAATGTTGAACAGACCAAATAAGTCATTTCTGGCAAAGTATTTAAAGGTCTACCTGTTTTCACAGTTTCAGTCTCGATTTCTTGTTCTTCTGCAACATCTTGTAGCAGGTAAGTTTCATCATCATAAACAAAAATCTGTGCAGCATATCCTTGTTCTACTCTGGCACATGGTACAGGCTCTACAATCACTGCTGGATATTCAGAAACTGCTTCATTCTCCTATGGAACACAGTGAGAAAGATGTGAATAATATCATCATCTCAATCCAAGCAATGTTTTCTGTTTGTAAAGCTATGTCTTTAATATCATTTTACAAATCAGTCTGGATATAAGGTATGAATTTGAGAAAATACACCAGTGTAAAAAACATGCAAGCATTATTAACTTCTCACCAAATGTGTACCAAGTCTTGGAAAAACATGTAATTTTAAATGTACTAGCATTTTATTTTCATAACTTGGAAGTGACTAGGTACATTAGTAAAAATAATCAGAATAGAAAAAATAGCATGGTTCAAATTTATACTATTAATATTTTTATATTATTTTAAAATACATTTTGTTCAACTCCTGTTGGTGAACATACTCCTGTCTCTTGTTTTCACCACAACAACCCTGTAAGGTGGATTGGGCCAAGAGAGAATGGACATTGACTTACCTGAATGTCCTTTTTCGGAACGCTGCGTATACACTCCAGCATTGGGAAAATCCTCTTATCTGACAGCAACTGAGAGAACTTTTTTTACTTATCTACCCACTCTGTGCTCTCTCCACGCCCCCTTTTGCACCCGAATCCCCAGTCTTGAACGAAGACACCATAGGTGAACTACAACAAAATTTATTAACACAAAACCACCACAAACCAACATACAAAGAAAGGGAGGGAAATGGAGTGTATACGCAGCGTTCCGAAAAAGGACATTCAGGTAAGTCAATGTCCATTTTCCAGAACGCTGCTACTACACTCCAGCATTGGGACATACCCAAGCCTAACTTCCAGGGTCGGGCAAAACACTATCCAACTCAGAGGACCCAGCCACCACTGCTTGCAAAACTCGTCGCCCAAAAGACGCCTCAGCCGAAGCGTAGGCATCAATACGGTAATGTCTTATGAAAGGCGACAAGGAAGTCCAAGTAGCCGCCCTACAGATGTCCAACACAGAAGCCTGGGTAGCCCAGGCTGCAGAAGTAGCCGCACTCCGCGTAGAATGAGGCAGAATGTTCCCAGGAACAGGACGACGCTGATTCTCATAAGCAGCAGCAATACAGGCCTTAATCCAACGACCAATCGTGGTCGACGACACTTTCTGACCCATGGATGCAGGATGGAATGAAACAAATAGGGCTTCCGTCTTCCGAAACTCGGCCGTCCTACGCATGTAACGTCTCAACGCCCTGCGCACATCCAGAGTGTGCCAGAGAACCTCCCGGTGATGTCTCGGCGACGGGCAGAAATCCGGAAGCACTAATTCCTGCGCCCGGTGAAACCACGAGTTAACCTTGGGCAAAAAAACAGGATCCATCCTCAGGACCACAGTGTTAGCATGAAAAATGCACAAATCTTTCCTGACGGATAAGGCAGCGAGCTCAGAAATGCGTCTAGCCGACGTGATCGCCAGGAGAAATGCAACTTTGAACGACAGAAACTTAAGTGAAGTGGAACCCAGCGGCTCAAACGGAGACAAAGTGAGAGCCTGCAAAACCAAAGATAAATCCCAAGTGGGATAACGATGAACCGTAGGCGGTCTCAGGTTCGTAGCTCCATGAAGGAACCCCTTCACCCACGGATGATGAGCCAAGGAAGTGTACGGTGGACAGGATAACACAGTGGCCAGGGCCGCCACCTGGCGCCTGAGAGTGGCAGGAGACAAACCCCGTTCCAAACCCGCCTGTAGAAAAATGAGGACATCCTGAACCGTTGCAGACGTAGGATCCACATGAGCAGTCGCACACCAACGGCAAAAGGCTCTCCACGTGGCTTCGTAGATCCTCGTCGTGGATGGTCGACGGGCCGACTGAATTGTACCAATCACCGTATCCGGCAAACGGCCTTTCTTCAAGAGGACGCGCTCAAATGCCAGACGGCCAACTGCAGCCATTGGGGCTCGGGATGACGAATGGCCCCCTGACACAGCACGATCCGATGTGGAGGAATCACCCACGGGTCTGTCACCGAAAACTCCACAAGATCTGCGAACCATGGCCTGCGGGGCCAATGTGGAGCCACCAGTAATATCTCCGCCCTCTCCACTATCATCTTGCGAACCACCTGCTGAATCAGAGTGACGGGTGGGAAGGCATATAGTAGACCCGCTGGCCAACGACACCGCAGAGCGTTTGTGTCCTCTGCCGCTGGAGTCGGATACCGAGTGATGAACCGGGAAAGTTGGGCGTTGGTCGGACTGGCGAACAAGTCTACCAGAGGCCGTCCGAAGCGAAGAGAAATCTCCTGAAATAGACTGGGAAGCAGCTGCCACTCGGCCTGGTCTATCACTTCCCTGCTGAGCCAATCCGCTCGTGTGTTGGCTTCCCCGGAAATGTGGTCTGCGAGGATGGACTCCAGATTCCTCTCCGCCCAGTTGAACAGACGTGTCGACTCGAGCATCAGCGTCTGTGACTTCGTCCCCCCTTCCCGGTTTATGTGCGCTTTGGCAGATGTATTGTCCGTGAGAATCAGGACATGACGACCCCAAACCAGCGACCGGAAATGCAGAAGGGCGAGACGAATGGCTCGAAGTTCCAATAGGTTGATGCTCTGTGCACGTTCCTCTGGAGACCATTGTCCTTGACCCACCTGGGCGCCCAGGTGGGCTCCCCAGCCATGGAGGCTGGCATCGGTGGTGATCACGACCCGGTCTAGTTCCAGAAAACTGCAACCTTGCAGGATGGCCGACGACTTCCACCAACACAGTGACATTCTGACTCGCGGAGGCACGAACACCGTCCTTGTGGAGTTGGAACTGCCTGTTCTCTGGAATGGAAGCAGAAGCCATTGCAGTGGACGAGAATGTCTGCGTGCCCACGGAACAACACGGAAACACGAGACCATCTTCCCCAACAAACGTGACAGCGTCAATAGAGGAGCCTTCCTCCGGGTCAGCACTTGGCCCACAAGCGATTTGATGTTTTTCGCCCTCTCTGAAGACAGGAAAACCTGACCCTTCTCGGAGTCTATCAGGGTCCCGAGGTGTAGAATCGCGGTCGTGGGAACGAGCTGGCTCTTGTCCAAGTTGATGGAGAATCCGTGCTCTCGGAACGCTGAAAGCACCGTGTCTCTGTCTTGCGCCGCTTGTGCCCTGGACGAGGACAGGATCAGAATGTCGTCCAGGTAACATAACACCCTCACCGGAACGGTACTGAGATACGCGGCCACTACCGCCACCAGTTTGGTGAAAGTCCTGGGAGCCGAGGAAAGACCGAACGGCATTGCACAATACTGGTAATGCCTGCCCGCATACTCGAATCGCAGAAACTGTCGATGCGAAGGAAGCACTGGAACATGCAGGTAAGCCTCTCGCAAATCCACCGACTGCATCAGGTCCCCTTGGCGAATAGAAGCCAGAATGGACCGAAGAGAATGCATCTTGAAACGACGGTAACGTACCGCCCGATTCAACTCCTTGAGGTTGAGAATGCCTCTGACCCCTCCCGAACTTTTGGGAACCAAAAATAGTATCGAATAGAAGCCGGTCCCCTGCTGGTCCAACGGAACCGGTTCTATCGCGCGGATCTCCAGCAGGTGTGCTATCTCTTCCACCATCAGGCTGCGAGAGTCTGTGGACAGGGAAACTGGACACCGGATGAACCGTCGTGGGGGCCGATCCGTGAATTCGATTGCGAGGCCCTCCGAAATAGTACGACGCACCCACTCGTCCGGAGTGGACCGGGCCCACCGATGACAAAAGGCCCGGAGACGTCCTCCCACTGGTCCCGGAGTCGGTGAGTCATTTGCCCCTTCTGAAGGGCCTAGAAGTGGATCCGCGATAGGGGCGCTTGGAGGAGGACTGTGATCTGCCACGCTCTCTGAAACGTTGTCTGTCGGAGAAGCGGTCTGGAGCCTGGAACGACTGCCGGTAAGTCGAGGGGCCTCCCTGCCCCGAGTAGGAACGAAATGGCTGACGTTGCGTGTAAGGGGTGTAACGCCTGTCTTGTCTGCGAAGGGACGAGGGCATAATTTTGCGTTTGTCTTTGTCCTCCACAAGAATCGGCTCCAATGCCGTGCCAAACAAGTTCGGAGCTTTATACGGGGCCGCCGCCAACTTCCACTTGGTTTTCACATCGGCTTTCCACGGCCGTAGCCAGAAAAGGCGTCGCGATGTGACAGAAGTCGCTAACGCCCGCGATGCAAACTTGACAGAGTTCAACGAAGCATCCGCCGAATACTCTGTGGCTGCAATAATCTTGTTAATATCGTGGCGCAAGCGGGTATCCTCTGGAGGGAGGCGTTCCTGAAGTTGGCGTAACCAGATCAAAGAGGCCCTATTGAAGAACGAAGTAGCCGTGGCAGTTCTAACAGTCCAGGCCACGGCTTGATGAGACCTACGAAAGGCCAATTCGGTGCGCCTGTCCTCCGATTTGAGCCCCTCCAGCGGATCGGATGAGACCATCGAATGCGAAGTGAGAGACGCCACCGGTGTATCCACAGTGGGCACGTCCAACATGGCTTCAAGCTCGGGCGCCGCACAGAACAGCTTCTTATCTAAATTGCTTGGTGCAGTGGACGACCCTGGTTGGGCCCAAGGCGCTTGCAAAACATCCGCGAACAGTTGAGGGCACGGAATAAAGTCCTTCTCCTGCTTGACTTGCTTAAACAGGGCATCATGAGGACCGGTCTCAGACGGGGTAGTCGGGGGTTGTGCTCCCACCGAACCCAGATTAGTAGTCAAATGAGCCTTGTGAAGGAGGGACTTAAATAGTGAGGGACGAAACAAGCCCGTGAAGGCTGGAGTGTCAGGTACCAGACCTTCATCCTCAGAGAATTCGAGGTCATCGGGGCCCTCCTCGTCATGGCCCGAGCCCTCAGACGAAACAGACTCACGAGGCGAGGGGGAACGAGCCCTGCGAGAGCTTGAAGAGGCCAACGTGCCCGAAGTCCCCGCCGCCGATGTCTGGGCCGCTGTCTGCGCTCCGGCCGCCATAATAGAAGCCAACGCTGTTGACAACATCGTCTGGAAGTCAAACTGAGACGGAGGCGGAGGATTGTCCACTTCTCGGAGTCCCGCTGCTGTAGGCGTGAAAGTGGCCGAAGGTTGGCGCCGAGGGGGCGGAAAGGCCTCTAAACCCGCTGAGGAAACATCAGGCATCGACTGGGACACGCCCTTCTGCCAAGCCAAGGAACCGGATTGGACCGTTCTCCGCTCCGAAAGGTCAGGAACAGGAACAGCCTGGTGGGCGGATCCCGTATCACCACGGACCAAAGAAGCTGACGCCTGCTTGGCCTTCTCACATCTCTTTTCCAAAGCCTTATGACGCCTGAGAGCATCCTTCTCAGCGGCAGAGGAGGTCTTAGAGTGGCGGGACTTGTGACCGCCAGACTCAGAGCGTTTGCCCGATTGTTTCTTGCGGGACTTAGATCTGACAGGGCTGACCTCCTGATCACTGTCTGAGGAGAACGAACAGTCCGCCATGGTGAGAGTGCCCCAAGCTGAATAGTAATTATTAATCAATTGATAGACAGATGGATTTGTAAAAATAATAAATAATGAATCAATAATTGATTGATTGATTGACAGATGATTAATTGATAAATTGATTGGATGAATACTTGTTTGGTTAATTAATTGGTTGATTGAATGACTGGTTGCTTTGATTACTTAATCAATAAATATCAGCTTGATTGATTAATTATTTGAATGATTGGATTAATTGAATGATGAGTTAAAAGTCTGGTTACCGCTCTGGGCAAACACTATGCCCCAACAAGCTGTGTTGGCACTCCTGCCACGCCAAGAACCAGGGCACCCCTGTCTCTGTCCAGGTGTGTGGGAAAGCCTTGCACAAAGGCTGCAAATGGGGTGAGCTATAAACGCTCCCCCCCCCTTTTTCCTCCTCCGAGTCAATGCCCAGGGCGGGGCAGAGACTCAGCCAGTCAGACCTCAGAGAAAAGGCTGCGGCCCTCTAATTAGGGTCCGCGCTGCCACGAGGTGATTCCCAAAATGGCGGCCGCCCTAATGGCTCAAAATGGCGGCCGCAAGTTGGTGGCGCAGTTATAAAATGGCGGGCCGCCCGAGCTTTGAAGGATGGCGGAGCGCTTTCCCCCTGGCGCCGCTCACACGCGGACGCCAATCAGGGATGGAGACTGGAGCGGCTTTGTACGGCGGGAGGGTAGCGAGCTCCGACAGCCACGCCACACCCCCCCCCTCAGCAATCGCTTACGGCCGAAGCTCCGAGGCCGAAAACACCGCCAGTCACAGCGCCGCCCGCAGAAGCCTGACGGGACGGCCGCTGGATGAGTCACGCCACTACACACAGCGAGCCGGTAGCCGCTCCTGCAAATACCTCCGTTCCGGCTCGCTGTTTCACACGGGAGTCGGGGAGCGATCCAGTCAGCCCCGACCTCCCCGGCAATAGAATAACCTTACCGGATCCGCCCCTCAGGGACAGAAGCCGGCAGCAGCAGGCGCAGAAGCGCGAAAGTCGGCACGACCCAGCTCCCTGGGCACGAAACCGACGAGCAGCTGATAGACTCACAGGAACTCAGAGAAACCTAAACTCAACCGAAAAAAGGGAGAAATAAAAAAGGGGGCTAATCAAAAATAACCAAAAGGCCTAACGCAACACTCAGAGCACAGAGAAAATCCTCCCAGTGTGTCAGCAACTGAGAGAAAGACTGGGGATTCGGGTGCAAAAGGGGGCGTGGAGAGAGCACAGAGTGGGTAGATAAGTAAAAAAAGTTCTCTCAGTTGCTGTCAGATAAGAGGATTTTCCCAATGCTGGAGTGTAGTAGCAGCGTTCTGGAAAATTCTTTAATTTCAGTGAAATAATTAAATTTATTCAAGATTTTTGGTTTTTCATTAAATTATTTTTAGATTTATATCCTACCTCTCACTGGGAAATTCAAGGCAACATACCAAGTGCTCTGTCTTCTATTTTTTTCTCTGCAGAAGGAATCCTGTGAGATTAGCTGGACTAAGTGGTACGGTAGTAATTGTCCCATGACTGAGGGTAGACTGCCCCACAGTTCTAGCCCAATATCTTAACTACTACTATCCATACATTTGATCTATCTTCTTTCCAAAATACATTTTGAATTTACATGAAGAACATACAGCTTCTCCTATTTTCTGACCTTGCCTTGAATCTGTACTCCATTGCTGTCAAATTCCAGGCTTGAGCTTCCATTGTGAACTATTGCTGATGTCATTGTACATTCCTTGGATGTATTGCAAGACTAACAGCAAAATAAGTCAATATTTTCAAGAACCGCAATATTGACAGTGTGAAGTATAAGAAATCCACAAACAGGAGGAATATTTCCAAAATTCAATTTCTCAGTACTGGAATAAGAAATCCTGAGAGAAAACAAAGGCATTAGTTATTCAGTGTTTTATATGCTAATGCTTCTAAAAGGTATACAAGGTTACATTAAAATTGAGCAATACTAAATGGTGTAATTTGCATGGCAAGTAGTCCTTGTTAAGTGGCCACAACTGAAACTGGAAACTTGGTTAAGAAAAGTGATCACTAAGTGAAGCCACAACTATCCTTATAATCTTACTTCAACTTTCCTTCACTTTAAACATCTGGGAAATGACCAACCCAGTGAGGGTTGGTCGTAAAGTTACATTTTCATCACCACTCTGTGAAGGGTCACTAAACAACGCAATAGCACTTACACTTATATACCGCTTCATAGTGCTTTACAGTCCTCTCTAAGTGGTTACAGAATCAGCATATTGCCCCCAAAAATCATTTTACCAACCTTGGAAGGATGGAAAACTGAGTCATCCTTGACCCGGAGAGGATGAAACTGCTGGCAGACAGCAGAATTAGCCTGCAATACTGCATTCTAACCACTGAGTCACCGAGGCAATAGCTACATAAGGACTATCTTTATGTGAAAAATTATTGATTTGCCATCTCATCTGTTTGTTAAAGTTTGCACATCATCCACCATATTTAAATTTTCAGCTACTTTAAAATCTTTTTAATATTACTTTCAGAAATTATATTACTATTCAAAAGTAATTAACTATATAAACTAAGATGAATTCAAAAAATAATCTAGAGATATTTAAATAAATTTTAAAATATTATTATTCATTGCTTATGAACTCAAGCATTTGCTGTAGCTATATATTTATATACAATGCTAAAGTAGCTCAATTCATAGTTTCTGTCACAATAATTCTCTAATGCCAACTGTAATATTAAATAATTTTATTAACGAAGTACAAGAAATAAAGGAAATAATAAGAGTATTCAATCATTAACCCCATCATATTCTGAGCGCATCAGTAGAAACTATAATTTTGAGGTTCTGGAGGTCGAACATAAAAATTTACACATATATATGCATATAACAAAAAAGTTTTAAATCTCTCCTGGGAAACAGAGTAGAAACAAAAAATTGGTGAATTCTCATTCAATCCATCACAAAGCCAGTGGCCAGTTATACTCCCTCTGCCTTAGGAAACTATTTCTGAAAATACTGCCAAGAAAATAAATGGACTTGCCCAAGCAGTCGCGAGCAGT
This sequence comes from Pituophis catenifer annectens, assembly GCF_029215685.1. Lineage (NCBI taxonomy): Eukaryota > Metazoa > Chordata > Lepidosauria > Squamata > Colubridae > Pituophis > Pituophis catenifer. Next base: position 51,838,237 of record NW_027256888.1, read on the forward strand.
CAAGACTTCAAAGCACACACAGAGAAACACAGATACAGACAACATATACATGCACATATATAATAATATTAAAAGTATCAAACAGTTATAAGAGAGCCAGGTGGCGCAGCAGACTAATAGCCTGTTATTAACATCCAGCTGCCTACAATTACTGCAAGTTTGAATCTCCCCAGGCTCAAGGTTGACTCAGCCTTCCATCCTTTCTAAGGTAGGTAAATTGAGGACCCAGTTTGTGGGGGCAATAAGCTGACTTTGTATAAATAAACAAAAGTATGAAGGCTATTACTTAATGCATTGTAAGTCGCCCTGAGTCTCCGGAGAAGGGCGGCATATAAATCAAATTAAAAAAAAAAAAAAAGGATGGTTGTTTCCAGTTGTTAATGTCAGTAAAAACAGCTTTCCTGTCTTCCTTTTGCCATGTCCGTGACTGGTAAAATGCTATTGGTCAACAGGATCCTGAGGATGTTAGCAGCCATTCTGACAGAATGCTACAACCATTCACAAGAATTCTTATAATGTATTAAAACTATACTTCTACCTTTGAGGTCTCTGGATGATCATGGGAAAACTAAGAACCTATAGTGATATTAGCAGAATCATTTTGATAACAATAAACTTGGGAAGGATTCAATAGTAGTTAAAAATGTCGAATCCAGACTGAACATTTGTTTGACTGTGCAACAAACCACGATAATAATAATAGGCAATAAAACTATCACAATGTAGAATCACAGAGCTGGAAGAGACCATTTTGGCCACAGACTCCAATCATCTGCATAACACAGAAAATCAAAGTATTCCAAGATATACATTTTATAAAACAATTGCTTCAATAATCAGAAAAAAAAAAGAATCAGAAAAGGGCTAATTCAGTTTTTCTGTCTGTAAACTCTCTGCCCATACCAAAAGTTTTCATGTGAAGGGACTATTTCTGGGGGGGAAAGTCTCTACATGTGGCAATAATTTTCATAAAATATTTTATACATAAAACTATAAAAGCACAAATCAGAACTAATAATTACAATTCTTCAGATTTTCTTATTTGAAGAAGATCTAAATAGGGATTTCTACTATTCCTTCTTGTGTTTAATTCAATTACAGAAATATGGACAAATAGCCACATATCCAAATAATAAGTATACTGTGGTGTGGAAGTCTACCTAGACCATTTGTGATCTGGACAAAGTGAAACTGGATCCCTTTGGTGCTTCTGGTTGTCCTCTTAGACAAACAGGGCAAGACTAGTACACATTTGCTTATTGCTCCTCCCTATCTTTCTTCCTCCTTCTTAGCTATGCCCAATGGTCTTGCCTTTTTCCCACTGTCTTCTATTCAGAATGGACCAAACACATACTTTGATCTGAATATGCACTTGAAACAGTGTTCTGTGTGTGGAACAACCTGTGCGCAGAACATTTTACACCTCTTTAGTGGCTAGCAACTATACAGTATATAAGTTGATCTAAAAGATAAGGGAAAGATAATAAGCTTTAAATAGGTTAGACATACTCAAAAAAAATTAGTCTTGCAATCATCACTGTACCTTTCTACCAGGGATCAACAGAAAACAAACAGTAGGTTTTCAGACATTTTCTCTGTACAAGAGGGAATCTGACTGAACAGTTGCCATAGATGTAGCTAGGTAGCTGTCACCAGAAGACACCTGATGGCTTACCTCTGTTTCCTCAGAGAGTCTCTGGAAGTGCCATATAGTCAAAACAGAGATGGCGAAATAAATAACTTTCTATCTTGCTGTTACTCATCAACAACCAGATAAGAATAGATTACTTAAACTGACTAACTGGAAGAACTCAAAATATTACCTATTAAAATGGGCCTAACAGTAACTGATACAGTTCTTAGCTTTAATGATTTAAACAAGCATCATTTAGATTCTTAAACACCACAAACATGGGGGGGGAAATTCACTATATAACTAGCACTGGTAAAATAAAGAATATCCAGAAAACTCTAACCCATATAATTGTAGCATATAAACTGCTCGTAATTAATAGGTCAAGATTTCAGATGTTTAACCCTAACCCTAACCCTGGATATAGGAAAACTGGCTACTAGACAAGTCAATCAATTTCACTATGAAACTGCACAATGTTAGGATTTTGGGAGGTTAATATTTTAAAAATACTGTCTTCCTTCAACTTCAATCCATTTCAATTTCTGCTCTCTGGAACAACCGAAAACATTTCGTGACTTATTTGTCTGTGATATCAGTTCAGGTATTTTAGAGTACTATCATATCTCTCCACAGTATTTCCAATTATTCAATTGCTTCTTGTAGGACAAAGGAGAATAATCCCGATTATTCTCAGCATATGTCTATGAAATACTTTTTAATGCCCAGAAGTAAATATAATATTTGAAGTAGGGTATAACTGACACATAATAAAGAAAAGCTATTATTTCTTCTGATTTAGAAAATATTTCTTTCTCCTCATAAAAAGAGAAGACTGGTGATGGGTTAACAGTTGTTCATAATGACTGGCCATGGTGGTACTTTGAAGAGGTAGCATGCCATCTCCTCTTTCAAAACCATCAACCCTTCTCTCCAAGTGGTTTCCTACTACCCTAATGTAATTTGTCAAACTAGCTCAATCTAGTCTGACAGACAAGAACAAATTTCAGACAGAAACCCATCTATAAACTCAGAGTTTAAATGTTCAGCCCCTAGTAGTTTACTGAAATTCTGCACAGCCAGCATCCAGGGTGGATTTGATTTAATCGAGTTGATTTAAATCACAATTTAAATCATGATTTAAATCACTAGTAAAAAGGCTTGATTTAAATCAACTCGATTTAAATCATAATTTTTAAAGAGCAACTGTCATCTCTGCTACTCCTCTGACCCACTGTTGACTCACCGATAGTCCCAGTGTTGCAGAATATACAGCCTCATGCTACATAACTAAGCTCCATTTCATGCTGAATAAACTAAATTATTTATGTATCTTAAATAGAAAATTATCTTACGATAGATTTTTACCCCAAAAGTTTTTTATTAAAATAAATTCGATAAAAATAAAAAAAATTCGATTTAAACCAAAAAAATCCAATTTAAATCAAAAAAATCTGATTTTTTTGATTTTTTTTTTTAAAAACATTGATTTTTATCCACCCTACCAGCATCTAATTCCAAGCATATAGGATTTTGTCTGCAAAATTCTTAGTAAAAAAGTTATAGAAGCCAGTGGGAAGAAACAAGGACAACATATGTTACTCCATAAAAATGATGTAGGGCTGAATTTGTGCTCAATCATATTCACTTTTTATCTTACACCAGTGTCACTCCGGGCATCTCAATGTCATTTCTCAGAACTCCTCAATGATCCAAAGAGTACTCCAGAACTACTTACGGAGAGAAATCAGCAGCACAAGATGATCTGGAAATGATATGACCATAATAAAGGACTAAAGAACTCACCACCACCTGTAAAAACAAGATCCACCCCATGCAGAGTTAAAGATGGCCCATCACCTGACCCTGGGAGACCAAAAACCTAAAGCCAATCTATCTCACTAGGGTTGAATCAAAGTTGGTTCCTCTCTATCCAGACCTTCACAGCCTCTTAGCACTCAGTCAACACTGTGACACATCCCATTCCACCAAAGATGAAGATGTGTAACAGTAACATCAGAATACTGGCAAATGATCTTGCCCAGCATTCTTATGTAACACTTAAAATGGATTTTTAACTACTAACCTACCGGTAGCATGTCAAAAGCATGCAGATATGAGTAGATAAATAGGTACCACTTTGATGGGAAGGTAACAGCACTCCATTTGCCCAGTGCTGTGGAGTCGGAGTCGGAGTCGGAGTCGAGGAGTCGGAGTCGGAGGAAATTTTGGGTACCTGGAGTCGGAGTCGGAGTCGGCAAACAATGCACCGACTCCGACTCCGACTCCTACTAAATTTAGATTGGAATTTTAAAAAAAGCAAGTTTAAATGTCCCAATTCACAAAAAGTTATAATTAATGACTTCTCTACTGTAAGAATAAAGACCAATGCATGCAGTGCCTCACGTAACCGCAAAATGAACACGTTAAGTGACCGTGAAGAAGCATGCTTTTCATGTGCTTCACTATAAGGCACGCAACGCACAATTAGGAGTGGCAATACTTATACTTTCCATAGTGTTGTGTTCTGCTGTTACAGGGAACGCAGCGCCCATGGGTAACCTAGCCTCTCACTGATAAGGGATTAAGTAAATATGTTTTTTGCAGGACTAGAGACACTTGCATAAGTGAAGGGAATGGAGGGTCAATAGTTCAAGACTGAAGCTGTAAACCATTGGAAAAACTGCTGTCATTCAGCTAAGGCTATAAAAACTTGTAAACTCTGATTGTTAGCTTAAACTTTAAACATGACTATGGGATTCTACTAGGGAAATCATGTTTTATAATAAATGCCCCTTCCTGGATCCTCCCACTGCCCTATCTTCAGCAGCAGATCAGCACACAAAAAGGAGAAGGCAGCAGCTTCTGCCCAACTACCTGTTTTGCTCAGTGCTCTTTTGCTTGCTTGGAAAGACTGCAGATTTTTCCCCCCCTAGCTATACTGAAAAACGAAAGAGAAAGTAAAGCAGGCTGTTGGTTTTGCATGTTAGAAAATTAGGCAGGCAGATTTCTTTTCTTTTTCCTCACCAAAAAAGGTAGGTGCAAACAACGGGAAATTTAGGGAAAAAAGGAGATTTTAAAACACAAAAGAAAAAAAGCTCTATTTAACTAGGGAATTGTAATAATTGAGATAGTATTAATTGTATATTGTGTTGAAAGCAGAAATGGTTAAGTTGTGGTTTGGAGGAATATATGGGGGAAATTATTTGGTTTATTATTATTGGTAAATATAATTAATTGATTTGTAAGAAATTGGATTGCATGGAAATAATTGGAATATTCATGTTCATATTGATTAATATACAAAAAAGGTAGTTATATAACTAATTGATTTATATTAAAATGTTGAATTCATATTAAACAACTGTAATATTACATAATTAACCAATGTGAGGATGGATATAAAAATAGATGACAATGGGAAGGGGTATAATATAGAATAGAAGGGAAAAATTGAATTTGATTAAGATTAGAGATGAGGATGAAGGGTAATATTGGTTTTTTACAAAAATAGATGAGGAATAAATATGGCAAAAAGGAAATATAGAAATTGTAAATTTAATTGAAATGACTAAACACTGTTTAAATTTATGAACCGGCCAAATACTCTGTTCAAAGAAAATACATTGTATGTTTGTATGTGTGTTTCTAATTATTGTTATTTATTCATATTTGTTCTCTTTTATTCTTTAAAGTTTAACAATTCATTCTTTATCTTAATATCTTTATATTTGTTTGGGGTTGGCTTTCTTCCCTTTCATCTTTTTTATTGTACAGCAATCTTTCTCCTCAAACCTACCACCTCTCTCTTTTCTTTCCTTCTTACTTTCTCTTCCTCACCCTCTTCTTCTCCTCCCTACTTCCTCTTCCTTTCTCCTTCTCCTCCTCTCTTCCTCCCTCTCTTACCCTCACTCCTACTCTAATTTCCCTTCCCTTCCTTCATCCCTCTCTATTGCTGTATCCTTTTATGTATATGGACTACTCAGAGGGCTGAAAAAGTTATTTCTGACTGGTCCTCTCCCTTTTGACCAGTCCTCGAACTTACGACTGTCCTCACATTTTACGTTTTTGCCCTATCTTGTCACCATGGTGAAGAGAAGCAGTTGTGAAATGAGTGACATGGTTGTTAAAAATGCTGCACGGGCATAAATGTGAGGATGGTCATAAGTGTGAGGACCAGTCAAAAGTGCGAGGACCTGTCAGAAATGACTTTTTTCAGCCCTCTATACACATAGCCATGGCCACCCGGTCACATGACCAGCTAGCCACACCCACCCAGTCACATAACCTCCAAGCCATGCCCACAAAATAAGCCACGCCCACAGAACCGGTAGTAAAAAAATTTAGAACCCACCCCTGGTTGGGGGTCACCACAACATGAGGAACTGTATTAAAGGGTCGCGGCATTAGGAAGGTTGAGAACCACTGGCTTAGAAGAACTTGGTGGAACAGCTTCTTGGATTCAACTGTAAGTGTTTATATTGTATAGGACAAATCATGTCTAGGTTTAGTGCTGGGATATATAGCTTATTTGTTTGTATAAAGCCATGTACGTACAACTTACAAGACTGTGTATGTTGATATTAAAAATCTAATTATATGCCAGTTAGTATAACATATTTTATATTTTAGGGAAAGAGGCATCCTAAACAATGGCAAAAAGACTGCTAACAACAAACACAACAAAGTCTACTGTTTATGAGCACTTTGCATTATCAAGTGATGGAAAACATTACGTGTGCCAATGTATTAGAAAAGATGATGATGGTGAAAAACAATGTGATGCAAAAATTAGCAGTTTCAGTGGGCCTGATAAAAATGCACCTACAAGAGCATCAAATTTGAAAAGACACTTACAGCGTTTTCATCCCAAAGTGTTAGAAGCCGTGAATGAGAAAGATAGCAATGAAAACATTGCATCTACTTCTGTGACAAAAAACGTTCAGAAATCTACTGGAGAACAATCACAAATAAGAAAATTCTTTATATCTGACAAAGTTACCATAAGGATGACACCAGAAAAATTCAAACACCACATTATTGAAATGGTAGTAAAGAATAGTGTACCACTATCCTTCTTTTCACAGACAGCCTTTTTAGGCCTAAATGGAGAAATGGCAAAAAAACTTGGTGTTTCTCTGGAAAGAGAAAGTATAAGGAAACTTATAATTGAGGAGGCCAAATGTAAAAAGGAAGAACTACAGAAAGTTATGAAAGGACGTTTTGTCTTCCTTAAAATGGATGCATGCACACGTCACAGAGTCAATTATTTCGCTATTAATGTTAGATTTGTGGATGAAAATAACAAAACAATAACACGGACCCTCGGAGTAAAGGACACTCAGGCACATCACACCAGTGATTACCTTCAGAAGTTAGTGGAGGGTGTTCTAGAAGATTTTGAAATTAAAAAGGAACAGATTTTATGTGTTGTGACAGATAACGCTTCTAACATGTTGAGCACAATTGAGAAGATGAAGGCAGATGAAGAAGGTATCAAACAGATATTAGACTTAGAGGAAGACAGCTCTGCAAGTATTAGAGAAAGTTTAGAAACTGAAGAGAATGCTGACATTTTTTTAGACAACTTTGTTGAAGAAGCATTGAAGCTTGCTACTATTCATCATATGCGATGTGCTGTTCATACACTGCAACTTGCCATAAGAGATGGATTAAAAGATCGCCATGCAGCTACATTAATTGGCAAATTACGGCAAGTAACTGTTGCAGCCAGGGCCCCAAAAACAGATGCAATTTTGAAAAGACGTGCAGGAAAAGGAGCCATTTTGGATCAAACAACTCGCTGGGGAAGCACTTATTTAATGGTGAAGCGTTTGCTTGAACTTAAAGACTTCATAGAAGAAATGGACAATGAAAATCTTGCATTAACTGCAAGCCAGTGGACACAAACAAAAGAGCTGGAGAACCTTCTTTCTCACCCCTTCACTGTCACCAAGAGGTTGCAATGTGATGATCTAACCCCGGGTAAATTCCTCTTGGAATGGAAGAGCCTGTTATATCGCCTGAACAAAAATGGAGGGTTAATAGCTGAGGGCATTGCATCTTCAATGATGAAAAGAGAGAGTCTTTTGCTGGAAAATGAAATCTTGTTAGCGGCTATTTATGTCGACCCAATGAGCCGACTTTTATTGAACAGTAAACAGATTGCTACTGGGAAAAAGGCCCTCTATGATGTAGCAGTTCGCATGAAGGGATTACGACCTGAAATACCTCCACAGGAGGATGGAGTTCTTTTAAGCAATAGTGGTAACTCAGAATCATCTTCTTCAAACGAAGAATTAGACTTTGATTCCTTCTTAGACAAAATGGAAGTTGCTAAAGGAAAGCGACGTTGCATAAGCGTTACAGAACCAGTAAATGTCCAAATAAAAAAATTCCAACAGGAGTTTTATAAAGCACTAAAAGAAGTTGAAAAGTATGATCGCTCATCAAAACTTACTGTTGAAGAAGCCATCCTTGTTTATCCAGAGATCGTTAGTGATGTGGCCAGAATAGTTACTGCAATGCCACCCACCCAAGTCAGTGTCGAAAGATTATTTTCAGCCCTAAAAATAATAAAGTCTGACTTAAGAGCCTCTATGAAAGAGGATCTGGCAGAGGCAATTCTCTTCCTTAGAACTCTACATTGAATTGATTTGCATTTGCTAAGCCTATAACTACATTTCAAGATTAATATAAACCATTTCTAGGTTTTACAGATTTTGTTTTTGGTTCATATAGATAAGCTTTGTTTTTGTTCTAAAACAACCAAATAATGTGGTTTGTATTTTTGAACTGGTAAAGTTCCTGTTCCTGATGTTTATGCCTGCTGCTACTATCCAGCAACTTGATTAATTAAATTAATAAAAAAAAATTAATAAAACTTTGTTGTTTTCATTGTGTTTGTCTTTTGCTTAAACTGTTCAATACAGTAGACTGTTGGCTTCCCAGCCAGTAGTCCTGTGGTAATGACATGTATGTTGCCTTTCTTTCCTTCAAGGAATGTATAAAATACATTCGCATATTAATACAGAGGAGTCGGAGTCGGGGAGTCGGAGTCGGAGTCGGAAGTACAAAAAACTGAGGAGTCGGAGTCGGAGTCGGAGTCGGAACATTTATCTCCCGACTCCACAGCTCTGCATTTGCCCCATGCTCTGCACTGCAGCATGATGTCATGTTAACCACATGACTGCGGATATATGTTGGCCCAACAGCCTAGAAATGGAGATGAGTATCATCCTCTAAAATCAGCTACGACTAACAGAGGACTCCTTTATCTTTACCTTAGAAAGGAAAGCAATCCAATCCCTGAGGGAACCTAGGGCCAATCTCTTCTCCTCCCCCAGCTCTGACTGAAACCAGCAAAAGAGAAAGGAGAACAACACAAAACATGCTCAACCCCCAAAGCTGTCTCAAAAGGATGCCATAGCAAATGTATCAAAACCACTGAGACATCCAAGGCGGCCAGGACTGCTGCAGCACCCGCATCCCAAGCCCTCCAGAAGTTATCTATAAGCATAACCAATGTAATTGTGCTACTCTACCACAGTCTGAACCCAGACTGCAAAGGGAAAGGCTGGATTTTGGAAAAAAAATGTCTAAAATTGTGGGGTCGAAGGATTGCCTCTATAAAAGGGGGCTTACCATCACCTCCTTCAAGACAGGCAGTGTCACCCTCACCCTCAAAAAAGGCATTTGGACGTTACCAGATGGATAATTTCAGAATAAAAGTGAAAACATCTATAGAAAATAAAATGACAGAATTGTCAAATATAGTCAACTAGGACTCATTCTGGTAGAGATGTGAAATCCCTAGATTTCCCAGGAAGTCAAAGGAGGAAACCCCCTAGGAACAAAGAGGTTGTACAGTACAATGAATGAATAAACGAATGAATAAAATTTCCAAGGTCAAGCAAGAAATAATAAATTGGAGAAAATAAATTGGACAAAAAGGAAATCTCAATAAGAATGAAATAGTATTCTGCATAATTATAGAAACTTTAATAAAGAGAATATACTCAGCAATCAATCACAGAGATGTGACAGACAATAGATCAGCTTTCATTTAGAGCAGATGAAATGCCAGCTATTGAATTGTTACAAAACTGCAGGAGAGATGACTGCTGTATATTAGCTAATATGAACCTAGAAATAAGATAAGTGAATATACCTACACTGAAGAAAAGAGATATAAGACAAAGTAGAACTTATCGAACCATTGTACTAATTCTCACACGAGCGAGGGTTTGCTCAAGGTTTTGCAAAGATTAACACAACCGTACATGAAAAAATGTCAACTAAAGAAATAGGTTTTATAAAAAAACAGAGGGACATAAGATCAGATGGCTATCATAAGATAGATAATAAAAAGCAAGAAAATATAAGAAGCAGCTTCACCTTTGCTTCATTGATTAAAAGATGGTCTTTGTATAGATTATAAGAGAATGTAGAACATACAGTGTTAATAGTAATGAATATGCCATAATGCCTGATTATTCTTGAGGAAGCTATATTATAAACAAACTACAGAAAAATGGAGAAATAGAATGTTTTAGAATAGTGGAGCAAGTAAAATAAGATATATATCTTCTCATATATATTTAACTTCCACTACAAATGCTTTATAAGAACGGCCAGACAGGAAAAGATATGACAGCTGAAATCAAAATAAGAAATAGAAACAGTAAAACTGAGATAGACATATTTGGTTAGCTGCAAGTAAAGATTTATCAAAACGCATTACACAAGTAAAATTAGATGTGAAAAATCTGAAATAATGTTAAAAAGAAAAAAGTAATGAATGATCAACTGACCTGCACACTTAATGAATTTAAAAGTCAACAGCCAAAAAGTGAAGATGATAGATAACTCTACAGAAGAAAGCAGTACAAGCTTATACAAAATTATAGAGAGAATTCAAGGACAACAAAGATGAGAATGGTAAAAGTAATAGCGCTTCCATTAATAATATATGCCTGTGAAAACTGAACATTGAAAAAGATACATGCCTTCAAACTATGGGTGTGTGCAGTTTGATTGCTGTCGGTGCTACAGACTACAAAAAGAACCATTTAATCCCAGACCAAATAAAGAGTAATTGCTTTCTTAAGGCAGTGAACAATAAGCAGAAAGTCACATACTTTAGGCAGTTGATAGAGCAGAAAAACAAATACTTGAAGGTTGAGAAAAGTAGAAAGAGGGAAAGACTCCTAGAAAATACTAGTTTCATATCTGTCTTCAATTTATCTCTAATTGAATACCATCTCATTCACCCAACCATCCAATAATTAAAATCTGGGCGCTGTTCTAAATCAACCACAGAAATGCAGAGCTGTCAATATATTACTGTAATGATAACTTACTTTTATGGTTACAAAAGATACAAAACATGATTCAGCATCTGTAGTGATCCATCAGGAAAAATACAAATTATCAGAAATTAAAATCCATTCCTCCATTAGGAACTGCAAAAAATGTTGCACTCAATCTGTATGTTACTTTCAATTCTGTGATCAAGTCATATGTCTAGGTTAAGCATAGTAAATATATTATGTCTATGTAGAGATAAAGAGCAACTATAATTGCCTTCAAATCAGATTAATATTATCACTCCATGGAAAATGAGGAAGTCCATCTTGCATCATTCACAGACTCAAGTGGTTTTTAAGTATTTTTGAGGATGAATTGAGCCAAGCAATTACTAGTGGCCAGTACCCAATTAGTAGCTACCTCAAAGCAGCCCACAACAATCACAATACCCTGGTAAGAAGATAGCCAGCAAAAGGAAACATTCAGTAATCACTTTTTCTATGTCAGGACTTCTATGTCTTTAAAACAAAAAATACATTCAACAGATGAAGCTTTCTTCCAGACAGAATTGCAATGACGTTAAATATTTATCCTATTTTATCTTTGCTTAAAATCTCCCTCCCCTCCAAAACAGGAGGTATGATGAATTTAATTGAAACAGTTGGTAATGTGGATAGATCGACAAAGAACAGAACAGCAGGGTTAACTCATGGATCATCCTCCAACAGAGATTATTTAATTGCTGAAACACCCTTTACCATGCAGGATAGTAAAATAGGATGTAATTCAATTAATGCAGTCAAGGTAAAAAAGAGGATTTGATTTCTACCATTATGGTTATCTCATAGGTCTGCAAATGGAATCTAAATTCACTCAGATTTACTTGTTGTTGCTGGAGATCAATAGTCTAATTATTTCTCAACAGTTTTTACCAAATTAAAAGTGAAGTAATTTATCACTAATTAGACCATTCTAATGGATACCTTATCACTGTGACAATCCCAGAGAGAGACTGATCAAATAATGATCCAACCACAACATGATACTTAAATATATGCATAGGGTTTTCAAAGTTAACTTCTGTTTAGTAGTAGCAAGCTGACACTAAAAATGAGAAGAAAGGAAAATATGGCCTGCATATGGAAAAAAAAAATACTATCATATGAATTATTTTCAGAGGGCAAGCCTATATCATGGGGGGGGGGGGAAGTCCTCTGACCTCTTACAGTACAAATCCCTCTATGCCTATCCTATGGTCCACTTGAGTTCAGGAAGAAGCATTTTTAGTATTAACATTGTATTTTATTATGGCATAACTTATTGTGGATTTCAGCTCATTTTATCATATTCAATGAATATTATCCTAAAAGAATTAAGAAAAGGTGGGAAGAGTAACCCATACTATTATAGTAATTACATTTTGGAAATATTTTAGTTGCATGTTCTGTTTTTAAAGCTTTTTCTTCCATTTCTACAAAACACTGTTAAGGTCTACGCTATGGCCAAAGTAAAATATAGCCTTTTTTATTTATTTACCATAAATATTAGTATGCTCATTTTCAATTTCAATTTGGCCCCATTTGTCATCAGGTTTCATCTGATGACAAATCAGATTAGACACTTTACATGGACATTTATATAAAAGCAACTCTCTTTTGTGTCTAATAACAAGTATAACAGATAGTCCTCAACTTACGACAATTGAGCCAAAAATCTATGTTATTAAGTGAGAAATTTGTTAATGAGTCTTGCCCCATTTTACAACTTTTCTTGTCACATTTATTAAGTGAATCACTGCAGTTGTTAAATTAGTAACACAGATGTTAAGTGAATCTTGTTTCCCCATTGACTTTGCTTGTCAGAAGGTTGCAAAGGTGATCACATGATCCCAGGATACTGCAACAGTCATAAATGTGAATCAGTTGTCAAGCATTGAAATGTAAATCATGCAATCATGGGGATATTGCAACAGTCATAATAAGTGTGAAAAATGGCCATAAGTAACTTTTTTTATTGCCGTTGTAACTTCAAATGGTCACTAAGTGAACTGTGGTAAGTCGAGGACTACCTGAACTAACCAAACGATACATAGATTACATCTCACTAAATGTGTAGTTTGCTACAAATGTGAACTAAATAAAAGCTAAAGTACAATCCAAAGTTAAAGAACATTCAGAACTCACTCATATTAATTAAACCAAAAAGATTAAACCTTTATCCCTTTCAAATTTATGCTTTGCTTGATTTATATATCAAGCAAGACATATTACAGTATTTTTAATGTGAAAACTATTAAACTATGTTGAATGTCATGTCCTTAGATTGCGAGCGAATTTAGTGTTACTTATGACTTCTCATAAGAATCGGGTTCTTCCCTGATTCAAAATTCCCAAATAAGTCATTGCCAATAAATCGGATGCCATATGCTAGGTTACTAAACAAAATAAAGCTATACTTATGAGCTAGATAAAAAGAAATCCCTCCCTAAAAATAGCTATCCTGCACATACAGGAAAAGTTATATGAGATGAGCAAGAGAAGTGACAGGATGGTTCAATATGACATTATACTGACTCCTCTTACTTTATACTCAAATTAATGATATAATATTAAAAAACTGAGACACTGACACTAAAAATGAGAAGAAAGGAAAATATGGCCTGCATATGGAAAACTGGAGAAACATGGTAGAACCAGGAGACAGCAGAAGAGAAAGAACCAGAGATATTACAAAATACAAAGGTGCAAACAGAAGTGGAAGTACTTTGGCAAAAGAAAGGTAAGATAATGCAAATAATAGGTACCTTGATTGTAATCCCCAAACATGTGGAGCATCAATCAAATGCATTTTATCTTGTGACGATAACTTTAATACCATCAAACAACATTTGCCTATCCCAGGTCTTTGGGAAAAATTTGATAGGTGGATAAAAATGCCAAATCCAGTTTAAAAACTGATGACTATTGGACATTGTCTATAATAATAGACAATGAAGAAGCTAAAGTGCTCTGGAACTTTATAATTCAAACAGACAAGCACCTGCTGCATAACACCCCAGATTTAACAACTGTCGATATTCTGAAAGACAGAAAAGTCTGGAAAGTGGACAAAGTAGTACCCAGAGACAGCAGAATAGAAAAGAGAAAACTGGAGAAGATAACAAAATACAAAGACCTGCAAAAAGAAGTAGAATCACTGGGGCAAAATAAAGCAGAGATGGTACCAAATACTAATAGGTGCCTTAGATACAATCCCAAAACATATGGAGCCCCATTTGAACACCATCGGCATTGACAAAATCACCATCAGCCAACTGCAGAAGGCAGTTTTACTTGGAACATGACACTCACTTTTCAAATGTTTTCCCATGAGAATAACTCTGTCAAGTAGGTTGAGTAGAGAGATAAAAATTAACCTTAAAATCCCAGAACGTTTCTATACTTCTTGAGAGTTTCCCTCATCATAGTCTATTATCTTAATCGTTATAATTTACTGATTTTGTAGCTATCTTAAGTCTACTTTATCTCAAAATATACATTCAAATATAAATGAATATATACAAATAAGTAACCTTTATATTACACTTCATAGATAATATTTTGAGAACAAAGCATACATGATTTTTTCTTATATACCTGTTCTGTCACAATTGGCTTCAATATATTTGGTACAATGGTACAATATATTTCAAATGCACAGATTATGCAAACAAAAGAATGGCCAGTATAGTCAAACGTTTTACATTTTCAACTAGAACTGGAGAGACCCTGGTTCAAATCCAGCGTAGCCTAAGATATGGAAACTTCCAGCCTGACTCCCTCCTCTCTCAGCCCAAACCACCTCACAAGGTTGTTGTTGAAGTAAGATGAAGGAAGATTTTCATGCAAGTGACTTGAGCTTCTATAAAGAAGACCTAACTAACAATGCAAAAATAAATGTAAAAGGCAAACCCCCTTTTCAGAAAAAATCAGCCACTGAGTCAATTTTTTTTCATTATTATTTTTTTTTTTTACCAGTGCTGTTAGAAGGGTCATCATTCCATTCAGTTTTCTCATATTCCAAACAATCCGCAACATCCCCTAAAAAAACAACACAGTAATACGGAGCCAGCAGTAAAGAGAAATTGGTCGGGAGGCAGCTACAACTTTCCTGTAGTGTATAACCTGTCTTGTAAGATGTCGCAAATATTACTAGGCCAGGCATATTCCATGGTTCCGATGTTGTTGTTTTGCAATTTAACGGGCGGGTGGAAGAGGGGGAGCCCTGTCACAACCACCAAGACGGTCCTAAGCAAGGCTTTCCCGAGTACGTGCGTATGCAATGCTCATCCGGGAAATAATACGAGAAACCGAAAGTAAAGGTTTGGAGGAGAAGGAGGTGGGGGTGGAGGGAGAGCTAGGAGGCAAGTAATGTCATCCCAATTGACAAGGAGACCGGCCGAAGCGGCTTCATTTCCCGGCAACGAGGGCCTCGCTTACCCACTTGCACTTCCCCTTCCAAGATGACCAACAAAGCCAAGCCAGCACCGGGGGGGGGGTGCGGGGGGGGGAGGGGGGAGGGGAACCGAAGATATTTTTCAAAAATTCCCCTTTGCGGCTGGAGGACAATTCCTCCCATCTCTTCTGTTCCTCCTTCATTCTTTGCAAAATTTGTGTAAATATTCCGATTAAGCGGCGAAGGGCCGGTGAGCGCAGAGACCCCGCTTCCCTTCCACCCCAAACAAAAAAAAACCTGACAGGCAAAAGCTTCGCTGGGTGAAACCCACAGTCAGAGCAGCTCAATCAGATTTTCCTGCCCGTCCCCGTCTTTCCTTCACTACACACACACACACCACATTCTTGTGTACAAGTTGCACAATCGTTTCACTGAGAAGGAAAATTACAGTTCAGCGGACCGAGCCGGGGGGGGGTGAGGGTGAGTTGGGGGGGGCACTTTTTCCACAGGCAGTTGATGTCACTCTTCCTTAATCGCTCCCGCAACGAACATACACACCAGCACTCGTGTAAACCGATTAATACAAGGAAAACTGGATTTCCCCCCACACACACACACACACACACCTCCCTATCTGAGATTAACACACAAGCCCCGTGGGACCGCCTAGCTGAGACCAATCTCTCCCGGCCGCCCAGATCACACGCTCGCCAACGGACGGAGAGGGAACTGGGGCGGGGGTTCAGACGGAGATCGGCTCTTCTTCCCCGCGGCGATTCCTGTTAACGGAATCTTCCCCCCGATTCTCATTCACGGGCCGGCAGAAAGGGGAACCAAACTAAGCGAGAGGCCGGGGGGGGAGGGGGGACTCGCCTTTCTCTGCCGCTGCTGCCAAGGCCGGCTTCAGCCCCCGAGAGCCGCTGCCATTTCTCTCTGGGCCGAAAGGCTTCGAGTGTCGCCTCCGACGGCGCGGACCGGGGCGCCGCGAGGGAGCCCCTCCCCTGCTCCGCCTGCCCTCCCCTTACCTTGTTTATGTGTCAAAGGGAAGCGTCGCCCTCTCGCAGCAGGCCGAGAGGCGGCGGGTGGCAAACAGCCGGTAGCGACCGCCGGGAGTGAAGCAGCTCCGGGCGCGGATGAGAAAGACGAGGGAGGGCTCCTCGCGAACAGCAGCGGCGAGAGTAGCAGCCGCCCAACGCGGGGGAGGAGACACTGGGGAGGGAGCTGGGCCCGTGCGACACAGCAGGCGGGCGGGCTGGCCTTTTTGCTTGCCTCATTCACCCGCCGCGCTGCCGAGAGAATTACGCGACTCCGGGCCTCGGTCCCCGTTTCTGCACATGCTCACGCACCTGAAGCGCTTTCGCTGAAGCGGCCACGGGCGCTCTCCGTTGCATAAAGAAGCGCCGCCGCCGCCGCTGCCGGAGTAGGGCAGCTAATATTAATATTATTGTGCTACGGGTTGAGGAATTGAACGTGAAAGGGCCGTCAATTTCTCTTCGCCGGGTGCTATAGAGGAGGGGAAGGAGGAGGAGGAGGAGGTGGTCGGTTCAGTTTAGTAATGGTAGAGAATCGATACTTTTCTTTTTCGGTTTCTTTTGGCAAGGCTTTTCTTATATTTCTATGCTCGCTTTCTCTAAGGTTGTGCAAAAAAATGGACGACCACTGGAGGGCTCCAGAGGATTTTTTTCCCCCTGCATCTTTGCTGCATTTAGTGTTCATCGGGATTTTAGCAACCTAGAGATGTGCCTAAATTCATCTTTCATGTACTGTATTCTCACATTTCAGTGAAGTATTTGAATAGTCCTTGGCTTACGACCACAATTTAGCCCAACATTGTTGAGTTTTGCCCCTATTTTCCAACCTTTATAGTCACGATTGTTAAATAAATCCCTGGCAGTTATTAATTTAATAACTCAGTTGTTAAGTGAATCTGGCTTCCCCATTGACTTTGCTTGTCAAAAGGTTGCAAAAGGTGATCACATGATCATGGGGATGCTGCAAAGATTGTAACTGAAAAATGGTAGTCACTTTTTTCAGTTCCATTGTAACTTTAAACAGTCTCTAAATGAACTGTTGTAAATCAATGACTACCTGTATTGGGTTAACTGGCTGTGTGCATATTATGCACTCACTCACTGTGGGCTGCTTCCCACAGAGCCTTCCTCAACATTTTCAGTTGTCAAATAATGTAATGACATAATTTGCACTGCCTTGACACACGTCTTTAATCTGCCTCAATAGGGGCCTTTCAAGTGATTTTGTTCTTTGACAAATTAAGGACAGATTTGGCAATATGTTGCTTTCCCCATTCCCAGTGTTAAGGGAATGGAGCAAGATAAAGAAGAGATTTACCTTGTGCGATGAATTGAAGGAATATTCTCCCACTTCATCCTAGCCTACCCTTCACCCAGTAACCTGACAGTTACTTTTGGACAGAGGGTTATTCACTTGTCACTTATGCTAGATTAGGAAATTGACAACACTCTTGTCAATTTCTCCCCAATTTTTAAATATTTAAAATTGGTAAGAACTGCAAGTCAAGACAGGGCAGGTAAATAAGTGGTCACCATCAGCAACACTTGGAAGCATCCTATGGAATATGTGTAATACTGTTATATAGTAAGTAAAGTGTCAATGCCTCCCACCCAAGTAATAACAGTAGAAAGCATGGCATGGAAAACCCTCTTGGCAGGAGAATCAGGAAATCTTTAATGAATTTATCTGTGGGACAGGACCATCAACAAGAGCATTGTCAGTTAAACTGAACTAGCAACACTTTAAAATACAGGGGTGCAGGTATTTTGAAAGAATGTTGAGCATGTGTCAACACTATTGGCATTGTCTTCCAGATGATTGATATTCCAGTGTACATAAGAGATCCCATAACATTTGAATGGCACTTGCAATCATAGGCATTACAGTCTCCTTACATAGAAGGATCTTCACAGAAACCAAGTATCTACTTTCTTCTGCAACGTAAGCCAAAATAATTATAGAAGGCAACGATGCAGGGAGGCGACCTATGTACAGCAGCTTCAGCCACTCAATAGGAATTCAGGTGTTTGTGCATGGCTGCATCATAACCAAGATGATGTGACTGAGGCATTATAGATTATGCAAGTATGCCAAGACATGTGTCAGAAGAAGATTGAAAATCACCCTTCAAAGAGAGCTCAAGCTATTTTTTTATATTTGAGGAATCCTGCTAAAAAGATAAAGGCAAAAACAAGCATGAGATAAATTTTTCTATTTGCCTTCACTTTCGCTCTGACCTTAGCAGTTACAGTTTTAAAATAGCATAATGAGGATAATGATATATGAAAATTGAAATATTTAAAAAATAGCAAGAACTCTGTATTGTACATTTTTTCAAAGCAATACATTCCTTTTTAAATCAATTCATTTCCTCCACTGAAAAATACATAAAACATGTGTTTTCTCATCTCTTGTTGAATGTCGGATCTATGGCTAGCTTATGAGTTTTATTTGATCGTTTCCATCAATCCGAAGTCTTTGATTTAATGCCCTGATACAGAACTATGTCCTTTAATAAAAAAAGAATAAAGAAATATAAAATTGCAGGGGCTAACAAAAAAGCACGTAGGCAAAATGGGCTAGCAGATTTTATACCGTAAAGCATATATCTGAGTTGTTGTCACCCGCTGGCTTTTGCATCTTGAATTCTCAATTCTGCTAATCCATGCTGGCTTGCTTTTCTGATGACATGTGATTTAGAATTGATCTCAGCTTGCTGTTTTAGAGGTATGAGTTTGCCTTGCACCTTTGTCACTCTGGCTTTCAGACTGGAAAAGCTCAATTCTGCAAAGGTACATTCTCTTCATTCTGGGAAGGACTTAACGGGATGACCTTCACAAGAGCTGATTCCATCATGGGCAGCGCAAGGCAGTAACTTCAAGCAACAGAATTTAGGTCTCATTGAAAGGTCAAAAAGTCATGTCTGAACGTTTGAATAATAAAACTTGAAGAAAGTGACATTTCATTTCTCTTCAAAGGCTTTTGTATAAAAATGGCCTTTTTCAACTTGGTGCCCTCTAGTGTTTTAGAATGCAGTTCCTCCCTCTGATCACTGTTAATGCTGGCTGAGGTCGCAGATAAGCTAGAGAGAACTAATATGTAACAGCAGTATTGTGAATATTTCGTAGCAAAGGAGAAGAGAAAGAATGCAACCAATCTCATAAATTTCAAAGACACTTTTCATCTATTTTTCTCTCTCTTTTTCTCTTTGGAATCTGATGTGAACATCTGATATGCTATTTAGTCGGGATGAATACTCTTAATAAATGTTTGGGAATGTTATGGCAAAATCACAAACAATAATTACTAAAAATATAGCTACATCAGATCTCCCACATTTTATGCACTATGTCAGGTGAAAGTGCAGTTTGCTTGATGTGCCTTAGCATGTTATGTAAATATATACCACCTCAATTCTGGATTAACCAGTAGCAAAATAAGGGAAGAGACTTTTCCCCTTGGCTATCATGCCCTTAACTCTTTCACTGCCATACTTAACTTTAATTTTTTCTTTTTGTAATTGTCCTTATTTTCCATGTTAAACAATCTGCATTGTTTTAAAAAAAAATTTTTGGCATGTTGAATGATTAAGGTTTAAGTTTGGTTTGGAAATGTTGGCAAGGTATATTTGCTTGCATCTCATGGTGTGAGAGTTTTGTTTCCATCACAAAGCACCATAGTTGGGCTCTGATTAGAGCATCAGTTGGCTTTAATCCAACCCTGAACTGATTTGTTCAACAACAAAATGTAAAGAAGTTTAATTTCTGATGACTACATGCAAACATCAACACAGTTTTCCTAGCTATGTTATAAATATACTGTAGCTTTGAGGCTATTATTGGATTTTCATCCTGCCTTTAATATACAGCTAATCCTCGATTTACAATAGTTCATTTAGTGACGTTCAAAGTTACAATGGCACTTTAAAAACTTACTTATGACTGATTTTTAACACAACCATTGCAGCATCCTCATTATCCTGTGATAAAAATTTGGATACTTGGCAAAGGATTCATATTTATGACAGTTGCAGTGCCCCAGAGTCATGTGATCATCTTATGCTACCTTCTGACAAACTAAGTCAATGGGGAAGCCATTCACTTAACAACCGTATTACTAATTTAACAATTGCAGTGATTCCCTTAACTGAGGTAAGAAAGATCATAAAATGGGACAAAATTCACTTAACAAATGTCTTACTTAGCAACATAAATATGAAGCTTAATTGTGTTAAAGACTACCTTTATAACTCAAGGCAGTGAACATACTAATACCGAACTTCTGCCTCCTATTTTCTCCATAACAATTATCTTGGGCTGCGCTAAGAGAATGACTGGCCAAAGTTACCCCAGGTTTTCATGCCTAGGGCACATCTAGAATTCAAAGTCTTCTAATTTCTAGGCCATCACCTTAGCCACTACACCAAACTAACTTTCTATATTTGTACACATTAACATCCCAATCTAGTTTATAACTCTGGAATTAACTGGTAATTTATTCAAGAACCAGTCAATCCAACACAATTTAGCTGCTAAGCCCAGAGTTAGCCAGATGCTGCCATCCGGTGAGATATTAACAGGGATTGATCTACCTATCTTTAACAGAGAGGCAACAATAGTCATCATATGCCTTATTACTGCCTGCTTTGTCCTAACTATATTCTGACACATCTATAAAATATCCAATTGTTTAAAAAAGCCCATAGACAATAGATAGAAATGAAACTTCAAATGCACTATATTTATTGCAATATATATATTTTGTATTTCCAATGAAAATAAAGTCATTTTTATTCTACCTCCCCAAAAATAAACTTGGGCAAAGTGTTGGGATAGGCATTAATCTTCAAAATGTAGTAAATTATGAAATGGAAATATTTTATGTCCCATTTTTAAATATATAAAACAAGAATTCAACTTGTCAAAAGTTTTAATTGCTATTTTTATGTGGTAAGAAGAGCAAAGCTGTCATCTCATAAGTTCACAACAACTCTCCCAGAACAATGCATGTGGGAAGAAAAATGTACATTGCCTAAAGTATAATAGCTGCATTTAAAAAGCAGTCACTGTGGACAATGAATACAACATGTTTATGAATTTCATGTTTCACTAAATTTATTTTATAAGCAACACCAACTATTAAGACATTCTTTCTAATACAGAATGTTATATTATTACTGAAAGTATTTCTTTATAAAACAGTAAAGCTAAAATAATAGCATATAACCAGCATAACACAGTTGGAATTTGCCTGGAGGTCTTCGACCAGGATGAACAAGTGCAACTTCTTTCATATCTTTGTTGACTGACAGTCCAATTTGATACTGTAATTGAAATAGTTTCCAACTATTTTCTTTTCAGTTCTGTTTTACTAAAACATAATAAAACATTTATCTCTAGATATGACTGTTGAATTGTCTGCATTTTTAAGAGAACCAAATTAAGTAAAATTGAAAGTGACTTCACTTCAGTTGTTCAAGACTAAAAAGTGGTTGATGTACAGGCAATATGCAAATTTTTTGATTCATAAAGTAGTTAAGATTTTTAAGCTATTGATGAGAAAGCTGATTCTCCAAATATTCCTGGACTATAAATCCCATCATCCCTGACCACCAGCCCATTCTTGTTTATGCTTATTGATAAGAGATTGCCCATATAGGTTTGCAAAAGCAAAGGGATCAATCCTGAAATAAAAATAGGGAGAACACTGTTTAAATTGCAAACAAATAGAATGCAGAATTTAGGCATTTCACCATTTGGATCAGCAGAAACTAAAAATGCCGTAAAATATAATTTCAACACAGAGATAGGAAAGAATATCTGTGATTAGCTATCAATAAATTGGTAGTCCAGGTGACCCCAAAACCATTTAGGTTCTCTTTCTTCCAGTCCCAGATGGAGAGGGACTAAAGTACTTTGGGACACGGTGGCTCAGTGGCTAAGATGCTGAACTTGTTGATTGAAAGGTCAGCAGTTCAGCAGTTCGAATCCCTAGTGCCACATAACGGGGTGAGCTCCCGTTACTTGTCCCAGCTTCTGCCAACCTAGCAGTTCGAAAACACGTAAAAAATGCAAGTAGAAAAATAGGAGCCACCTTTGGTGGGAAGGTAACAGCATTCCGTGCGCCTTTGGGGTTTAGTCATGCCGGCCACATGATCACAGAGACGTCTTTGGACAGCTCTGGCTCTTTGCTTTGAAACGAAGATGAGCACCGCCCCTAGAGTCGGGAACAACTAGCACATACGTGTGAGGGGAACCTTTACCTTAAAGTAATTTAGCAGTACTAGAAACCTGGATCTAAGGACCTACAGTAAATCTTGAAATAGCTTTAATCCTCCCACAAATGATTAATGTAATATAATGTATAATGTAATATAATCTTGTTTAAAATTTATTAATTCTAAAGAAACATCAAATCTGTATTTCAGTATAATTTAAGATTACTGAATTTACCTAGACTTTTAAGATCTGCCCATTTCAATACCCAGCTATGTTTTGCCATGCACTAAAAACTTGAGGAAAGCAGAAGTGTATATCTAAAACAGGCATTTTAAAACCTTTTCATGTTAATTAAAAAAAATAATCCTGAAACCAGTTTGAAAAAAAATTGCTCTAAAATTTATAGCAATTCACTAACAATGCCAAGAGGCCTCAGCAAATGGCAAGATGACCCTGGCTGGTTTTTAAAGCTATGAAGAGCCCACCTTAATTAATACTTGGAAGGAGATTCACCTGAGAATTATTAGAGAATTCTAATAATTCAATAATTAGAATTATATATTCTAGTATAAAATGCTTTACAGAAGACAGCAAGAAGCGTTTCATGAAACACCTCTGCTTCGCAAACTACATTGGTTAACAGTTTGCTTCCAGGGTTAATTATTCAAGGTGCTTGTTGCTACTTATACATCGCTACAGTAAATGAACAAACCCACCTGCTCTTCTAGTCCTGCTTCTCTGCCTCCAGACTATATCCCCCCTTTTTTTTTTGCCAAGCTAAGTGTTTTCCAACTTCAGCTGCTACAAACAACACTTCATTTTGTTATAGATAAATGTCTCCACTCCAGCTGACTACTGTGCACTGTACTCCCTATCTTCCAGCCACAAGTTGCTGCCCTCTTTCAACCTTCTGGTCACCTGCAGAAAAGAACCCACTCCTAGTGGCTGGTGTAACAATGGATGTTTTTAAACAAGCTCACCAATGGATGCTGATGATGGGCCATTAGAAAGGAAAGCAGTGAATCTGAAGAATTCTTCAGTTTTCTCTTTTAGCCCAAGTGATGCAAAGAATGATAAAACAGTTTTGTTCTTTTGTGAGGGCATCTAATCTCAAAGCCGGGTAATCCATCAGTGAGAGTCTGTGATAACCAGTATGCACATAACATCTGACTAGCAACATTACCAGAATGGAAGAACAGATTGAAATTTGAACAGGAACTTTATAAGCAAGTTTCCTTTCCAACCAGTTTCACATGGCTTCAGACAAGAAACTTAAAGCTTCTTAAGGAAACAACTATCAGGCTGAAGTATGGCTCCATTCTTAATCTTTATTACTTATTTCATATAGCAATACAGACAAATGAGGTTTCCAACAGATACATCTGCATTGAGAAATAGGTATTTTACTGCTTTTAAATACCTCCCCAATATACAGGCAAAAGTAAACAAATAACATCAATGTTTACTGTATATTACCATATTTATAATTGCATCCCATTGAGCATTTTATCTCTCAAAACAATAAATGTTCAGCAGAATAATTTTGTTCAGATAAAGGGCAGATTGGCAAGCAAAATTAATCTTCAGTACTATTTATTAGATGGGTGATTACAAAGTGAAATAACAAACAAGTGCCTTTAAGTTTGCCTTTTATAGGATGCATTCAAAAAGAGTTATTTCTTAGCATTGGAATAGTCTGATTGAAGAAATCTCACTATTGGATTGACTTTGGAAGGACATTTATTTTTTCTTTCTTTAATTCTGAAAATGCAAAAGTACAGAGAAAAAATTCAAACCAATTTTCTAGTATAGGAATAAAGATGATAACCCAACAAACCAATAAGCTGAATGGATGAGACACTGCTATATTCAGCTATAAACTGAGAAGTCCCACTGAACTCATCAGGCATTGTTTCAATTCCAAAACTGCCGTTTCGAGCCCTGAACTATAGTGTGTTTTCATAAACAACAACAAAAATTCTACAAAATTTCTGGAATGTCTCTGAATGTGATCAGAAGGAAATTATATGCTGATCTGATAATGTGTTCATTTATGTATTCCATTCTTTTATAACCCTGCTGCTTTAGTTGCTAAAGAATCCTTCTCCATACATCTCTACACCTTTAGATCTCACACAACAGCAATACTTTTGAAGCACAGAGCCTTGGAGTAAGAAGGCCTTCAGCACACTAATGAGAAGTAGTCATTGGTTCTTTTTTAAATTATGCCCATTTAGATTTGCTCAGACTCAAGAGAGAGACAAAAGCACTGAACTCTGGACAGATGGTTTCTTTACCTCTCCCTCTAATGATGGAGGATATGTTTGATTTTGCAAAAAAAACATATATAGGTGTGCTATGCGAATGCTTCCTATATTGTGTTCTATTGCTATCTCTATGTTATTACTATGACAATTATGACTTATTATTACTAAGACAATTACTATGTTTTACACTATTACTATTCATTCTGAACTTGAAGTGAGGGTATTCCATGCTCAGAGAGCATTAGTATTACTATTCAATCAATCAAATTGATTTCGGTCTTAGACTAGCATGTTACTAATAACATAATTATGCTAAAATAGAAATAAAAATAGATTCAAAATGATAGAATAAAAAGTGAAGATAAAATTAATGTAAAATTACAAAGTACAGATATTAAAACACAAATGAATCCTATAAAATTACAATTATTTTTTTGAAGAACAATCTAGCACAAGATTAGAAAGTGGAAGAACATGAGTTACAATCCTGCCTTAGCCAGGAAAGTCAGCTGAGTGACCTTGGACCAATCACTCTCTCTCAGCCCAACTCATGTTATAGGGTTATTGTGGGCAAAATAAGAGGAGAAAGGTATGTTGGATATATTTGCCACCTTGAATTATTTGTAAAAACAAAGGTGGGATACAAATAAATACTATAAACTAAGACAATTATAAAAGGTAATGAATACTAGAATTTATAAAATACTATCAGAATGTAAGGCAATGCTAACATATCTTAAGTCTAATACTTGCTGAAGCCTTGTTAGGGTTTATTGGAATTAAAACCATAACATAATTTTATATAATTATAACAAAAAATAAAAATGTGTTGATGTTTAAAAGGAGAAAGAGGGGAAGGGGAAGAAGGAAATAGGGGAGGAAAGAAAAAACATATTATGCAGAATAATTCCTCCTAGAGAGGCTCTAGAGGCTGGGGACAGTAAAAAAGTCACTTCCTGTCCAACCGGAAGTTGGGAAATGGGCCGTTTCTGGCGTCCGGAGGGCCTCTGAGGGGGTGGGGAAGGCTGTTTTTCCCTCCCTAGACTCATAGAGAGGATCTGGACCCAGGTGAGAAAGAAAAATGGGACTATAAGGCCATTGCGTGCCAGGAGTGGGAGGTCACATGCACAGGGACGGGGTGCATAGAATTATGGTGGGGCACATGCGCACCTGAACCTCCCCAGGCCCCCCCTCTGGCATGCAATGGCAAAAAGGTTAGCCATCACTGCCCTATATAATTCCAAACAAGTTGCCGTCTAATGTCTTCTTAAAAATCTCCAGGGATAAGCACCCACAACCTCTGAAGGCAAGTTATTCCACTGATAGTTTTCACTGTCAGGAAATTTCTCCTCAGTTCTAGGTTGGATCTCCCTTTGATAAGTTTCCATCCATTGCTCTAGAATGGGTTATCTCCTTCTTTGTGACAGCCTCTCAAACTGTTACTCAAATTCTGACCTTTTCATTTAGAGCAGGAGTGTCAAACTCGTGTTGTCATGGCAGTGTCACATGACATATCGGGACTTTTTTCCCCTTTGCTAAACTGGGCGTGGGAGTGACCAGCACATGACACATCCGGCCCGTGGGCTTGGGGTTTGACAGCCCTGATTTAGAGGCTAAATTTGGTGCTTCTATGAGCTGCTAGACAGAAAAACAATTCCTAGACAACTCCCACCTTTCTCTAGGCATCCTTGCAAAGAAGCTGAAACTTGTTTTTCCTCAACATTGAGAAAGCAACTTGTGTATATAAACAGAGGCCAAACCTTAAGCACCGATGATGTTACCTAGATTAGTAATAAAACATCTACAAGGAAACAACCAAACTCAGGGAGCACCAAGGACCCCACAGTTCAACCCTGAACTACAAATATTCTTTTAGAATTACTATGTATTTTAGAGCAGGGTTTTTCAAACTGATTTCCTAGGATTCCACAAGAATCCCAACTTGAATGGATTCTGTCCCTCCTTCATTCTAGTGACTAATTTTCTTTTTTTTTTTTTTAAATACTTTATTGAATTTTCTAATTTTTTAAAAAGACAATGTACAATCACAATCTTGATCCGAGGTGCAATGTTTACACATTTCATAGATCAAACATTAAATGAATTCCATCCATAGTTATACAATATGCAGTTTTATACAATTTTTTTAGCTGAAATGGAAGTGAATAAAAAAAAAACCTAATAGTTTACAATGGAACATTTTTAAAAAGTAACTGAAGATTTCTTTGGGCAAAGAAGAAACATCTACTGTTTCTTCTGCCTCTTTGCACAATCTGCAGTTTGAATCAGTTGATTCTTTTCTGTTGTGACCTTCACTGCATTAGTTTAAGTAGCAGCCAAAATTCAACAGCCAAAATTAAGCCTTTTTTAAAAATATTTCACTTGTAACCCATTGCTAGGTTTTATCTTTATCAACTTTCCACTTGATTGTTTGTAGAAATTGACTGTATAATGCTATTTCTTGATGGCATTTTGTTCTTGATTTTATTACATTATTTTGATATTCATGTTTTCTTTCCAGCCCATTCAGTAAGTTCCAATTTTTAACTTGCATTAATGCTTGTTCTTGGCTGTCTTTTATGTAATCAGTCAGTGCATGCTTTTCTTTGACAGTTTGTTTGGAGGTATAATCTATCATTATGGAAATGAGTAGTCATTAGTTTTCTGGGTTTCAGCTTGTGTTTAATTAATCATTCCAACAGTATATCGTATCACAGGTATGCCACAGATATTGATGGCTTTCACAGTATTTCCACCATTTTTGCCTTTAGCACTTTTCTGATTCTTTGGATGTGATTTACCAATCACATTTTTAACTTGCCATACTTGATGTTATCCGATGATAAAAATGCCCAGATCAGTGGTGGGATTCTGCCGGTTTTAGGCGGTTCGGCCGAACCGTTTGTTAAATTGCTGGCTCGTGCCGCCCCTTGCCCCGTCCCTCCGCACAACTGGGCGAAGGGTGGGCGAGCCAGTAATTTAACAAATGGTTCAGTGTTTTTTTATAATTTTATTGGCCTCGCAGCTGCCGCGGGGCTTCAAAGAGCCGCCCTACAGCTGATCAGTGTTAAAAGAAAAGAAATGAGTAGACCGACGCCTGCAAAAATAAATGGGTAGACCCAGTGCTGGAATTCTACTTTGGTAGAACCGGTTGTTAAGTAGTTAAGTAGTTAAGCCAGTGGTTGCCAAAGTGGGCGGTACCGCCCCCTGGGGAGCGGTGGAATGCCTTAGGGGGCGGTAAGAGACAAGGGGGGCGGCAGGAGGGGCTAAATGGCAAGGAGGGTGGCCCCCACCCTTTGTCCTGTGCCTCACAGCACTTACCTCCTTGCAAGCAAACAGCAAGAAAAAACAGCCCCTTCAGCTTCAGCATCGGTTAATTAGCACAAATTGATTAGATCGGCCTCCCGCCTCTCAGCTGATTTGCTCTCAGCTGTTTTGCCAGGGCTCTATTGCTCTCTGCAAAGAGTGCTCGAGCAGATATTTTTCCCCCTAGCCTAGCTATGCTGAAAAAGCAAAATCGAAAGTAAAGCAGGGTCTTTGCTGCAACATGACAAAATGAGGCAGAGAGAGATTTCTTTTTCTTTTTCCTCACCAAAATAGGTAGGTGCAAACAATGGGAAATTTAGGGCAAAAGAGGAGAGTTCAAGATTTTAAAACACAAAAGAAAAAAAACTCTATTTAACTAGGGAATTGTAATAATTGAGATACTATTAATTGTATATTGTGTTGAAAGCAGAAATGGTTAAGTTGTGGTTTGGAGGAATATATGGGGGAAATTTTTGGTTTATTATTATTGGTAAATATAACTGATTTGTAAGAAATTGGATTGCATGAAAATAATTGGAATATTCATGTTCATATTGATTAATATACAAAAAAGATAGTTATATAACTAATTGATTTATATTAAAATGTTGAATTTGTATTAAACAACTGTAATATTACATAACCAATGTGAGAATGGATGTAAAAATAGATGACAATGGGAAGGGATATAATATAGAAGGGAAAAATTGAATTTGATTAAGATTAGAGCTGAGGATGAAGAGTAATATTGGTTTTTTACAAAAATAGATGAGGAATAAATATGGCAAAATGGAAATATAGAAATTGTAAATTTAATTGAAATGACTAAACACTGTTTAAATTTGTGTACCGGCCAAATACTCTGTTCAAAGAAAATACATTGTATGTTTGTATGTGTGTTTCTAATTATTGCTATTTATTCATATTTGTTCTCTTTTATTCTTTAAAGTTGAACAATTCATTCTTTATCTTAATATCTTTATATTTGTTTGGGGTTGGTTTTCTTCCCTTTCATCTTTTTTATTGTACAGCAATCTTTCTCCTCAAACCTACCACCCCTCTCTTTTCTTTCCTTCTTACTTTTTCTTCCCCCCCCTTCTTCTTCTCCTCCCTACTTCCTCTTCCTTTCTCCTTCTCCTCCTCTCTTCCTCCCTCTTACCCTCACTCCTCCTCTAATTTCCCTTCCCTTCCTTCATCCCTCTCTATTGCTGTATCCTTTTATGCACATGGACTACTCAGAGGGCTGAAAAAGTTATTTTTGACTGGTCCTCGCACTTTTGACCAGTCCTCGAACTTACAATTGTCCTAACATTTTATGTTTTTGCCCTATCTTGTCACCATGGTGAAGAGAAGCAGTTGTGAAATGAGTGACACAGTTGTTAAGAATGCTACAATGGGCATAAATGATGACCAGTCATAAGTGCGAAGACCTGTCAGAAATCACTTTTTTCAGCCCTCTGGGTAGTCCTTTTGTGCATATGGACTACTCAGAGGGCTGAAAAAGTTATTTTTGATTGGTCCTCGCACTTTTGACCAGTCCTCGAACTTACGACTGTCCTCACATTTTACGTTTTTGCTCTATCTTGTCACCATGATGAAGAGAAGCAGTTGTGAAATGAGTGACACGGTTGTTAAGAATGCCGCAATGGGCATAAATGTGAGGATGGTCATAAGTGCAAGGACCGGTCAAAAGTGTGAGGACCAGTCAGAAATGACTTTTTTCAGCCCTCTGAGTAGTCCCTATGCAGATAGCCACGCCCACCCGGTCACATGACCACCAAGCCACACCCCCAACTAAGCCACGCCCACAGAACCGGTTGTTAAAAAAATTGAATCCCACCACTGGCCCAGATACATATAGGCTTCATTCTGATAGCTTCTGATGGCTTATCCATTCATTCTGATAGCTTCTGATGGCTTATCCATTCAAAATTTCAATTCCATTACAGCAATTTTATTCAAATGTATTTTTACTGTAGCATATTACTCTAGCTCAAATTGCATTGCCATATCTGTATTAGAAATTCTTACCATATTTGTCAATTGTTGTATTTCAATTTCTAATTTTCTGTAAAGCATCAGATCGCCCATATAAAGCAAATGTGACATTTTATTAGCATTTTTGCTGTTTGGTTGTCAAGATTTGTTTTCTTCAAAGTCACTGGAACTAGAATCATAGCAATGACAAATAATAAGAGTGATGTCACTTTAGAAGATGCCTCTCCTAATGTTGACACCACCATATTTTTATTTCCAACATCCATTTCAGTCTTCCACTGCTTATTTTTTCTATAGATATATATATTTTTCCAATTTATATTTTTGACACATTATTATTATGGTTCATCACAGTCAGCACATGTTCAAATTGGACTTGGCATTTTATTCACCTATAAAGTCCTTCCCAAGGACCTGGGATAGGCAGATGTTATTATGGTGGGTTACAGTCAGCCAGATGATTAGGCTAGCTTTCACATTTATTCATGTATCAAGTTCCAAGGATCTGAGATAGACAGATGTTGTTTATGGTGTTAACAGTATCATCTCAGGATGTAAATTATTCTAAGTTGCTTTTTGCAATTGACTGGTAATGATTTTGTCAATAATTTTGTAATTATAATATATTTTATCCTGCCCTTTTATACATAACTCATAGCTTATTTTCCCCATTTCAACAACCCAGTGAATTGGATTAAGATGTGAAACAGCGACTGGCCAAAGTCACCCAGCTGACATATAGCAATTTTCTATGATAAAACTTTTGCATAATCTGAATGTTTTATAACCCTTGCAAGAGGTTAAATGGAAAAAATATTTCAGTTACTTTCCATATTAGTCAGTGTTTTATTTCAGGAAGCTTAATATTAATTAGGAATAAATCCAGCTTTGATAATTTCACTGCAGACTATGTCTCAGCTATGTTATCTTCAATGTAGAAAAAAGATTTTTTAAAATATTAATAATGCCACAATACAGTAGGCACAGTCATATCCATCTATACAGTTTACTTATAAAGAAATGATAGTCTCAAAGATTTTGAATTAAATTATAGAATGATTATCTAGCTCTTGAAAAATGTTTGTAAATTTTCTATGTTGTTGTGACAAAACAGTATATATTTTATAATTACAATTACTACTGTTAATCAGACAGACCATAATGTTAACTGAGTAATGTTGAATTAGAAATTAGTGTATTACCCTGTTTTCCCCAAAATAAGACATCCCCTGATAATAAATCCAGTTGGACTTTTGAGCGCATAGCAATAAGGCCAAGCGCTTATTTCAGGGTTCAAAAAAATATAAGACAGGGTCTTATTTTCAGAGAAACACCGTATATGTGTATGTCCATATGTGTGCACATACGCAACTTCAGTTTTTTTACTCCTAGCAGCTGTCTGGATTAATCCCTGCAGTTCTCTTGTCAAGATTTCAGTTGTTTACAATTGCCTACTTCCAGGGCTGAGAGAGAGAGAGAGAAACTGCCCAAGGTCATCCAGCTGGCTTTGTACCCAACACAGGATTAGAACCAACACTTTCCTGGTTTCAAACCTGGTGCCTTAAACACTAAACCAAACTGGTTATAGTGTAGGCTGAAATTACTCCAATCTAAAATCAGGAAGTTAATAGGAAAATAATGAGCCAATTATTCCTAGAATGGGTATATTATAGCAACAGGGTTTAATATTAAATGGGGCAGTGCTTTCAAAGTCTGCTACTATTTACAATGTTGGGTATCAGCATTCTTTAGAGAAACTATGCTAAATTAATGTGAAGCCATTTTTAGTACAAATAACTATGTATACAAAAACTTGTGAAAACACTCTCATGAAAGCTGGCATTTGAAAAGTTCCACATTTAAGTCTAGTTGCTGTTATGGCTGTTCTCTCTTATGATCTTAGAAAATGTTGTTCAAGAAAATCAGTAGATGATGATCTAAACCAAAGCCAGGAACAAACTTTACTATCATTACTTAACAATTACTAATGTTGAGAAATCTACTTTCCCTTCTCCCCTTTCTCTTCTGCCATTTATAATGGGAAATGGGAATTTTGAATGCTAACCAAAAATATACATAAAGACTGAGTTCAGATATAAGGGAGCTTTCTCTTTATGAATATGAGCCAGCTTCTCTCCACAATAGATTTCTGAGTTCCTCAAAAATATCTGGCACAGTCTTTAGTTAATCAAAATTTTATTATATCAAATCTAAAACTATACCCAGACTCAATCACTATTGGTTGCAACAAGCCCATTTCATGATTTGAAGTTGGAGTTTTTCAATTATTAGTATTTAAAGTTAACCATTGTTCATATTCGAACACAGTGCTAATCGTGGTAATGCTAAAGTGGAAGTGAAAACACCATGGCTGTATTTCAATAATGTACTAAGCTTCCATAGCAGTTTAATAAACATGCATGCATTACCATCTTCACCCTCTTATGTTTCTCCTTGAGCAGTGACAGAGTGAAGCAATTGCATTTTCAGTTTACAAGACTCAAAATTTGAAAACCAAGTGGATTAAAGAAGAATGAAGTGAAGTCTATCATACCAATATGGGGTATAGAACACTGAATTTCTTAGGGGCCTATATTATGGCGATGGAAAAAGCTATATAAAGCAACACAAGAGTTAAGTATTTTTAAAATTTACAAGATGGAAAAAAATCAAACCACAAAAAGAGTAAAGATATACAGGTTTAATTAAATACGTACCATAACAATCAGATTGGCATTAAGAATCTTGTTCTTTTTTTCTCCTTTCATATTCTGCCACTTCATAATCGTGGTGTCTGATAAGCTAAAAGATAATCATAGATAAATATATCGAACATACAAGGTTAGCATGTTCTTATGAACTTCTATTATTTCATTATAGTGGCATGACTACAATTTATACATTTAAAATACATTTATTTTACTTAGAATATTAGAGTTTCTATATTGTGAAAATGATAGAATTCAAATGATAATTTCAATATCCTTTAAGAGTCTACATTAGTTGCAAATTATTCAAACTTGCCAATTTCCAGTGTGGGGCTACATTTATACACCATGTTAACCCATAACAAGTTTGCACTAAGCCAAAACAAAGAATATTATGTATACACCAATAGTGTTCCCAGCTAATTCATCAAAATAGTGACCAAAATAATCTTTGGAAACAATTCTAACAGTAGCTTCCTGTTTGGAAAGGTAATTCATTCATTTCTCTATTTTAAAAGAGAACTAGATAACATGTTTCCAACCTATACGCGTAATGCTTTGAAGAGAGAGAAAGCCTAGGGAAGGTTATCAGCTTCT
Source organism: Pituophis catenifer annectens (assembly GCF_029215685.1). Lineage (NCBI taxonomy): Eukaryota > Metazoa > Chordata > Lepidosauria > Squamata > Colubridae > Pituophis > Pituophis catenifer. The sequence goes on from NW_027256888.1 coordinate 51,871,739, forward strand.
TATCTAATCTTAAAATAAGATCTAATGTTATCTAAGATATATGCTATATTCTCACATCACAGTCAATTCGGTACATAATGGCTAGTGTGCCACAAGTACAACTAAAGTCCAGTTTTAAGTAAATTTCTTCCACAATTCTATGCAAGCTAGGACATCTAATCTAGAACCAATATACTGTTTCCTGTTGGTAACATTCCACCAATTAGGAAATACATGTCATATAGCTCCTTGAGGTACATTCATGTTCATATATAAGGACAACTATGGAAAATGATCCATATAAGTGGTCAATTGATTAAAACTCATGAAAAGATGTAAAAAATCACTAATTAAAAGTTACTTTACAAATATTAATTTCATACATATTATTCTTACCATAACCCATAATAGAACAGTTGAAGAAAGACTCAGGCCAACTCTTATCCAGTTAGGATTGTTTGAATCTTCCCTTCCTATTTGGAATACTGAGCGAGACAATGCTAAAATAAAAAAGTTTCAAAATACATTAGTTCTGAAATGAATGCAAAATTGTTTTGGAAAATAATTCTTCAGTTATGGATTATGCACATTTTTCCCAATTAAACCCAAAACAATTAAGTCATATTATGACGATTTATTATTTGAGCCACAAATTACATTATTTGTGTCACAGGTTATATTTTCATAAGACAGACAAGATAGAAATAGGAAACAATTTTAGCTGAAGTGTCATAGTTGTGAATAAGTATGTAGTTATTAGATGAAATTGGAATTTTGTAAAGATTCTTTTCATATACTGCACGTTTAGTTATATCAGAAGAAAAGTATAATACAGTTTATTGTAAAACACAACATTTAAACAGAATATAACAAACGGGAAGAAGTAATGGTGTTTTAAATTTAAAATAATTTGTTTTTAAACAAATATATACCCTATCTTTTTACTCCTTAAAGAAAATGATTTTTTTCCCCTACACTCATGTATGATCCCGGGGAGAAAAATATTTAAGGAGGTTCCAATGATAAGACCTTTTTCCCTTCCAATCACTGCAGAGCGCTAAAAACAGGTATCTTACACAAAGTAACCCATCAGGCTTTCGATGGAAGAAAAAAAGAGGAATGTAATGACCGTGCAGTAATATGCTCATATGTTCATCACTCTGATAAAGAGATGCCACTGATGCACAAATACACCCAACTCGCTGCCCTAATTTGACCACACGGGGCACCGCAAATCGTTGTATGCAGAGAGGGCTCAGCAAAATGGTCAAATAAGACCTGCAAGCTGAAGGTTATACGTTCAGTCTAGGGCGCAACACTCACACATTCACTCAACATGGGTCGGGCAACAGAACACTCATGCAAATTGAACGTTTTCCTCTCAATAGCCAAGTCCGAAAAGAAAATAAATCCCACCCGAGACCATGCAACTCACGTGGAGTCACCTTCCTTGGAACCTGCAAAAACCACTTCGCAGCCCGCAAGGTCGCCGCCATGTTACTTTTCTTCTCTCGAGAGAAGCAATGAGACAAACGCACCAATCCAAGAGTAAGAGGGGCGGCTGCTAAAAAGATCTAAGGAAAGGATTTGGGGCGTCATCTATCGACAACTCGGCAAACTCCTCAAGTCAGCCGTAATAGAAGCTCATCTCCACATTGACATTCGTTTTTAATTAGGGTTTGGGTGTTTTGTTTGTTTGATGCTGTATTCTGCTGTGTTTTTTATTTCGGGAACTAAAATATACACAAAGCTTGTTTTTCAAGCTTTTCTTGAAATCACTGCTGTTGATAGCACTCTCCGTTCTGTTAAATTCTGTTAAAAGTGGATTGTTGTAATCGGAATTACTACAAGTGGATTGTAGTAATCAAAAAAATAATATCATAATAAATGTTATTCTAATCTCGTTGTTTTCATAATTAAAAGGTTGCACTTTTTTAAAAAAAAATAATTAAAAGCATGAAAGTTCAGATAGCTGAAAGTGAAATTTTGATAGTAAATATTATTTATTTATTTATTTATTATTTATTATTTGGACTTATATGCCGCCTATCTCCGAAAGGACTCAGGGTGGCTCACAACAATAAAACCCACAAAGTTCTATTTTTTTAAAAAAAAATACTCAATAAAATTATAAAAACCATTAAAATATTAATCTATTCAGAACAGAGTACTATAACACTTAAAGGGTTGTGTTGTTGTTCAGTCACTAAGTCCCGACCACATGGACCATAGCATAAAGGACTGTAGTCAATGAATGTTACCTCTGTCCTACACGTGTGTGTGTGTGTGTGTGTGTGTGTGTGTGTGTGTTATGTATGCACACGCACGTGCACATTTACCTGCAGGTAATCTTTTTAAAAAGTTGACTTCTGAATATGAAGTTTTCACATCATAAATTTCTGAAAGTATTACTGAGTACAGAATAGATATAAAATTAGGCTTACATGCTTTCTAATGAAATAGAAAGGGTCAGTTACAAGACTATAATCCTTGTCAGCGTCAAGTGTGTTTCTCAGTTTAAAAAGTGCTGATCATTTTGGAAGCCATATACTATTAACTATAGTAATTCTGGGCTCCAATTTCAAACCTGAGGTTTCAGGAATGCTGCCTTACAGCTGGTTTTTCCAGTTTTTTGAGATTAATAATACAAGACTGTTGTAAGAAGTGGTAAAAAGACTCTGTCGGTATGAAGTTGATTGTATACCTTTATACTGGAGATGAAAAGAAACAGAAAATCTTAGAACGTCAAACTTGTTTTCCTACCCAATTTTTAATTGGAATTTTGTGCTACAGGTTCCAAAGTGACAACTATTGTCTTTTTAAATAACTAACATCTATTTATTTTTTATTTATTTGTCAAGCATATATAACAGGTTAAAGTATAAACATAATTTGAATACATGAAGAGTAAGAATAAAAAAGAGTATTAGGACAGGGACGGTAGGCACGCTGGTGCTCTTATGCACGCCCCTTACAGACCTACTATAGATACTGTGATAGTGGAGATCTAGGTGTAGCTTTAAGTGTAGAACGACATTAAATGCCAGATATTAAAGACATGACAGGCTATTTTCCTTATGCTTTGGGGGGCTTCATACAGGCATCACGTGGGCGATTGCGAGGAATGGCTGTTTGCTCTGACCATGCACTTAAGTCAGTTTGAATTTTACAGTTTTAAGTTGTAATACTCTTTCTCCAGGACAATTCCAACAATCTCCATAGCTCCTATGATTTTAGTCCTCCGGTTCGGTTTCCTTTTGTAAGAATGAGTCAAGCCTCATACATGTGTACAGTTCTGAAATCCTGAGGGAATTCAACAGCATTACTCGCACACGCTCGTTTTCGCAGTTTCGGAGCTCAGTCAACGCGCAGGCGCAACACTTCCCCAAGACACTGCGAGAGATTTAAGATTGGTCCCATTTCCCGACTTCCCCTGTTGCTGCCATTTAAGTCTGTGGAGAAAAGACAGGAAGAAGGGAGGAGGGGGGGAAAAGGGGGGTCATGACGCATGCGCGCAAGTCGTCATGACCCGGCTGGGGAAGCCCACACTGGCGGCCATTTTGGCGGCGCCTCCTCTCTCTGGCCTGCTCAGTTACCACGTGAACCGGCCTCCGCCTGGGGCTTGCTGCGGAGCAGGGGTAACCGGGCACAGGCATCCCGGCGGCAAGGGAAGCCGCACAGAGTTAGAAGGGGAAGTTGCCGTAGCAAACGACGGCAGTGCTGGTGGTAGCGACGCCCTGGCGTGGAGTCCCTCCTGAGAGGCGGCGGTAGGGGTGGTGATCAAGGGAGCAGGTTCACCGGCCCGGTCGTAGGAAGAAGGGCGGAGGCGGCGGCGGCGGCGACAGCAATAGCAGGGACAATGCCGTCAGTGAGCCTCCCGCCGAAGGAAAACGCGCTCTTCAAGCGCATCCTGGTGAGTGAAAGAAGCCTTCGTCTAAGCCTGCCTACCTACCCGCCAGACGGAGTTTTTCCATGAAACTGGGGCCCCAAGGGATGCTTATCAGCAACTCCCGGGTCAGAAACAGTGTCTCCCGTTTTCGTTTGGTTTGAGCTCTGCTGACAAATGCAACTTGGACTTTTAAAGGATCTCCCGGCCATGTCAGCGTTTCTTGTTCCAGAACTGCCCGTAGAATGTGTTGGCCGTGCTTTACTTCATCACCCCCGGGGCCAGCTTAGAAGGGATTTGGTTGCTGAGAATGGCTATTCTCTGGTTTTAGAAACAAGTAATAGACAAGCCTTTGGTGGGCGAAACAATAGGAAGGACAGAGCAAAAAAAAACAAGCAAAAACCGTTTGTTCAATGAGAGGCAGATTGCAAAAATAAAATCTGGGGTTTTGTGGTTCTTTTATTTAAAAGAGAGAATTAAAAGTCAGACCACTGTTATCTTGTTTTTTCATTGGCCTGAGCCTGATTGTTTTGAAAACATCCTTTCAGCTATCAAAGATTATTTCAAACATAAATCAACTTTTTTGTATGTGTTATCTTGTAGTAGTGTTGCATTGTGCTGATCTAAAAATAAGTTTGTCTAATGTAATAACAGTGAATTAAAATGTCCAGTTTTATTTTTAAAAAATAGATGAAGTTAAATTATTTTAAACCAACACTTTGAAATCTAGCAATTGGTGAAATGGATCAATTGTTAATGTTTGCTATTTTAGCTACTTAGATAGGTTTCTGTCTTGAACATTTGTATAACGTGTATTTTTCTAGAAAGTTGTGGTTTAGTGTACAGTGATTGTTTGCATAAGGTTAAACCAAAACAGAGATATCACATTACACCATGTAACTCAAGCCCCTGTTAGACATCTAATGGTCATCTATTTTTAAGAACATAAATTTGTTCTTAGGAGGATATTATACGCAAAATATTGCAGTCATTTAGAATATGACAACTGTAAATTACAGAATGAGTAATTGGGATTGCACAGAAATGATGAGGCGGTTAATATCCTCTTATATCTTGTAATACTTGTCTGAAACAATCTGTATAAAGAAATATTCAGAAAGAGAAGTTGTATCATTCTCAAATAGATTAAACACATATAATTATATCCACTTTATTTATAAAGTGGGTATAATTACCAAGCAAATAATTCAGCTATGGAGAAAATATTTAAGTCCAGTTGTCTTCACTGGAAGATACCTAAATATGCACAGTGCCTATATTTCCTTAATGTTTAGGTTTTATATTTGTGAGATCAACAGTTGATTTGCATGAATGCCGCATAATAATCTCCAAGAAAATCTTTATAAGATACATTATGACTAAAATATTTTAGCTTCATCCTCACATCTTACAAAAGTGAAATATTAGAATATAGAATTATATATATATATATATATATGACCTCCAATTTTACGCGGGAGAAAACCCAAATAACCAAAGACCTACATTTATACACACACACACACACACACACACACACACACGAAATAATGTAGGATTTTTATGTATCCTTGTATTCTGTTTTGCCAAGTTTAGAGTAGATTACTTTGGAATGTTTGTAGTGCCATTCAGGCTTTTACATTGGGCCTTATTTACTTAGTTCTGGTAAACATAGAATTCTGTCATAGGTACTGTATGCATAAATGAATAGACAGAATAGCAATAGCACATAGACTTATATACTGTTTCATAGTGCTTTACAGTCCTCTCTAAGCAGTTTACAACATCAGCATATTGCCCCCAACTGTCTGAGTCCTCATTTTACCGACCTTGGAAGGATGGAAGGCTGAGGCAACTTGAGCCAGTGAGAATCGAACTGCTAGCAGCCCTCAGTCAGTAGAAGTAGCTTGCAGTACTGCATTCTAGCCAATGCGCCACCACTCAAAAGTCAGGGATTACTTAGTATTATATCCCAATAGATATATCTGCCCAAATATGCCAGGATCAGCAGTTTTAGATCATAAGTCATTGTTCGATTATGAATGTGCTTGTTTGAATATAACACTAAAATATCCTTAAGTTTTTTTGTTGACCAGAGAATATCTAAAGAAATTAAGTGAAGCCAAATGGATTGAATTCACATTGGAGTAAAATTTTGATATTCTGAGAAATCAGAATTCCTGACATATTTGAATGCAGCAATTTGTTTAGGTGGAACCAATTCCAAGCTGAATACTATCCTAAGAAATACATAGATTCATAGTAAAAGTACTATACAGAGTAATTATCATTATAATATAGAAGTTGAGAACATGGTTTTGCAGCAGGCAGTTAGACTTAAGATAAGAAACTTGTTTTAGTGTTCCTTACTTGTCCCAACTTGATTTTCTATGTTTTAATGCTGTTATGCAAATAAACAGGTATTCAAACTGTGTTTATTAAGCACATGTAATAGATTCTCATTTTCCTGTGGAAAATGCTAAACATGTCTAATGACTTATCTGCACTTTGTAGAACTTTTAAAACTTTTAAAAATACAGAACTAAGGTAGTTTTGCTTGTCTTGACAACTAAATATAGTAGTACTTTCTATGAAACCTGTATCAGTACAAAATGTATAATGTATGAAAGGCGTGTATCTTTACAATTATGTGAAATACAAAATGCTTTAAGTATTAGACATGGGAAATAGAATATTTTAGATATGTATGAATAAGATTCATATTTTTTCTCCACCTATTTGCATGTGTACAGGTAGTACTTGACTTACAGCCATTCATTCAGTGACTCTTCAAAGTTACAGTAATGCTGAACTAAGGAACGTATGACCCTTCCTTGAAGTTACAACCATTGTAGTACCCCTGCAGTCATGTGATTATGAGCTGGGACCTTGGCAACTTTCTAGGTGCTTGACAACTGGTTGCCAAGCACCCATGATCATGTAAGTAACATTTGCACAGCTTCCCTGCCAGCTTCCCCAGAAGGTCAGTGGGGAAGCCAACAGGGAAGGTTGCAAGCCATTGCTGCCTGCCTAGAAGACTCCCTCTGGTAGTTGGCTGGAAAAGCTCCATGCTGAAATTCAAGCTTTGATATGGAGTACTTTCAGTCAGCCCCTCAAAGTCAAGAAGACTCTCCTTTGGCACTGAACTTTTTCAGTCATCCCCAAAAATGAGAGGAAGGAGTGGCAGCTTAGATTGCTTCATCGCTTTCTGCTTAGATGTCAGTGTGGATCTTTTTTAGCCAACCCCCAGAGATAAGAAAGAGACTTCCCAGTAAGGGGGCTGGCTGAAAACACTGGTGAAATCCGGGCAGAATTTTCATTCACAGAGGATTTTCAACCGCAGAATGTAGAGGCTTCAGAAATCTCTCAACTCTGGGGCTGAAAATCCAAGCAGGTATGAGGCCCTCACTCACCCTCTCTGACTCTCAGATGCGTTCACTTGCTTCCTTCCCCACCTGGTTTGGCCTGGGGCTTGAAATGCAGCTTCCCCACTGACTTGATTGTGGAAACTTGCAGGAAGTTACTTTGGCTATGTAGCATCCCTATGGTCACATGATTTACATTTGGGTGCGTGACAACTGACTCACATTTATGATGATTGCAGTATCCTGGAGTCATGTGATCCCCTTTTGCGGTCTTCTGACAAGCAAAGTCAATGGGGAAACCAGATTCACTTAACAACCGTGTTACTAATTTAACAGCTGCAGTGATTCACTTAACAAACGTGTCAAAAAAAAGTCATAAAATAGGGCAAAATTCACTTAACAAATTTCTCATTTAACAACATAAATTTTGGGTTCAATTGTGGTTGTAAGTTGAGGACTACCTGTATATCTTTTTGGTATAATTGATAATAAATGTTATATAACGTAGAATAGAACCTGGTTTGATTTCTGATGCAGGATTTTCTCCAACTAGGATAAAAACAAAAGTTTTTTAAATAGTAGAAACTACCATTAAGTAAAGTTCATCAATAGGAGAGTCTATATTCCTATGTTTATTCATTTTACTTTTAATACATCTTTCTGTTTTCAAGTGTGGATAACCCTTGTTTAAGGACTACAGTTGGAACTGGCTACTCAGTCATTAAGCAAAGCGGTCACTAAGTAAAACCACAAAAGTGCTTATGATCTTACTTCAGCTTTCTTTTCCTGTATAGGCCTGCAGAGGTTATAAACGTTTGGTCATAAGCTTATTTTTTCATCTGTGTTATAACTGTGATGGTGCTTTCAAAAGGCAGTTGCTAAAAAAAGGACTACCTGTATGAATGAAATCTCTTGAGCTCTTGCTGTGCTCAGTAGGCTTAGTTGTTTTCTTGCGGACATTCATCATCCAACTACGTAACATCTTCAGTGCTAATTAGTGGGGTTTGTTCTTTGTTTATATATAGTGGCTTGTCCTGTTAGTGGCATCTGGATATTTTGTCATCTTCTCTGATTCTCTCTCTAGCCCCTGGTATTGCCACATCAATTATCCACTCTTTCTTCTTTTCAACCACAGTTATATCCGGTGTGTTCTGAGACAAGACTTTATCGGTGCGTATTCAGATATCGCACAATACTTTAACCTGCTCATTTTCTATTATTTTTTTCAACTCTGTATTCCTATCAATATTTCATTACTGGCACAGTTGTGAATCATTTTGGCAAGTTTTATTATGACATTGTAAGTTTATGCAATTTTCATATACAAGTTGAGTGTATGAGCTACAATTTCTTCTGCCTTTTTGCACAGCATTTTTAATTATTTGATGATTTTTTTTCAACTCTGGCCTTTATTGCATTAGTTTAAATGGTTTGCTCTTGAGCTGCCCAAATCAAGTATCCAGTTTCTTTTCTTTTTTTTTAATGTTCCAGTTGTTAGCCTTTGCCGTGTTTTATCTTTACACATTTTCCTCTCAATATTTTGTAAAAATGGACCATATAATGCTTTCCTTTGCTGGCATTCTGTTCATGTTTTTATTACATTATTTGAATATTAATGTTTTGTTTCCTGCACATTCAATATATTCCAATTTTTAACTTGCATCAATGCTTGTTCTTGGACTATCTTTCACACAATCAGCCAATCTAAGCGTTTCTTTGACTGTTTGACTATCTCCATTTCTATGAGGCAGGAATAATCTAGCAATATCATTACAATATCATTACAAGGATGCAATGCATAATAAATAGCACAGTCCTTCCCAAGGACCTGAAATAGGTGACAAATGGTGGTCAGGTGGTGCTCCAGATGTTTTGGGTTTGTACCCCGGGTGCCTATCATTGGTACTATCTTGGTTTTCTTTTGCCATACTCATTCCTTTTGCTGTTTGTAGGTCTTTGTATCTTGTGATTTTCTCCACTGTCTTCTATTCTGCTATCTCCAGGTACTGCCATATCCACTCTCCAGACATTTTGTCTTTCTTATCAACCACTGTTAAATCTGGAGAAAGTGGCAGGTGCTCGTCATTTTGAGTTCTAAAGTTCCAGAATACTTTAACTTCTTCATTTTCTATTATGTGGTCCCACCAATTGTTACTTGCAGGCAAATGGTATGTCTTAAGATATTCCAATGCACCATTGTTTCTACTTTGTCATGCCGTTGATGGTAGCCCGTGTGATCTTGCAGCAGCTAACTAGGTGGTCCACTGTTTCTTCAGCTTCTTTTCTGTCACTGCATTTGCTGTTTGTTTCTCTCTTCTTAATACTGATTTCGTACGCATTTGTTCTTAAGGCTTGGTCTTGTGCAGACAGAATTAGCCCATTTATATATTATATTTTGGTCACCTGGTATGCTTCCCTAAATCCTACCAATTATTTTACTACCTCCTATATCCAAAAAATAACTGCCAATGCCATTGACCTGTAATTGGGACTAGATTGAAAAACCTTGAATAAACATAAGCTTAGTTGCTACATTAAGGAAATGGTTGTCTTTCTTGATCATAGAAAAAGATATTTCTTGATCATAGAAAAAATAAATGGCAATGATATAGCACTGATTTGTATACATTTAACTGTTAAATAATTAAATTTTGTAAAATAACTACAAAGTTAATTTTATCATGTTCAGCTCAGAGGTATTAAATATTGTTACTATATAGTGAAACCATGACTATTTGCAATTACAATTTCGGAACTTAATAGATTTTATAATATCTAGATGCAAAGTTACATTTTCCATAAATTCAGAAAATTAATATGTAAATTAATATTCTATGTTTAAGTATTCTTTGTTTATCAGAATTGCTGCAATGAATGTTGGGATTTTTTTTCTTGTTTTGAACATAAATTGCTTTTGATACAAATAAAAGTGTGATGCTGCAGTTTGTACGAAGAGTTCAATTTCCTCCTCTTTCAGGATGAAACTTTATGATTTTTATTTCTTTTGGTCTTAATACTGGGAATTAAAAAATAAAGGCATACACCTGGAATGTTCAACATGTAAGTGCTCTAGAGCAATGGTCTCCATAGTGAGATGTATACATGACAGAACTATGCAACATGATTGATTGGGGTGTGAGAAGACAATATTAGAATGTACATTTATATTTTTATCTTTAAAAAATAATTAGTATATAATATTTAATATACAGAATATACAAAACATATGTTTTATAATGTGCGTATTGGCACCATGGTACGTTATAAAATTTATAACATGATAAATTATACATATACATTGTGTGTATTGTATATTGGGTTGGATGCCACTTTACAACCGCATTGCTTAGTGATGGAAATTCTAGTCCCAATTGCCACTGTAACCCAAGAACCACTATATCTTTACTTTAGTGTAATAGCAGAGGACCATTAAAAAAGATTTTGTAAGCTTTTGACATTTGGAAAATTCAGAAGGTGCTGCTGGAAGATAAACAAGAGAGTTCAAGAAACTAAGCATCTAAGCGGTCTAAGTTGGGCTGTACAACATATTCAGATGATGATCTTCATCTTCTATGTTATCAATTATTTCCTATTAGGAACACTTCAGAAATACTTTTTATAATGCACAAATCAATGTGAATTTTAATATTTAAATATCACATAGTGTCTTACAGCAAAAATATCTGTAGAATAGATACAACTCATCAAAACCCAGTAGTTCGGCTTTAGATCCCCATTAGATCTATAGGGATATTATTGTCACACTTTTAAAAACTTGATTGATGGTATAAATTGATGGTATAATGTGTTCAGAGAAGAGTTAATTGATAAGAATTTAGAGCATACACTTCTCTCCCCCCCCCCCCCACCAGATGCTTAGCAGATATTTTATAAACAGCCACCTGATTTGTATCATATTGGTCTGGATTTACTTCTTAAATACAATTTTTAATTTATATGCTTCCATTTTTTTAAAGATGGCTCTTAAATGACTTTGAAAACTAAGAGGACCTGCTGTTAGTAGAAAAGAATTTGATACATGAATAAAATGAAAATTGAAATTATATTTGATATTTGGGGCAAATTTATCTGTGTTCTTTTACCTTTTTATTACCTAAAAAGTTTATAAACTTCATAAAGATAATCCCTTTGTGATGCTTTACTTCTTATATGGCTTGTCAGTTGTTTACCTCTATGTTTTGTTTTTTTTTCCATCTTGAGTATACTAAATATTTGAAAACATGCTATTGTTATTCCAGCTTAGCAGGATACTTTAAGGCACACCCTTCAAGAGTCATTGATAGAATCATGGCATAGTGGTAGAGTCAAAAGAATTTCAAAATGTCTTAACCTCCTTCAGGTTATTGCTGTTCTGGCATTTCAATCATAGGCTGTATGCAATGATGGATACAAACATGGAAGAAAGATAAGGAAAAATCGGGATACATTATTTTTCCTTTGTTGGGCATACTTGATATTAACCAACTTCATTTAAATTGTGAATCTGATTATTTCCCAGAAGACTTTCTCAAAAGGTTAAATCATGGCAACTGGAATAAAGTTTATTAATAAACATTGATCCAGTTGCCATGATTTAACCTTTTGAGATACTTTTGGCCCGGATGATTGAGTCTTCATTTACATGTCCGCAGAAGACTATTAATTATTTAAATAATTATTAGGAAGATCTCATTTAATTTTAATAAAATAAAGCATATTGTCATCTGATATTTTCACTCAGTTGTATCTTTTTTCATATAAAGTAAAAAGTCACAAAAATCTCATAAGGTAGAAAGAATTGATTTTGATCTTGGCAATCTTCTCTTCCCATCTCATTCCAAAGTTGTAAACTAAAATGTATACAGCCAACTGTCTACATTTAATTTAGCAAATAGGTTATTCTAGATTTTAAAGAAAATTAAAGGTGGATTTTTAAAAATAAATTAAGATTCTGATTAATTTTGTTAACATAAATAATTGCACTCAAAAGAATTTTTATGATTTCCAGAAAATGTCACTGTGTTCTTGATCACTGGTTTACTGAAATTAAATTTCATTTTTTCCAACGTTTATATTTCTGCACATCAGGAAATTTGTATTAGAAATAATAGCTAGATATCAGTAAGTAGGTACATTAATGACTGTTTTTTATGTTTGTGATATGAATTTAGAGTGTTCGGTTTTCTGTCTCTTTACAGAGGTGCTATGAACACAAACAGTACAGGAACGGTCTGAAATTTTGCAAACAAATACTTTCTAACCCAAAGTTTGCAGAACATGGGGGTAAGTTTTCAAATTTCTGCATAATGCTTAGAACTGTTGCAAAATTAGATCTTAAACTGATATAATACTTCTATTACATTTTATCCTGAAAGTTCAGCAATCATAAACAATATTTTAATATATCTGTACTGTCACTGAATTTAAACATTTAATAAAAAGAGTTGTAGCCATACGCACAACCACCATTTTATGCCACCCATCAACACCCACCTAAATATAAATGTAGGGGTTGATGTGTGGCATAATCATAAATATAAATGTTAGTTTAATTTTAAAAGCTTATCTGATTTTGAGGAAGGACAAAAAACAATTGGTTACTTTTAAGTGTATAAATTCCAGACATGTAGCTGTGCTGGAGAGGGTAGTGTTACAAATAAAAGTATGTGATTATTGATTATTGATTTTAAATGATCTTGTTGGGCAGGTGGAGAATCAATTTACTTGTTCATGCATTGATTTCCTAAAGCCAATTGAGTACATTATTTACAGAGGATAAATAATTCAATAATAATGCTTTTCTTCCCTAGTTCAGCTTTCCTTAAAAAAAAAAGAAAGAAAATAACTTGAAGAACAAATCACAAATAGTTTCTATAATACCGTAAGAGATTTGACCTGTAAGTCCTGTACATACATATATGTTAAGTTCCATTCATAATTGCAGGTCAGGTGTAAAAGAAGAAATATAATTTAGATTTGTGGTATACTTTTATAAAATATGGTATTCATGTTTAGAAATTTGATGTGTATTCTTACTGTGATATCAATACATTTAATTGATGATACATAAGATTTAATTAATGTACATCATTTAAGTTAGGTGCCCTTTTTGGAATCTAAGTAAGTCTGTTTAAAAATAATATATTTAAACAAGTTGAAAACATTTTCTAAAGAACAAGATTTTGTTTTGAGCTAAGGAAACAAAGTATTTTATTTCCTACTTACAAATCAAATATTTAACAGATTCTAAATAGAAACTATTTACCATTTATCTTTATGTTTTTGTTTTAGAAACCTTGGCTATGAAAGGACTGACATTAAACTGCTTAGGTAAAAAAGAGGAGGCATATGAACTGGTTCGAAGGGGGCTAAGAAATGATTTGAAGAGTCATGTCTGTATCCTTTTCAAGTTATAGATTAAATTTAATATAGATTAAATTTGCAAAAGAAAATATGCAAATATGACTGCTACTTAACTATTCTTTTTACATGAAGAATTAAAATACTTGTATTCTTCTAAAAAAGCAAAAGTGATTGTTGGATGGAGATGTGCTACTAGATCACACTGAAGGTGACAATAACATTATTGTAAATGGGAAAGCAAGCAAATGGAGAGATCATAATCCTATTACTATCTTGTTCTGGACAATTACTTTTAATTTGTTTTGCCGCTACAAGTACTTGATTTTCAACCATTTTGGGACCAGAACTATCATTGCTAAGCAACACAGTTGTTCAGTGAGTTATGCCACATTTTACAACCTTTTGGCCACACTAAAAGATTAAGTGAATCTGGCTTCCCCCATTGACTTTGCTTGTCAGACACACACACACAAACGGAAAGGTTGTAAATGGCAATCATGTGACCCTGCTACCATTGTAAATATATGCCAGGTGCCAAGCTCCCAGATTTTGATCGCAGGACTACTGGGATGCTGCAACGGTATATGTGCAAGTTCTAGTTGTAAATCACTTTTTTCAGCACGTCATAATTTTGAACAGTCATTAAGTGGTTGTAATTCAAGGACTACCTGTACTTTTTCTTTCAAAGGGAAAAAAAACCCTCAATCTATCTTTCTATTCTCAATTGTATATTATGGATATAGAGTTAGTACGCACAGACACCATTTAAAAGGTACAGAACAGATGTGTTAAAAATGTAAATTCATACGCTGGTAAATTTGATTATCAGAAATGATTCTGGGTGGCTATAAATGTTCTACAAATAGATATATTCTAAATGGTGTTGAAGAAATAGCTGGTAACAATTTCTGTTTAAAATATAAGGCATCTTTCTTGAATTTCCCACAGAACGTTTATCCTTCCTTCTAATCTTTTCTATGTATCCTCTTTTATTCACACATAAAAACGTTTATCCTTCCTTCTAATCTTTTCTATGTATCCTCTTTTATTCACACATAAAAACTTGATTCATGTAGGAATCATTTTGAATAATTTTCTTTGCGTCTCAAAATATTATTGTTGATTATAGACATTTCCTTCTTGCTTTACAGTTCCTGTCTCTTCAGGGTCGTGACCCAGTTCCATGGAATAGGATTTGACCTATTCCTAATCATACTGCTTCCCATTTGCCACCTGATAATAAAGACTGCCTAGACTCAAGACAAACACAAAACTGCTGGAACTTGAATAGGTGGTTTCTTTTCATAAGTTTCCTATGTTCTATTGCAGGGGTATCAAACTCAATTTCATTGATGGCCACATCAAGGTTGTGTTTGAACTTTGGGGGGTGGGGTGGGCGTGGCCAGCTCTACATCTCTCATGTTGGGGGCGACTATAAAGTAGGCTCCCAAGCTCCATTTCAGCTGCGACATACTCCTGTAACCCTCAGCCAGTAAAAATGGAGCTGGGGAGTGATGCCCACAGCCCTTGCAAGCTCTGTTTTCGGCTGCGATAGCCTCCTGCAACCCTCTGCCAGTGAAAGCGGAGCTTGGGTTGGGCGCATGCATCCCTCCCGAGTTCTTTTTTCGCTGGCAGAGGCACTGCAAGCTGGTCCTTTATTGTTTTCAGGACAGCCCCATGGGCCAGATCTAAGCACCCTGTGGGCCAGATCCGGCCCCCGGGCCTTGAGTTTGACACCCCTGTTCTATCTATCTATCTATCTATCTATCTATCTATCTATCTATCTATCTATCTATTTTATAAAATTTGTGTGCCGCTCTATCTCCAAGGACTCAGGGCGGCTCACAACAACAATCGACCAAGCGACTGTTAAAAACAATAAATATACACAAAAAAATTAAAAAGTTTTTTAAAAAGTTTAAAATATACTACCCCATCAGTCCAGGCCGGGGATCATAAATAGCCAGGTTTTCAATTCACGGCGGAAGGTGTGAAGGTCAGGGGCCAACCGGAGCCCCTATGGAAGTTGATTCCAAAGGGTGGGGGCGCTCACAGAGAAGGCTCTACCTCCTGGGGGTCACCAGCCGACATTGTCTAGCCGACGGCACCCTGAGTAGGCCCTCTCTGTGAGAGCGCACCAGGCGATGGGAAGTTGACGCTGGTTGCTATATTGCTATCTCTATACTATTAATATGATAATTATTACAATTATTACTTTTTAATTGCTATTATTATTATCAAAATGTTTATACTATATACTATTGCTATTCCATTATTATTACTATAACCTATTACTCTATTACAATTACTCTATATGCTGTGCTCTATACTGCTACTGTTATGCATCAACATCTGCTATATTTTGCTTTGGAAAAAGTTCAGAGAAAAGCAATTAAAGGCCTGGAGACTAAAACATATGAAGAACGGTTGCAGAATTTGGGTTTGGCTAGTCTAGAGAAAAGAAGAACTAGGGATGACATGATAGTAGTATTCCAATATTTGAGGGGCTGCCGCAAAGAAGATGGGCTCAAATTATTCTCCAAAGCTCTAGAGGGCAGGACAAGAAATTATGGTTGGAAACTAATCAAGGAGAGAAGCAACCTGGAATTAAGAAGAAACTTCCTAACAGTGACAACAATTAACCAGTGGAATAATTTGCCTTCAGAAATTGTGGGCACTTCATCACTGGAGATTTTTAAGAAGAGACTGAACAGCCACTTGTCTGAAATGGTATAGGGTCTCCTGCTTGAGCAGGGGGCTGGACTAAAACACCTCCAAGGGCCCCTTTCATATTCTATTCTATTCTATTCTATTCTATTCTATTCTATTCTATTCTATTCTATTCTATTCTATTCTTTGCTGGTAGCTGCAGAGCTCCAAAATACGCATCTCCTCCATTGTCTTCCTGTCCTCCCCCCTCCCTATACCTTTATAAATGTTGCTGTACTGATGCTGGGGGGAATATTAAATAGGAGGGGAAGAAGGTAGTACAGGTGTCTGCTATTTTGCTAAGCAGATGGCTTTTCCATAGAGATATGTTTTGTTATATTGTGCTTTGTTTTTGCTGAAAATGAGTTCAGTCACTTCTTGTAATTTCTTCAAAATGTAAGTCCTTAACTGAGTATCCAGGCTGGCATGTCTATGGTCTTCTTCAGAGATCAGACAAGAAATATGACGAAGCCATCAAATGTTACAGAAATGCACTGAAATGGGATAAGGACAATCTCCAAATCTTGAGGGACCTTTCACTGCTACAAATTCAAATGAGGGATCTAGAAGGTTACAGGGTGAGTGAAGAGTAAGCTTCAAGAACATTTTATAGGTTTCATAACAAATGGCTTTTCTTATTTATTTACTTACTCATCCACTCATCCAGCAATCATATTTACATAGTCAATCATCTCACAGAATTGTAACTTTATTATTTAAATAAGATGCAAAAAAAATTTTGATAGAATTCTTGATTCAGTGGGACAGGAGGACCCTGTTACAGCATCCAGAATGAGATTTGATTATATAAATGTATGTATAATTTAGCATCTAAAAAAAAAAAATTAAAACTTTGACACAAAAATGCCTCTTCATTTTCTACTTCTCCATTAAAGGAACTTATGTTCCGATTCCAGAGAATAATTTGTTAAGGGCTCTGATTGTTATAAACATAACATAACAACTGGTTGCTTAATGACCTTCAAAATTACAGTGGACTTCAAAAAAGCTATTTACAGTCTATACTCAAAGTTACAGTTGCTATGCATGCACACACACGTAGTCATGTGATTGAATTTTGTGTGCTTGGCAACTGGCTCACATTCATGAATGGTTGCAGCATCCTGCAATTTGTGACATTTTTTGACATTTTCCAGCAGAAAAGAGTTTAGAATTTTTTTTAAAAAAACACCCACTGTAGGGTGTTTTTCATTCAGTTCACATGATGACCCACTTAACAATTGCAGTGACTTAAGACCAAAATTCTGGGCTCAATTATGATCGTAAATCAAGCAATTCTTGCACAAGTAGTCCTCAGCCTATACCGTTATTTCAGCAGTTGTTCAAAATTATGATGGTGCTGAAAGAATTGTGGCTATTATTGATTTTTGGAGTTTTGCCTATCCTAGCACCCAGCGGTCACATGATTGTGATATGGACATTTGACAACTGGTTTACACTAATAACAGTTGCAGCACCCTGTAATCACTTGATTGGCATTTGCAATCTTCCCTGCTGGCTTCTCCAGAAAATCAGTGGGAGGCCGGCAGGAAAAGTTGTAACTCACTGGAGTAAATTTCCTCCACCACGCACCCTGCCCAAGCTCCTCTGCAATCAGGCCAGTCACTCATGCATCCTACCCCTCTCTCACATCCCTTCCTGACCCATGCCTCTTGCATATCCCCTTGCAGTCCCTCCCAACTCTCCCTTGCACTTTCACACACTATCCTTGACTTTCCCTTGTACACCCTCTTCAACCTATCTTTGCACATACACTCCTCCCCCCCCCCCAGCAGCAGCCACCTACCTGCCTGCCTGCCTACTTGTTATCCACCTGGAAATTGCATTGCCATCCACTTTAATCATTCTAGAGACTGCGTATGCATTAATTACCTTTCACATGCAAATGGGGATCTTATTTTATCCCCAACTCAAAAAATAAGTGTCTAGTTCTAAAGTGATCCTCTTCCCAAATCTACAAAGATGTCCATATACAAAGTCATAAATACCGGTATATATTCATTGGAGGATAGGATAAGCCTATCCTATTACAGCAACGTAACTTTACTTTCAAATATCTAGTAGTTCTGTCACAAAAGTAAACATACAATATGTACCATTTTTAAAGAAAGCTTTATTCCCTTATTCTCTTGTCTCATTGTAATTGTAACTTTTGAAGGCTGATTCTTGTTTTTGACTCAGGTCCTGAATTCAGTTGACTAACTTCTGATTTTATCTCAGTCATAATCAGCTGTTTTCCACATCATAAAATCTGAATGCAAAATGGCTCTCTGCCTTGTCAAAAAAGTAAATCAAAATGTTGTATCCATTTTCTGGCATAAAAATATTGAAATAATTACAGATAGTCCTCGACTTATGACACAATTGAGCCCAAGATTTCTGTTGTTAAGTGAGACATTTGTTAAATGAGTTTTGCCCCATTTTACAACCTTTCTTGCCATAGTGGTTAAGTGAATCATTGCAGTTAAGTTAGTAACCCAGTTGTTAAATGAATCTGGCTTCCCCATTGACTTTGCTTGTCAGAAGGTCACAAAACAGGATCACAGTACCTTGGGACACTGCAACCATCATAAATACGAACCAGTTGCCAAGCATCTGAAACTTGATCACATGGGGATACTGCAAAGGTTGTACCTGGAAAACGGTCATAAATCACATATTTTAGGGCCATTATAACTTTGGTCACTAAAAAAACCTTGTAAGTTGAGGACTACTCATAGTGAAATTAGAAGGTATTCTTTTTTTAAAACTGATACAACTCGTTTAACAACAGCAGTATGGATTTCTGATAGATATTGTGCAATTCAGTACAGACGGCTAGAATATGATTTTAATATTTATTATTGTTATACAGGAAACTAGGTATCAGTTACTTCAGCTTAGACCTGCACAGAGAGCATCATGGATTGGATATGCTATAGCTTATCATTTGCTGGAAGACTATGAAATGGCAGCAAAGATTTTGGAGGAATTTAGGAAGACCCAGCAGGTATTACATAGATTTATATGTAAGTCAATGAGTTGTTGATCAAACTGTAAATTTGTTGTTTTACTTTGACAGAAATTTGTATATTTCCAAGTACTATAGGCAACTGAAAATCAAATGAAAAGTTCTTATTTAGGAATGTTGGACATAACTTTAGGCTGTATTAACACATCTGCATATCTGCAGAAAATGAAGAATGGTATCAGATGCTTTTACTTTACCACTTCCCATTCAGAAAGAAGCAGGACTATTTGGATGGGGATCAGATCTGGCACAACTCACATATATGTTCAACATAATATAGATATCCCCTATTGGATTGAAGTTAATTTGTGAGTTAATTTCTTATTTGTGTTACTGAAATTAAAAATATGAGCAGTACTGAAGAACTGAAGAAGCTTCTTGGATGAGAAGCAAAACATGTTCAAGGAAAAACAAAGTACAGTTGCCTTTTGAAAAAAGCACCTTTGGAATATGAGTAGTACAATTTTTTCTTGCCTTTGTAGACCTCTCCTGATAAAGTAGACTATGAGTATAGTGAGTTGCTATTGTATCAAAATCAAGTTCTCCGAGAAGCAGGACTTTATAAAGAAGCTTTGGATCATCTTGGAACCTATGAAAAGCAAATCTGTGACAAGTTAGCCGTTGAGGAAACTAAAGGTAACTGGGCTATTCAAATTCTCTTGCATCTAAATCTCTTTACAAATAAAAATGTTTTTGTGGTATGATTTATTTAAATGTCTGAGGAATAAAATCACTGCCAATTCTCCATATAATCAGGGCTACTGATATGATTATATGCTGTTCCATGAGTAATAAAAATAATTGTTCTGACAAATTATTAATAGATTGATAACTAGAAAGAATGAGGCTGGCAAGCACCTTTCTCAAATTTAAATATTATAAAGTACGATAGTTCAAATCTGAGTAATACTTTCCTAAGTAATATTTCATCAGTATGTATTCTGTAAATTGAACAGGACCTGACCCTTCAATTTGTCTTACCAATCAATCAGTTTTCTTAATTTCCTAACCTCTATACTTCCAGTATTTGTTTTCCTTGTATTCCTGGTACATATTAACAGGAACAGGCATGTCTGGTTAAATGCTTTTAACCTGGCTTTCACTATCTTTGCCCAAAGTTGATTTTTTCTCCCTTAGTAATTACTATAGCTGTGGAAGAACTGAATAAAACTAATTTATTTAATATAAATTTCTGTGGACCTAATGTTCTTCAAAATGAATGGTGTTTCCTTTTTATCGAGGGGTGCACTCAAAGTTCCTCAAAAGTTGCTACCAAGTTGTAATTTGTAAAGTAATGGAAATGGGAAATTACTATAATCAATAATTAAATTCAGTTTTGTCTTAGGCCTGCTCACACCCCAGCAAGTTATTTAATTTGGATGACGAACTAAACTTAAGTGTGTTCTCCGACCAATAAATTTTGCTTTTTTTAAAAAAATTTGTTGACTAGATCAAGGTTTACTAGACCATTGATAGTTTTTGCCCTTCTGATAGTTTTTCAGGAAGATACCAGGTAGAAGTGCCAAATTTTCTGTGAATGAAGTGTTCCAGAGAATTTCAGAACACACTGTTTTGTCTCTGGACCACACATTTCTGGCTGTTTTGATTTAAGAAGGGTGGTTCAGTTTTTGGACAGCAAAGGATTAATATTGAAACAACCTTCAGAACAGAGTTCAGAATGGCTTGTAGGAGAAATGAAACATTCTGAAATTCTTTAGCACATTCTTTTACCAAAAGAGTTAAAATTTGGGGCACATTTAGTCTATTGTATACAGTTACATAAGAACAAGAAATTGGTGAAAATTGTCTTGTTCCTATTTTATATGGTGAACATCCCCTGAGTGGAGGTCTGATTGCTGTTGATTAAACTTAACTTTACTAAATTAGATACTATAGTGAATGTAAAACTAGAAAACATCCCAGCTACTATGTGATACGGGGTAGTTTTTGGAAAGTTCAGTGAAATGTTAACCATTAACATTTTGAATTTTTTAAAAGAAAAACACTGATGCTTATATTTGTTAGATTTTTTTTTCTGTTTCATTCAAGAGCTCAAGGTAGCATATATAATGTTTCCTTTTCCTATTTTATCATACAACAACAACCCTGTGATATGGATTATATGGAAAGAGAACATTGATTTCATTGGTAAATATTAACAATACTCTATCAAGGTTGATTGATAACTCTGCATTTTTAACAGGAGAACTTCTGTTACAACTCTGCAGGCTGGAAGAGGCAGCTGAGATTTATAGAGGATTGCAAGAAAGAAATCCTGAAAATTGGGCTTATTATAAAGGTTTAGAAAAAGCACTTAAACCAGGTAATGATAAGCTTTAGTTTATATAGGTGTGAATAGCTCCACATATTTATATGTAAAAAATTCAGAATAAGTAAAAATAAAGAAAACGTGTTACTATCTTTTCACAATTTGAAAAATTATATAGTTTGAAAAAAATATTGACTATGATGAATGAGGTTCATATGAATTGGAATACATATTTACCTGTCTCCTGGGAGCATGGCAGTGTAGATTCTTATAGTGTTGTGATCTGGAAAAATATGAAATATGATGAAAAGTTTGTTATCGTATTGATGTATTGTTGTTGTTTTTTATTGTTTATTTTATTCTATTATTTTACTTCCATTTTGTTTATACGCTTTTCATTCATTTCTTTTTATTATTGTAAGCTGTTGAATAGTTCCATAGCAAGATAGATGGCAAATAAATTTAAGAACTAAATTTTAAAAAGAGGTGCAGTTATATGTGCCCTTCTGCATTCCAAAATGCAGAGTTTGACATAAAATAAATGTCAGCTATTTATTTCAAGGATGGATCAACTAGTCCTAATAAATAGCAATGAGAACAAGCCTCAAACTTACACGTTACTTTTTTATTTGAGTTTGAATCAAAGGTGATTCTAGTTGGAAAATACTTCAGTAAAAATATCACTATTGTGGATATGGCAGAAAACCTGATATAACACTGCTAAAGGTTGTACCTTAGAGCCACTTCAAAGTGACATGAGAACAAGGCCACATCCTCTAGTAGTGTTGTATATGGAGGCATTTCTGTAAAGCAGTTTATAGTTATTAACGTGGAAGAGTCAGGATAAGACATGGAAGAGGCAGAGGTGTTTAAGCTTCATGTCATCTCATCTGCTAATTAAAAGTAGAGCGATGGGAAATCATAGCCAAAGTTAGTTGCCACCCTGACGGATATGCCCAGAATGATTAGAGGATGGTATTAAGTTTCATACTGGTCTACAGATGTTTAACTTATTCAGAATTTATAGTTTACTGACATAAGGTAAACCATATCTCAGGGATAATTCTGCTAGATTAGTGTTTATTTAGACAAAGATGAAACTATATATCTTTAAAAGAATTGCCCCCTATTTGTTTTGTATCCTCAAAATTAAATTAGAGGGATTTTCTGTGCCTTTCCAAAGCAAAATACCTTGGGATACAGATGATCTGTGTTTTTTTTTTGTTTTTTTTTTTTAATTTGATTTATATGCCGCCCTTCTCCGAAGACTCAGGGTGGCTTACAGTGTGCTCAGCAATAGCCTTCATCCTTTTGTATATTTATACAAAGTCAGCTTATTGCCCCCACAAACTGGGTCCTCATTTCACCTACCTTAGAAAGGATGGAAGGCTGAGTCAACCTTGAGCCTTGGCGAGATTCGAACCCTGCAGTAATTGCAGGCAGCTGGTCTTAATAAGCTTAATAACAGGGTGCCTTAAACCCCTGTACTACCAAGGCTTTTCAGAGCAGTTTCTCTCTAGCCTAGAAACCCTGGGTTCTTACCTCAACCACAACTTCATTCCTTGCAAGAGAGTAGTAAGATACCAAGAATTCCTGACAGTTTTCTCTGCTTTGATGCTGGACTGAAACATTCCATGTAAAGATATCCTTTTAAAGGTTTTTAAATGGCATGTTACATCGTTCATTTATAGAAACAATCAGGTGTCACAGTGATACTGGGAAATAGATTTGGCTCTGGCAGACAAATCTGGTCAAAACAAATGAGATTAAAATATTTAGGAATATTCCCTTCCAGCAGCTATGCCAGCTCTCAGGCTTTGGGCAGTGGTTAGCTCCCTGAATGCCCGCAGAATCCAAAATGAAACAGAGCAATCATGACTTGTTTTGATAGTGGATGAAAAAGCTAATAAGTAATTTACCTTTAGACCAAGTCTATTATTGTAAAGCAAATTCCTTGATGTAAGCTCTTCCTTCATTTTATACATTTTAGTATTTACTCGTTGCATTTAATTTTGAAGAAAAGGCAAGTAATTACAATGCTTAAAACAGTAAAACTTGAAACCATAATGAATACTAATAGAATATCCACTTTTTTCATTTCTTTTATCTACATTTATTACTCCAAGGTACATAATAGAATATTAAGAACCTAAGCACATTGTAAAAATATTGTATCAAAATATTGTACTAAAAATGAGAAGATGGAATCATATCTGGCTTATATAGCTAGATGTATGCATGTCAGAAGCACCTACAAAGCTATCCAAAGGGTGCTTCTGGATTGAAAGGATTTGCTGGTGATAACACCTTTGCCAGGAACACCTGTTTGCCAAAAGCACAGATGTCAAACTTGATGGCTTCACGTGAGATATCGCAACGTTTTTTGTGTTTGCGGAGCCGGGGTGGATTGGCCCACATGATGCATCCGGCCCGTGGGCCACCAGTTTGACAGGCCTGGCCAAAAGTAATGCAATCTTCAAGGAGGCTCCTTTCATGTCTCTCAGGTTTAATAAAAGATTGAGGTAGTTCTGTATTAACCTTTTACAGAGATACTTTTAGATTCTACAAATATCATTCACCTTTGCAAATGTCAATATACCTTTGGTTGAACTTTATCATATTTTTGGTTGTTAGGTGTACATCTGTGTGTGCGTGATTTTTAAAAAGAGAGAGAAAGCTAGCTTGACTTGTGTAACAAAGTAGGGGATATAGGAAAACAAGCCAATGAAAGGTAGGCAGGTGGCATGTCTGTGATCAATAAGAACAATGTTTTGCTTAATATGATATTGCTGCGACAATTGGTTCAAATGCATAGGATCCAGTTTTTAAAATTTTGCTTACAATTTGGCCCGAGGGACTGCTGTTTAAGAAACAAAATGATCATTTTGCCAAAGTCCTAGTCATGCTGAAGGGTACTCTAGAATTGTCACTTTGATATTTAGCCAAATTAATTCTGTTTTGATTCTATAGCTTCTGTTATATTTTAAAATCTGTGACAGTTAATGTAAGATTTGATTGGCAGCTTAGGTTGGATGTGAGTATAACAACATGGTTTTGTTACCCTAGCTAATATGTTAGAGAGGTTCAAAATCTATGAAGAGGCCTGGACTAAATACCCAAGGGGACTAGTTCCAAGACGACTGCCATTAAACTTTTTATCGGGTAAGTTTTGTTTGGATACTTCAACCTATCTGTAAAAGAGGCAGAGAGGATTACTTTGGTATTATATCTTTTATCATTATCTTCATTTCTAAAATGTCAGAAATGTTTTATTTAACCTGGCATAGACATTATAAAATACCAAGCCAGCTATGCTAGCCAGATATAGAATGGTATAGAATTCTAATTCAATACATCTAATTCTTAGTGTTTATCATTGGAGAAGAATAAGCATTTGTTTGGTTTGAAACAACATGCTTGCAGCAGAATTCACACATATTTTTCTTTAGGTGACAAGTTCAAGGAGTGTTTGGACAAATTTCTGAGGATGAATTTCAGCAAAGGCTGCCCGCCAGTTTTCAATACATTACGGTCGCTATACAAGGATAAAGAAAAGGTTTGTGCATGTATTTTAATGAATGGACTGTTTCCTAATACAATTTTCAACCCAACAGTATGCCCACTGTACAGGTAGTCTTCGAGTTACGAATGTAATGGAGCCTGCCAATTCCATTGATGGAGTGAATCTGGTACCTTGAACGGGATCACTCCCTCCTTTAGCCCACGCATTTGCTAATCGAATGCGAGGCTCGTTAAGTGACATGAGGTATTTCAGGGTAGGGAAGGCCAGGGGGCGGCCTACTGATGGAACATCTTAAGACCACCAAGGCCTCCCCACCCCACTGAAATACCTCATTCTCCCCCTAATTGCTTCCCCCCCAACTGCCACACCGGGTCACTTACCTTGTGAAGATCTAGCAAGCAGTCTCCTCTCCAGCCTTGTGTGCCCCTCTGCAGTTCTGTTCTGGCCTCCTCAGGCCTCACATGGCAGGTTGCTGGCCAAAATGAAGCTTCTGAGGGGCGAATCTGGCCCACCGATGCTCCGTTCGGCCCTCCCCTGGCCCATTGCAGGCTGAAATGGAGCCCCTGGAGGCTCGGATCCTGCCGACGGAGGCTCCATTTCAGCCTGCAACCGGCCAGGGCTGAACCGGGCTTCTGATGGGAGGATCCTTTGTTTGTTTATTTGTTTGTTTGTGCAGTGTCTGCCTTGCTAGATGGCAGAAAAAGGAAGGGGAAAATAGTCAGGCACAGGACATTGCAAGAAACAACTTATCTAAATGAAACTGCAACAACTAGTCATCTTCACACTATCTCTGTATCTGTCAGTCACATATTCACTTAGCAGCCATTTTGCTTAATGACTGAAATGTTGGAATCCATTGCAGTCATTAAACAAGAATTACCTGCAATGTTTGATATACCTGAGATAAATAGATGACTGAATGGATAGACAGAGAGACAAGATATAAACAGATTGTAGAGTATGGATTTTGAGGTCTGTCATGGCTGCAGTTTTGCTGGTGTGAGCCAGACAAGGGAGTAAAGAAAAGGAGAAAAAAAAACCCCAGCTCAGTTGTGGTCTTGAGAGTCAGCTGCCAGGAGGCCTGTTTAATTGACCTGGCTACTAGCCAGGATTTTGTGGGTGGCTTCTGCATGAGAAGTCCCATTGGTAGACTGAGGTATATAGGTATTGGGAATTAGACCCTGGGAGAACACCTACCTTCTCAGTTGCTGTGAATGTGTTCCAGAATAACCCAAAACTGGAGAGAGAAGGAGAGGAATAAAGAGTCAAAGTTTGTTGCTGGAGTGGAAGGAGATACTGGAGAAGAGATGGAGGATGGAGTAAGGTGAACAGGACAAATGTCCTGTTTGATGTAAGAAGACCGAGTGGGACGAGCTCCACCCAAGATTTCAGATCATTAAGGGCTGGAGAGTATAGAAAGGGAAATTGGCTGCCAGAACAGTAACCCTGGTATTGGGGGACCACTGGGCAGAAGACTCAAAAAAGTGTTCTTCCTGCAACGCAGAAGCACATGGGGATTCAGTTGAGCCGGAAAGAGAATCAAGCAATGATGAGCACATTCCAGGAATCCCAGCCCTTTTGTTTCCTTTCTGTCTCTTATCAAGCCTAGAAAGGGAAGAGGGAACATTAAGAAAAGGAAGCAGGAGAAGTAGAGGGGGAAAAGTTGCTGGTAGGGAGCATAAGAAGTAGCATTATTCACCCTGTTGTAAATATCTTTTGTATATAGTAAAGAAAGAGTAAAAAGTTCCCAGTCATGTGTTACTGTCCATTGCCACCTTTACTTAATACACACGTGGTCCAAAAATGAACCCCATCGCATTGTGACAAGAATATGGCTGAATTAGTTAACTATCGTCCGGTCTCCAACCTTCGTTTTGTGGCGAAGGTTGTTGAGAGTGTGATGGCACGACAACTGCCCAGGCACCTGGATGAAGCCATCTATCTAGACCCGTACCAGTCGGGCTTCAGGCAGGGGCACAGCACAGAAACGGCATTGGTCGCGTTGGTGGATGATCTCTGGAGGGCCCGGGACAGGGGTTGCTCCTCTGTCCTAGTCCTATTAGATCTCTCAGCGGCTTTTGATACCATCGACCATGGTATCATGCTGCAGCGGTTGAAGGGGTTAGGAGTAGGGGGCACCGTTTTGCGGTGGTTCTCTTCCTTCATCTCCGGCCGCTCGCAGTTCGTGTTGGCAGGGGGGCAGAGGTCGACCTCGAGGCATCTCACATGGGGAGTGCCACAAGGGTCGGTCCTCTCGCCTCTTCTGTTCAACATTTATGTGAAGCCGCTGGGTGAGATCATCCGTGGTTTTGGGGTGAAGTGTCACCTGTACGCTGATGATACTCAGCTGTACATCTCCACCCCAGACCACCCCAATGATGCCCTTGATGTGATGTCTCGCTGCCTGGAGGCCGTGCGGGTCTGGATGGGGAGGAACAGGCTCAGACTCAACCCTTCCAAGACCGAGTGGCTGTGGCTACCGGCGTCCCGATATAGTCAGCAGGTGCCATCGCTGACTATTGGGGGTGAATCTTTGCCCAGAGGACTCGCAATCTGGGTGTCCTCCTGGACGCACGGCTGTCTTTAGAAGAGCATATGACGGCCGTGGCCAGGGGGGCCTTTTATCAGGTTCGCCTGATCCGCCAGTTGCAGCCCTTTCTGGACCAGGACGCCTTGCACACGGTCACTCATGCCCTTGTCACCTCCCGGCTGGACTATTGTAATGCTCTCTACATGGGGCTCCTCTTGAAGAGCACTCGGAGGCTCCAGCTGGTCCAGAATGCGGCCGCGCGGGTGGTTATGGGCGCACCTCATTGTGCGCGTGTGACACCTCTCCTGGGCGAGCTGCACTGGCTCCCAGTGGTCTTCCGGGTGCGATTCAAGGTGTTGGTTACCACCTTTAAAGCGCTCCATGGCACAGGACCCGGGTACCTTCGAGACCGTCTTCTGCCACCAATAGCCTCCCACCGACCAGTCCGTTCCCACAGAGAGGGTCTCCTCAGGGTGCCATCAGCCAAGTTATGTCGGCTGGCGACACCCAGGGGGAGGGCCTTCTCTGTGGGAGCCCCAACCCTGTGGAATGAACTGCCCCCGGAAATACGTAACATCTCCGACCTCCGGGTGTTCTGCTGCGCACTGAAGACCCTGTTGTTCCGCCAGGCAGGGCTGTCAATATAATAATTTTAAATTGGGGTATTTTAATTTTTGGGGTTTTAAATCGGCCAAATCTATTTAATTATTTTAATTTTTAATTATTGTTGTGTCTTGTGTTTTTAAATTGGCTGTACACCGCCCTGAGTCCTTCGGGAGAAGGGCGGTATAGAAATAAAATTATTATTATTATTATTATTAATAATACATTAAGAATCATATTTGTTTTCAGATTTCTAATGAATAAAGAATGCATTTGTTCTACAATCCATTGAAGTAAAATGTATATATTTTTTTACACCTAGGTGGCAATTATAGAGGAACTGGTGGTGGGTTATGAAACTTCTCTGAAAGGTTGCAGGCTGTTTAACCCAAATGGTAAGTACTATGGCACTTTGGTATTCTTATTGACAATAATCACTATTTCATGAAGAAAATACTCATGCTGATTTGGATCAAGCAGTTTTTGCAGTTATAATGTGTAATTTTGATCTCCTCGTTTCCATTGCTTATTCCCATAAGCTGCAGATATATTCAGGGCCAGGATTAACTTGAATGTAGGATATGTTCTATCTGGTACCCTTGTATAAGATGATTGGGGCAAGTTTGGATTATCAATATTATTTTAGCCATAGATGAACTAATCACTCAGATGGTCAGATCTGGTCTCCGTTTTCATTTTAGTAGCTGCGGCCTTGAAGTGTTTTCCCAAATTATATTAAAATAAGTTTTGATATATACTTTTCATGAAATATAAAATCAGCAGAAATATACAGCACATTTTCCATGAAATATTACTAAAAGAGAAAATGGAATATGTCTTGTTTAGTTAACTTTATGTAATCACCTCATACTTTTATAAGTGATCACAAGCAATATTAGTTATACAGCTCAGTTTAAAAAAACTGTAACATTTTGTCCAAATAGATGATGGTAAAGAAGAACCTCCAACTACTTTACTCTGGGTCCAGTACTACTTGGCACAGCATTATGACAAAATTGGGCAGCCATCCATAGCTCTAGACTATATAAATGCTGCAATAGAAAGCACACCTACCTTGATAGAACTGTTCCTTGTGAAAGCTAAAATCTATAAGGTAAATGTTCGTTGTTATACCATTGTGTTGGAAATCGGCTACCTTTATAACTTTACATTTTAGAGAACTTAAACAATATTTGTGAAAAATTACAAAATTATACAGAAAATGTTTCTAAAATTATTCAGGTTACAAATTATGTATATTTGCTAGGGAGTAAATCATTTTTTGAACTATAGGACTTGCTTTTGAGTAAATACATTTTATGCTTCCACGGTTAATTTTCGAAAGAATAATTTATGGGGTGACATAATATTGTCACTATCTTTTTTCTCCTGACATTTTTATAACATAAAAAAATGATGTGCCAAACTGTAGTTAATGTCATATATCTAACTTGTTTCCCTCCTGTCATTTAAGCATGCTGGAAACATAAAAGAAGCTGCAAGGTGGATGGATGAGGCTCAGGCACTGGACACAGCAGATAGATTTATCAACTCCAAATGTGCAAAGTACATGTTAAAAGCCAGCTTGATAAAAGAAGCTGAAGAAATGTGTTCTAAATTTACAAGGGTTTGTTCAGCTCATATTTTTTTACTGTTATACATAGCAATTAGAGTGTCAACCATTATGTTGGGCAGTACTGTGCATTATTGTCTTTTAAAGTATTTTTTGGATGCTAAAACCTGATATAAACATGAAAAGGACTGTTCTAGTCTGTCAATTATTTTATTTTATATTAGAGCTATTTAATTCCAACTTCTATTTCTATAGCAGTGGAAGTACCTGGGCAAAATATGAATCATTAAACCCTTTTGCTCTTATTGCCCAGCAATAAGTTTTGAGAAATGTGAGCCCCTCTGTGAGGGAGGGAGATGGGCGATTAAAATGCTCCATATGTAGCATTTTATCTCCATGAATTTTTAATCCACTTTTAAAGTCATTCAACTAGTTTCATATCAGTACATCTTGCGATAGTGCACATGATATGTTCCATGCTTTGTTAAAAAAAAAAAAGTAATTTTAATATCTCTTGTGACTTTTCCATATAATCCAGTGTCTGGGGAAGACCAATTGTGGGGTTTCTTGGATCATATTATGTCTATGATCTTCCCTTATATTTTTCAAAGCTAAAGAACTCCAGATGTACTCTTTTCACTTAAGAGGTTGCTGCAGTCATTTCCGAGTTTTGGTTGCTTGTGACATTATTTGGCTTTCTATTTTCTATTCCAGTATGGAATTAATTTTTTAAGAGCTGTTAACATTGCATTTTCACAAAGCAACATTCTTTGTTAGTTGCAGCCACTTCTTGCTTGATCAATATATGTCTGATGTTTTTATGAGGAAATACCTCTGCTCCCAGCTGCTAATGGGAATGAAACATATTTATTTATTTATTTATTTATTTATTTATTTTATTTATTTTATTTATTTTATTTATTTATTTATATAATAGATTAAATTATATCTTAATTTAATTTAAATAAATTAAATTATATCATCCGGTTATCCGGATGTATATAAGGATTTATTGGCAGTCTTTGACGAGGAGGAGTGTGAGATATTACCCCCGCATAGAGTAACTGACTGCGCTATAGAATTGATCCCTGGAGCCAAGCTACCAAAACCACGCATGTATGCGATGACCAACGAGCTACGTCAGTACATAGATAAAAACTTGGCCAGGGGTTTTATTCAACCCAGTCGGGCCCTAATATAGAATTCTGAA
Source organism: Pituophis catenifer annectens (assembly GCF_029215685.1). Lineage (NCBI taxonomy): Eukaryota > Metazoa > Chordata > Lepidosauria > Squamata > Colubridae > Pituophis > Pituophis catenifer. The sequence goes on from NW_027256888.1 coordinate 51,902,780, forward strand.
TCTTTTGCATTTGGTTCTATGGGTGTATATGGCTTCATTTCACAGCAGCATATTTTTCTTGTGCTAAGAGCTGCTCATAATCATCATCTTCAGAATAAAAAATAATGATCTCCAGAGTTTCCTTTTTTAATATAAGCAAATTATAGTAGCAAAGGGTCATGCCTGACATTTCTATTTTTTTCTTTTTAGGAAGGAACATCAGCTGTGGAAAACCTGAATGAAATGCAGTGTATGTGGTTCCAGACAGAATATGCCCAAGCTTATAAAACAATGAATAAATTTGGAGAAGCACTTAAAAAATGTCATGAAATTGAAAGAGTATGTATTTAATGGCTTCACATTAATACTTATTGTCTTATTTGTCAGGGATAAGGTTTGAGACAGTATTTTAGTTACAAGGGCTTATTTGTGTTGCATGGTATATTTTTGTTTTCATTCATATTATTTAATAATGGGAAATACGTTTTATTTTATTTTTTTTGTAAGATCATATATTTCTGTGTTTTTCTATCTAAATTCTATCAACCCCTGTAGAGGTGTGGAGAGAAAAATTCTGTAGGCAGTCTCTCCTTTCCTCCTCTGACTGCAGAGTAGAGATTGGAAAGAAGGAGATTTCAAGTGATTACTATGAGTCATTTGGCAACATGCGCCTTCCAGCCCTAGACTGCTAACACAAATCACTTGGATTTATGAAAAATAACCAGCTTCCTCACTTGAAATCCTTCCCCAGTTTTTCTGCTCTGCAGGAGTGGGAAGACTCAGACAAAAGATAAATTGTCTACCAAAGTTGCTTACTGTTTTTCTTCCACAACACCCCTGTAAAGCAGAGAGATTGGAGAGAAAGATTTCAAGAGAATAAACTGTTCACTCTTTTATGGATTGAGAGCAGTGTGATTCGCCAGGAGAAGGAAAGGGGCAGACAAAGGATGGACAAATGTGCTTTTCTCCTTCCTCCCAGAGCAGACAGATTGAAGTGAAAGGGATTCCAGGACAGTACTGTGAACTGTGTGGTGCACTTATGGCTCCCAGACCTAGGCTTCTAGTGCGGTTTCAGTGTTTTCAATGTTTAGAAGAGCAAACAGTTACTTTCTTGCAAAAAGTTTCTCTCCAATCAATCTGTTCTGCATGGGGGTGAGGGTAAGGGTGGGAACACAGGTCAGGCACATACAAGATATATTCACTGTAATGACTATCATATCCAGAATGCAGCCGGCCAGAATGCAGCCGCGCGGGTGATTATGGGTTCAACCCGTTGCGCTCATGTAACACCTCTCCTGCGCGAGCTGCACTGGCTCCCAGTGGTCTTCCAGGTGCAATTCAAGGTGTTGGTTACCACCTTTAAAGCACTCCATGGCTCAGGATCTGGGTACTTACGAGACCGCCTTCTGCCACCGATAGCCTCCCACCGACCAGTTCACTCCCACAGAGAGGGGCTCCTCAGGGTGCCGTCGGCCAAACTATGTCGGCTGGCGACACCCAGGGGGAGAGCCTTCTCTGTGGGAGCTCCTGCCCTTTGGAACGAACTGCCCCCGGAAATACGCACAATCTCTGACCTCCGAGTTTTTCGCTGTGCCCTCAAGACCCTGCTCTTCCAACAGGCAGGGCTATCTTTATAAAGGAGTTTTAAATTCGGAGTTTTAAATTTTTGGGTTTTTAACGAATCTTGGCCGTAAATGTAATAATTTTAATAATTTTTAAATTTAATTGGGATTTGTATTGTGTTTTTTACTTGGCTGTGCACCGCCCCAAGTCCTTCAGGAGAGGGGCGGTATAGAAATAAAATTATCTATCTATCTATCTATCTATCTATCTATCTATCTATCTATCTATCTATCTTAGTGAAGGACACTGAAAAGATTATAAATTGTCATAAATGGGCCATAAAGTTATTTTTTCAGCATCATTGTAACTTTGAATGGTCTGTAACTATGTGTATCCTCTCATAATTGCCATGCCAATTTTTAAAACTTGGTCTTGGCCCTCATGATTTGACTGGTGGGTTTAACTTTTAGGCAGAGACTTCTGTCCTTCTATGTTATCTGATATCCTTCTAAACTACAAATTTCAAGGACTGGATCTGATGCTTATCTGTTTCTGTGTTAAATGCTAAACTTTGGGTGCTGTTGCTTATGTGTGCTTGTATTAACAGCATCCATCTTTATGGTGCTAAATTCAGTTTTAAAACCTCAGTAGTCATTTCTAAGTTAAGTGTGTACTATTGTCATATTGGATGCTTGCTAGATAATTACATATTATGTTAGCATTTTGTAGAAATCACAGATGACCAGTTTGACTTCCACACATACTGTATGAGGAAAATTACACTTCGGTCATATGTAGACTTGTTAAAACTAGAAGATGTACTTCGACAGCACCCATTTTATTTTAAAGCTGCAAGAATTGCCATAGAAATATACTTGAAGCTCCATGATAACCCTCTGACGGATGAAAATAAAGAACATGAAACTGATACAGGTATAAACATACAGCCTCTTCTGCATGTATGTTGCATAACATTTTCAGATTGCTATTGCTGGTGTTTTAAGAGGCAAAATTGTTGAATACAATACAGGTAGTCCTCGACTTACAACCACAATTGAGCCCAAAATTTATGTTGTTAAACGAGACATTTGTTAGTGAGTTTTGCTCCAATTTAGGACCTTTCTTGCCACAGTTGTAAAGTGAATCACTGGGCATTGTTAAGTTAGTGACACAGTTGTAAATTGAACCTGGTTTCCCAGTTGACTTTGCTTGTAGCAAAGGCCACAAAAGGTGATCATGTGACCCCAGGATAACTAATCTAATAAATATGAGTCAGTTGCCAAGCATTTTAATTTTGATCATGTGACCATGGTGATGCTTCAACGTTCATAAGTGTGAAAAATGTTCATAAGTCACTTTTTTTCAATGCCGTTGTAATTTTGAACAGCCATTAAATGAAGTCGAGGACAACCTGTATTCTTAAAAACCGTATACTTCATTGTTTTTCAAATCAGCTATAAACTCTCAAAAACTATACATATAACATTTTCAAGAATTGCACTACTATACTGGACAGCTCAGAGCAAACATTCATAAAATAGCACTTTAGTTGATGTGACAGCACAAAGCTTAAAAGTAGAAATTCGTAAATTTATTAAATTTCTAAGGTCTAAAGTTTCTAACTTCATAATGACCCTGGATGATATACAGTAATAAAACAGATTCAGAACAATATAACAAAATGTTTTAAGATGTCAAAAAAAGCAATAAAACCAACTGGACATAAAACATTCCTATAAGAAGCATGCTACTATCCTACCCCAAATCCTGGAGCAAGAGACAGGTTTTTACGGGCCTTTTAAAGGGTAGGCAGCTATAGAAATCTTTTTAGCAGGGTGGGAGCGCTGTTCATTCTCTGCAACAAAGAAGAGTTTCTTCTTATTTCCCATTATATTATTCTATTATTTATTAAGTAGAAGAAAGCATTAAATATACCCCCAAAACATGGCAAGTTCATCCAGTTGTACAGAATGGGCAGGCCCTATGCAACAAAAGGCTTTATAGGTAATAACTACACTTTGAATTACACCTGGAAGCCAACTGATAATCAGTACAGCTTATGAAATAGATGCGTTATGTAAGCATGTTATAGCATCCCCTCAACTGCTTATGCTTTTGCATAACTGCTGTTGAAGACCAGCCCCATGTAGAATATATTGCAGTAGTTCACCTATGAAGTGATCAAGGGATGACTGTCTAAAAGGCCTCATAGGCTAGGAACAGGTCCAGATGGTGTACAAGATGAATCTGTGGAAGTGCTATCCCAGCTACAGCTGCCACTTGCTCCTTGAGTAGGAGCTGCAAATCCAAAAGAAAACCCAAATTGTGCACTGATCTCTAATAAGGAAATAAGCCCCATTCAGGACTAAAGATGGAAAATCTATGGACTTGTTACAATTATTCACAACCATTTTATTTTAAGAATAGTTAACATCAATTGTCTGGGGTCATCATCAGCCTACTCATGATACCCGACTTGACTGATAACCTTGCCCACGGGGGTCATGTAAATATTAAACAGGAGGTCAAGAGTTCCATGGAATTACATACAGTAGAGGCCCTGGGCTTGCTCTGCCAACCCTCCCTCCTCAGTGAAAACTGACTGAAATTAATTAAGAGAGAGAAGGAGAACCACTATAATACAATGTTGAGTTCTATAATGACTTCTAGAAAAAGAAGTCTATTTTTGCTTCCTTCATCATAGGCAGAACCATTCTTCTCTCAGAGTCTTGACACTAGAGGGCAACAATATAAGTGCTTTGGAGAAGATCAAATTAGGGAGTTTGTTATATGGACTTAGAAGTCACTTAATTTTGAGCTAGAAAAAATAGAACTAGAAAACTTATAGATGCTTAATTTGAAAATGAAATAAAAAGTGGGTTTTCTAATATACAACCAAATGTGTTTTTCTACAAAGCAAATATGTCTGATAAAGAGTTAAAGAAGCTACGCAATAAACAGAGGAGAGCTCAGAAAAAAGCTCAACTGGAAGAAGAAAAAAAGAATGCTGAAAAAGAGAAGCAGCAACGAAATCAGAAAAAGAAAAAAGATGATGATGATGAAGAGATTGGAGGGCCAAAGGAAGAGCTTATTCCTGAGAAATTGGCAAAGGTATCAAATTACAGTATATTAAATGGCTTCACGTGTGTTTCTATACAGCTCTATTTAAATCTCATGTTAAAAACTAATTATGGGTTATTTGCAGATGTCTGTTAAATATGAAAGTGAGTCATTGCAGTGATTTACATGAGAAGTCCCCAATCTCCGGTTCGCAGACCAGTAGTGCAAATTTGTTTTGTTGTATCTATATCTGCTAAATTAAAGTTTCACTATATTAAAAATATTACTTCGCAATATATTTCATTTTAAGAGTGACTCTTCAATAAACTTTTGAATGGCCACTCAGCTAGAGTTAATAATTTCAGTATATATCTTGACACATGGTTTTGCAGCAAGGCATATCGGAGATTTTGTAGAATCTGATATAGTTTTCTAGTATTACTGAGATACTTAACAAGTTAAGTTATTAACTGAAGAGTAGCAGTTCCGAATATTCATATAAAAATATTTGGCCAATATAAGGATAGGCCAAAGTTTGTCCTTCACTAATTTTTATATTTTTATATTGAGGTTGAAATAAAGGACTGTGGGACCTCAAGACAAAAAGATAGACTTAACCTTCTAATAGCATGCTATATTTAACAGAAGCTACTGAGTTTCTTTGAATAATGGTTCAAGACAGAGTCATTTCTTTGACTTGTCAGATGATTAGATATATGCAATTTTTAAAAGAACTTGCTAATTTTTAAAACAATTATACCAGAATTAATTTGTAATTACATACTTCATTTTGGAGAGTTAAACTTTCTGTTTAGAAGATCAATTTTTCATTGATCTTGCAGATTGATAATCCAACACTAGAATGTTGGCTTCCAAGAATAGAACAATAGTTGGTAGAATGGTGAAATATCTTCAGCTGGAAGCTTCTTACTACAGTATTTGCTATGGCAATGAAAATAATGTCATCTTGAAATTTTTGGGTCATCACATTTTGCTTTTTTTTTTTTCTCCCAACATGGGCTTGAAGTAACATGGAAGAAGAAAGATACCAGTGTGTTAAATAATTATTATAACAAGAGAGAACTTTGAGAACACCTAACAAGCTCTTGTCAGTTAATTGTTTATTTATTTATGAATCTTACATGGCTGCCGATCAATGTACCTTAACTCTGGGCAGCTCACAAGAACATAAAAACATAAAAGAAGTAGTAAAAATCAATGTCTCCCCCCCCACCCCACCCCAATAACACTAAAACAATATTCCCCAGTACATAAAATCATCACAATCACTGGGCTCCAGCCTCAACCTACCCCTATGTTTGGGGCAAGAGTGGGATTGTCAGAAGATTAGAAGGGTAAGGACTTGCCTTCCACTAGCCTGCTTTTTCATTTTAATTTTTGAAAGAGAATGTATTAAAAGCCAATAGAAATCTAAACAGGATTGATTTCACTTTTCTGCCTCTTTCAGATTGTTAAAATAGACATTTTTATTAATGGCCTCAGTGTGAACTGGCATGATGGACGTTAATTCTCTGGAGTACTTAAACAGCTAATGCTTTCCCAATCAAACTTTGGTTCTTTCCTGGGCCTAAACATAGTATTGTAATATCAATGTGATTTGATTGGTTTTTATAAAAGTAATCTCTATTCTTACAGCTATATAATTTACTGGAGAGAGAAACACTAACGTTTGCACTGTATATGCACAATGCTGATAATATGAGAGAAAATAGTATATGTTATAAATATTATAAATCTTCTCATCTGTTACACATTTGTGGAAATCCTATAATAGGATAAACTATCCTATAAATGATGGTGGCAACCAACTATTATTATTATTATTATTATTATTATTATTATTATTATTATTAGTTAATCTTTAGTGAGATTTACAGCCTTTGAGGCTGGTTAATAGCTCAGCAGCTCGAGTCCTAACCAAGGACCTAGGAACTGTTAAGGTATCGTCGGAGGATGTAAGCTGTTCCGAGTAAGGTGGTATTATTATTATTATTATTATTATTATTATTATTATTATTATTATTATATTATTATTATTATTATTATTACTATTACTATTATTATTATTATTATGAGGGCCTCTTAAATTCACACCTGATATCAGCTCACTGATTGGTGTATTTGACACAACTTTCACTCCTAAAAAGAGCCAGTTATCTTTGGGCTTTATCATTTTTTTCCAGTAGATAATGGATGTTGGTGCAAGATGTTCAGTAAAACCATGATACGGTGTATTGTGTTTTATGCATTGTTTTACGTGATGTACTTAGTAATAGGATATTAAACTCTAGTCACATTGTAAGTCACTATACTACAGGACCAAAAATAGCGCTAAAGGATTTACAAATTTTCCCTTATCATACTACTTATTCCCAGTAGTAATGAAAGACAGTTATCACTTAAAAGGAAGAAGGGGGTAGACTTGAGCTGTGACTAAGTCTATTTCTTCAGCTTGGTGACATTAGGTATTAAGAGGCTCTAGGATTTTTTCTTTTCTTTTTCTTTGGCATATATTTAATAGAATAATCGTTCATCTCCAGTAAGTATTTCGATCTCCTTGAATTTTTTTTACAAGATTTCCCCCCACCAATTTTAGGTTGAAGCACCTTTGGAAGAAGCTATTAAGTTTTTAACTCCGTTGAAGAATTTGGTGAAGAACAAAATAGAAACCCATCTTTTTGCCTTTGAAATTTACTTCAGGAAAGGTAAATGAAAAAATACTGTAGCATATGAATGAGCTGTGGTATATTTTCAGGTGTAAGGTCATCTTTCTAAAGAGATATATGCAGAATCTGGAAAGAACATGAATCTATCCATTTTCTTTACTTTCTTGTTTGCTTTGAGTGAGTGATATATTGACACTTGTACAGTAGTCAAACCTTTCTGAACTATTACATTCAATTTTAAAATATTGTAATTAAATAATATCTGTATTTTATTATATTATTATTTAAGCATTTTTATGTCCTTTAGTCAACACAGCTTAAGCAGGAATCAGCAATTTTCACAAGTAAAAAAAAAATCAAAATAGGAAAATCAAATAGGAAAATTAGTCTAAGTCTGACTAGCCAAATAAAAACACCTAAAATCCTGTAACGTTTGATGGACTCTTTTAAGATTTTGATAATATTAAAAACATTTAATGTTAATATTTCAATTTAAAGATGTGTTTTATTGATTCAATCTGAGATACCAATGCCTGCTGAGCTATTTGAATAAAGATTCCCTTAACTTTGCCTCTAAAGTGCTAATAGTAAGAGTGTACCTGTTAGTTAAGTACATTTTGGCCAATATGCCATACCTACAAAGTCCAGTTTTACCATATGCAGGTTCGCCTTATTCTGTGCAAGCCAAGAGCTCTGCAGAGACAACCTTATAAGTTGTCCAAATCTCACCAGCTATGAGATATATGATCTGTACTGTACTGCAACATAGTCAGGATGTATATGCTTATTCTAATTGTAATTTCAAATTGTATTTATACTTGTAAAGCATAATTGGGTATTCTGTTTGCATTCCTGATTATGGAAATTATTTTGCAATTTTGTCTCATACAGAAAAATTTCTTCTTATGCTACAATCTGTGAAGAGAGCATTTGCTATTGATCCTAATCATCCATGGCTTCATGAGTGTATGATACATCTCTTCAGCAGTGGTATGAAGCTATCTTATATGATCTAGTAGTCAAACTTCCAGAAGGGACATAATTAGCTCTTGCTAATAAAGGAAATGAATGATTTATACATACGATTTCTTTTCACTAATTATTGAGTTATTTAAAATGATAGGGTTTGCACAATATGATAAAATATACTTTAGGCTATTAAAAATGTTATTCAATTTATCCTTTGAAATGAAGAATTATGTGATAATTTTTTTAAAAAAATCTTTTTATATCTGCAAATTCATTGGTTTATAAAGTCAGGTAAGCAGTACTTAACAGTTTACTAAACTAAAATATTTGATGAAATGCAGAAATATTAACAGAAAGAATAATTGGACTGAGCTTAGGTAGTTGCAAAGGTAGATTGCTAGAAAGTACTTTTTACTATGCCTTTTGAGTTCTCAATTTAAAAGATTCTAACTACTCCCAAATGTCAACGTTCTTTCTTATACATTATATTTCCTTTTTCAATTATATATCAATATTTTTATCCTCACTAAATATGCAGTTTTCCCCAGCACTCTCCATGTCTGAAAATCTATCACAATCCCTTTGAAATTTATATTCGGTAGCAAATGTTGTCTCCTGTTTAAGATACTATATCCTGAGTTGCAAGCAAACATAACATTCGGGCAATCCAATTCTTTTCAGAATAAACAATATTGAGCTAACAGCTAAATGAATGACATGTCTCATTGTAGTCTAGTTTTATGCTAATATCATAATTATCAACATAAAGCCAGCCTACTTAATGTGGTCTTGTATTCTGTTATGTATGTATAGGGTTATTTGGCACAACAGAACAATCAGGATTACAGGAGAAACAGCAAAACATAATAAATCTTAAGCTATTAAAGCCCAATAGATTCTTCTGAAATTAATTCTATGTTCTTAATACTATAGTTTCTGAAAGTAAAGATCTACAAGAAACGGTCAGGACAGTGTTGAATCAAGAAATGAATCGACTTTTTGGGGCAACTAATCCAAAGAACTTCAATGAAACTTTCCTTAAACAGCACTATAATTCTTTACCACATAGATTGTCTGGTATGTAGTTTACTCTATTTAAATTGATTTTTGGGTTTTTAGAATGATTTGCTCTTATCTTGCACATCTGTTGGGTTGGTACCTTTAATCATTGTTCTTCCTAGTATTTCTCCAGTGTGGTTGCAGGGCCTGATTATTTTTGTACTGTGCTCATTTAGTTCTGATAGTAATGCTGTCATTACATGGCTTGATGAGGGATTTTGCTTATCAGAAGGTTTGCTGCAGAGCCTGACACTTAATTTAGTCCAGAAAAGAAGTGACTGGCCCAGGGTCAGCTGGTTTCCATGCTTGAGAGAGAACTAAAAGGAGTGGATCCAGCAGCTTCAAGTGCTTTAAACAGTATCATAATCGTATTCTTTATTGTTGTTATTATCATCATCATCTCTTTTATTCATTAAACATGAAACTCGGTCAACTGAACATTTAAAAATGTGTCACAAATACGAGTGACTGGTGCTAATGGTTGATACGGGTTGCTGCCAGCATCCTAGGTATCAACCAAGTATTTTCTTAAAATACATGATGTTCTGAGTAGTGCAGTTTTTTGCAGTTCCGCTGGTGTTATTGCAGGAAGCTGCAATTTCTTTATGTATTTTGTAAAATTCTTGGACATGGTACCAAGTGCCCCGATGACAATGGGTATCACTGTTAAATGTTGTTGTTGTTGTTATTACAAAACATACACCATATGATTATCAATTTTGCATACTTTGATAATTTTGAGTGCAAATGAAGAATCAAGTGTTTGAATGCTGTCTCAAATTTAACATATTTCTCTGCAAAGACGTTACCCAGTGTTTTGGTCACATATCTATTCTTAATATTAGAATGAATTCTTTGAAATCCTCAAAGACATAGCCTCATAACTTGATTCAAAAATAGCAAAATTAAAGAACTGTTTTTAGAAATAGCCTGTCAAATACTACATAGTTTTAGCAGAGGATATTCTGAAGTCAGAAATGTGAAATTTCAGTTGAAGTATTAAAACAATATTTCTGTTAAATCATTTATAATCAACTTTCCTCACAGCTAACTTTCCTAAGAGACTGTAAGAGAAAGTATAACTTTCCAGAGGCTGGAATAAACCTCAAAATGTACACTTGTACATAATAAGTTCAGAGTAAATAATTTTGTGGAGTGTTTGTAATTAGTGAAAATTAAAAATAACCTTTACCAAAGAAATAGTGAATAGCTATGCTTTGTAGCTATAAGGGACGCAGTGGCTCAGTGGCTAAGACGCTGAATTTGTCAATTGAAAGGTTGGCAGTTCAGCGGTTCGAATCCCTAGTGCCGCATAACGGGGTGAGCTCCCGTTACTTGTCCCAGCTTCTGCCAACCTAGCAGTTCGAAAGCACATAAAAAATGCAAGTAGAAAAATAGGGACCACCTTTGGTGGGAAGGTAACGGCATTCTGTGCGCCTTTGGCATTTAGTCATGCCGGCCACATGACCACAGAGATGTCTTCAGACAACACTGTCTTTTCGGCTTTGAAACAGAGATGAGCACCGCCCCCTAGAGTCAGGAATGACTAGCACATATGTGCGGGGGGAACCTTTACCTTTATGCTTTGTTCTCCCAGCTATATAGCGCTAATAATAATTCGGGAATTGTTTTACAGTCATGTTATAAATAATACTGATTTCTCTATCAATTTACATTTCTGATAGAGTACAAAGTGACTATTTTTTAAGTAGATGCTTACATTGGCTTCTAAGGTGATTTAATTTACCACAAGAGAGAGATTCTTACTACAAGGATGACTTTATTCTTTTCATCAAAGCAAAGAACTATTCTTTGTATCCTTGCAAAAATCAGATTTTCCATGTGCATTGAACCATTTTCCAGATTTTGAGATAAGATAGCAGTAATAGTCAATAGTCACGCATATACAAAGGAATGGGACATTGATTTGCTGCTGTTCCTGTCATACTGTATGTGTTACACATGCAACTATACAACCCCACCCTAACAGTCATGTGATTGCAATATGAATGCTTGGCAACCTGTTTACACTCATGACAAGTGCCCCATGATTACACAATCACCATTTGCAATCTTCTCTGCCAACCTTCCCAAAACATTGGGGAAACCAGCAGGGATTACAAGCTGCCACCACCTGCCAAGAGGATTTCTTCTGACCTGTGAAAGAACTCCCTGCTAATCCACACCTGCTTGGATCTCCACAGCTGAAATCTAAACAGGCACAGAGTTTAAAAACCTTCACTCCCTGCCTCTGCAGAGCTGTCCATTGGTGGTGGTGGTGGAAACGGGGAGGGAGAGATAGACCTTAAACTGTTTATATGTCTGGATCCTGACTACCAAAATTTAAGCTCGTAAATCCCTTTATCAAAAATGAGAAGGATTCTGTGCATATCTGGATCCTGGCTGCTCATATCCAAATATAGGTAGCCCTCAACTTACAACCACAATTGAGCCCAAAATTTTTGTTAATAAGTGAGATGTTTGTTAAGTGAGTTTTGCCCACTTTATGACTTTGTCACAGTTCAGTGAATCACTGCATGTGTTAAATTAGTAGCACAGTTCTTAAGTGAATCTGGTTTCCCCATTGACTTTGCTTGTCAGGTTACAAAAGGGGATCACATAAGTATAGCCTTTACTGTCATTGTACATCATGTCAACAAAATTGGTTAATGACCCCCAGATACTGACCCCAAGACACTGCATCCACCATAAATATGAGTCAGTTGCCAAGCATTTGAATTTTGATCACATGACCATGGGGATGCTATAATGGTTGCAAGTGTGGAAAATTGTCATAAGTCACTTTTTTCAGTGATGATGTAACTTTGAAAGGTCACTAAGCAAACTGTTGTAAGTCGAGGACTGCCTGCAGCATGGAGCTTTTAAAATTACTCTTCACCTGTCTGTGCAAAGTTCTACATAGAGGTGGGGAAAGAAGGATTTAGGACTGTGCATGCCTGGCCCTCAGCAGCTGAAATCCAAACATGCACAGATCCAGAGAGCCTCACAGAAACAGGGAGAGAAGGACTTCAAACTTTGTGTCCACTTGGATTTCAGCAGCTACAACAGGGAGTGCTGGCATTGCAGTTGTTGAATGAAGTGGTCAGCTAGGTGTCTTGTATTATGACCACTTTGCTGAACGACCAAGGCTGTGATCACTATTAAGGTCATTGAAGACTACCCGTATTGCCCTCTCTAAATAGGCCATAAAATGCATTTTTGATTAGGCATTTAATTAAATATTATAAATTTGTTTTAATTTTTTATTTATTCAATTTCTATAGACACTCAACTCAAACAAGGAAATCTTGGCAATGAACAATCATGAAACAATTAAAAATAGTAATAGTACAGTATAAAATATATATGACAGCCAAGAAAAAATACCCTAGTCTTTTTATGTATTTATTGCAAACTCTTGATAGAATTTGGGTACTCAAGAATATAATAGGTATATTCTGATTTGTAATCTATCACAATGATATATGCATTATATAAAAGGTGAGTATTGGGTTTTACCCCAAAGTACTTTCACTGAACTCATTGGATATTTTTGCTTGCAAAAGGGAGTGTCATTCCTCATCCATTTTTCCTTAATGCCGCAGAACCTGCACTCCAAATCTGCTCTGGAAGGTTGCAGGATCTCCTGAAAAACATGGAGGTGGTAATTGAACAAACACTGTCTGCCTCAGCTCTAACAATGGGAGCTGCAATGAATTAAAGCTCTTCTATTCCCAGAAAATGACATTGTTTTCTACATCTAACCTTTATAAATAGGGGCGAAGGGAAAAATTAGTCGACACTTCTTTTCTTGTGTATTATCGAGTTTTGTAATTCCTCTGTTGATCTTAAACAGATTGGTATTATGAACTGATCTATGTGCTTAGAGCCTATAGTTGGTGAAAACATAGATAGAGGAGGCCCAAATATAAAAGTAAATGTTTAATATTATCTAAATGTGTCTGGACGAGCATTTTTGTTTCTGTTTTTAGCTGCCAAAATGGTATACTATTTGGATTCTACAAGCCAGAAAAGAGCTGTGGAACTGGCAACTTCACTTGATGAATCTCTAGCAGACAGAAATCTTCAGGTAAATTTGATATAAAAACTTATATATTGTCTTCCTATCAGACAGCCTTTTCAAATTTCAAACAAAATAGGCCAGCAAACTATACTACTAACATTTAGTAATTTTCTAAGGAACAGAATGTTTAAGCCTTACATATAACAATATACACAAACATCTTAACAGAATTGTATCAATTGTTGAAATACAGGATCTTTTAAAGAACATTTTTTTTTCTTTTAGACATGCATGGAGGTATTGGAAGCATTGAATGACGGTAGCCTTGGAGACTGTAAAGAGGCAGCTGAAGTGTACAGAGCAAATTGTCATAAGCTTTTCCCATATGCTTTGGCTTTTATGCCCCCTGGATATGAAGAAGATATGAAGATCACAGTTAATGGAGACATATCTGCAGAAACTGAAGAATTGGCCAATGAAATATGAACTTTAAAAGGAGTGGAATGATTTTGGACTGTATCTGGTGTATAATATTTTTGTCACGCACCTGCTGAATTGTTCTAACTTACAGAGAATGGAAGGAGAAAAAAAGTTGCCTTCAAAGTTTTACTTTTTTTTATCCTGCTGACGAAGTATATAATATAAAGTAACGTATTGCTGGAAATAGATGGCTCAATTAAAGAAAATTAAAGAAAAGCTAAGCACTGCTAAAATTGAAAAGTATCCCTTATCTACATACCCGGTTTTTAAACTAATTTATATGGAATCTGAAGGCTTAACACCCCATTGGAGCAGGTGTGTGGCAGAAATATTACTTTAAATTTGTCTTGTTGAGATAAGTATCTCAGACAGCAAAAAATGCTGTTTTAGCACTGGATCCTTTTCACTGAGCACAAAAAGTTGTTGGGGCTTTAGCATCTGACTGATTTTGATACAGAGATGATTCTACCCTTTGGAAGTATGCAATGTGAATCACTATTTGCAAACAAACCTGCAACACATATTTAATGTTGTTGTAGAGACTGGGACTTAAAATATGAAGCAAAATAACGAAACATAAGGTGTTCAGAAAGCTTGTTGTGTCTCCGAAATTCACTGCACGTGATCAGTTTGGTGTTCTTGCACCACAGTTTTTAAATGAAGGAACTGGTTAGAATATATTTTTTTTAATTCAGTTTTGAAAAAAAAATAATTGATGTTTAGGAGATGTGAATGACAACAATGTTGGCTATTTTTTTTAAAAAAACTGTAATGCAAGAACAAATGAATTATGCACTGTGATGTGGCACCAACTCATTAGAAAGACAGCATGTAGTTTTCACGTACAGTGAAAATATAAATGATATTCATTCAACTATGGATTGAAATTTTTAAGAGATGAACTCCTGACTATGAATTTGACTGATTGAGAGACTAATTGTTTAAAACCTCAGCAGGCCTTGTTCACGTTATGCAGGAAAAAAAAGTGCTGCAGTTTAGATACCTCTGAAACTTTTCCACAGTGTCACAGGTTTGTAATACTTGAAGCCCTACATTTCTAAGAATATATTTCTTGCTCAGTTATTTCAGGCAAGCCCATGACTTTGTAACTTTTAAGGGGCCCAAGATTTTTTTTCAATAACAGACCAGCTTCTTATCCCTGCAGTTACAGATGTAATTTCCTTTGTCAAACATAAGGTACCAAATATAATGCAATAAAATGTTTTGAAAAAGAGTTGTGTGACTATAGAATTTGAAAACTGCTGTCAGGAGATGTAGTGCAAGTTCAGCGTAACATCATAAAAGATTTATATTAGTGTTGGTGAAATCCCACAATGCATAATGCGACAGTGTTTGGAGACACTACTCCCCCGTCCCCCCTCTCCTTCAATAAAGCTAACCATAATGACTGCCACTGTGAATAATGATTTGCAATTTGGCAATCATGGGTGCTCAAATTAGTAAATACCTCTGTGAAATATATCCCCACAAAGATAATGCGAATTTATATGAATTAGAAAATTTGCAATCAGAAATTGAAAGTACAGTGTAGAAAATGCTAAAAACAAATGCCAGTATGAAAAAAATCAAAACAACTAACACTTTGTGATTTTCATTGTTGTACATCTCTTTAGAGATATCATTACTCTTTCTGTGATAAGAACAATTTAAAAGTATTGACTGATCATTCGTCTAGAACCTTCATCTTTTGATATACGTGCATCTAACAAAATTGTGTGGACCCTGTGGTTAAACTCTCCCTCATTTCGTGGGCCCAATATATCTGAGAAAATCTTTCCTGTGATTAACCCAAAGATACTGTATTAATTATATTAATACAAAATGAGAAAGGGTAAAGCCTCTCAGTTCAAAAATCTTCGTAACTTTATTATGATTGGTTGGTGATACAAATTTGTTTCTGACTGTTAATGCACAGTAACAAATACTGCTGGTAGCCATGAAACTACACTGCAATCATTCTGCATTTTTAGCTAAAAACCATACTGACAAAGGATAAGGTTTTACATGAGGGTTAATTTGAACCCTCTTTCTTCCTCCAATGATAGTTGATAATTTAAAATGATCAGATATCAGAAATTCTGTAGCAACTCTTTCCAAGCTGTCATTTTCTTTATACTTACAATAAAGGGTATATTATAGCCCAGGCTTTTACAGCCTATAATTTCATCAAGACAGACAAATTTGCCAGTAAGTTTTAAACTGTCCTCAATATTGTCTTAAATTTGTAAAAAGGAAAAAGGGTCCTTAAAGCGTCATAACGTTTTTTATAAAACTACAGAAAGAGGTACAAAAAATATGCTGTGTTTCCTCCCATTTTGCAGAAACAAATACTGAATATTAGTAATACTGTTTTTTGAAATTAGATTTCCCAAAGTAATTTCAAATGAGATGAACATCTCATATAACTATTTATATTCCTGGGAAGCAGGGATAGAATAAAATTCAAGGTTATCAGATAAATAAGATATATCTCATCAGGTAAATAAGGTATATATAGGGAAAATTCCATTCTTGATAATGCTGATATATGTAGTCACCTTCATAGGGAAAATAAACCCTAGTTTAAAGTTAACTTTTTTCATGGATGAATATAAAGTGTAGTGGAAGGTTCTAGTGCTCAAATATAAAATCCTTTTCTAAAGTTTTAGATTCTTGCACTACAGCTCTGATAAATACAAATATTGCCATTGTGCAAATCATAATGAAAAGATTAAGACTTAAGCTTTGAATAATGAAAAGGCTTCCTGTCCATCCAGGTGGTAGTACCTATCCAATCTTGGAAGATCTCAAGCTGGGTCAGAGTTGTGGTCACTACACCAATAAAGCCCATCAGGAAATCACTGTAAAGTATGGTAAATTCGGTATTCAGAGGAGTGTCCCAGAAGGACTACCTTGTTGCCAAGAAACATTTAAGTCGCCAGGAATTAAGCTTAATTTAAAGGAAATCCATTTTTACTTACAAGATTTACTATTTCATGTTAAAGTTGCATATTATAATTGGAAGGAGGAATCTTGTTTTTGCTCTTTCTGCAATGAAACAAATGGAATGAGGGAAAAAAATGCAAGGACTAATTTATCATTATAGAGGCCGATTGTGGTCCTCTATAATGTGATGATAGATAGATAGATAGATAGATAGATAGATAGATAGATAGATAGATAGATAGATAGATAGATATAGATAGATAGATAACACACACGCACACACACACACATATATATATATATTATATATATAATCTGTCTTCTTAAGTTTTCGCGGTTGTGTGTATGTAAAAAGTTAAAACCTCGGGTGTTTTCCCGTGTCATAAGTTTGTTAGTTAAAATGTTTAAAATCCTGGCTAAGATCACAGCTCAGAATCCTCTAAATTCCCAAACAAAAACCTTTTTAAGGTCTTTCAAAAAACTCTGGCTGAAATCCTAACCAACACTTTAAGGTTAGGCAACGTTTTGACAAGCTCTCTACCTTGTCATCTTCGGGCCTTTATTATCAGTTTAGAAGCTGTGGGTCATGCTTCATTATACTAGCTGCAGCCTGAATGTGTGTTAACCGTCCAGTTTTCTCTGGCTCCCTATTACCAACTGTCAACTGCAGCTAGTATAATGAAACATGACCCACAGCTTCTAAACTGATAATAAAGGCCCGAAGATGACAAGGTAGAGAGCTTGTCGAAACGTTGCCTAACCTTAAAGTGTTGCTTAGGATTTCAGCCAGAGTTTTTTGAAAGACCTTGCCGGCTGACAGCTGATATTCGAGGCTAGATGTAACCACTATGAAGCACTCCGTACTAAAAAGAAGTGCCCCTCTCCAAGATCACTTAAATCTCAGCCCCCAAAGTCTCCCAACAGATTTATTTCCTTGCACCCGTTTATTGCTTCCCCAAGTTCAAGGCAAGCGTTTACTACAGTAGTGTTGCTCTACAGGAGGGGTTCCCCAACACCCCATGGGGTGGGCTTGAAACCGGGCCGCAAACGCAGCAGCCGCGCTTGCTTGCACGCGCAGCTCCATTTGCGCCAGTGGCAAGAGACATGCGCGCTTGCCTGCAGCTGACAGAATTGTTTCCTTTTTTTTTTTTAAACCTTCCATGACCCGGAAAGGTTGGGAACCCCTGCTCTCCAGCACCAGATGGGGAAAGGGAGCCAAATCTCTCTACAACAGGCGTCTCACCGCCAGGGATTTGCCCCCGAAGCGCCCCCACCTTCCCGACGAAAGATGTCTCCCCCCCGCACCCCACAACTTCGGCCCGTCCTCCCACTCTCGCGGTATCTTAAGCCAAGTCGCGCCCGCTTTTCCTATCAGGAGGAGGGAAGCCTGGAGCGTCGCGGCCTTGCCCCGCCCATCCCTCGTCGCCCCGCCCCTGAGTGGTTCTGTGGATGCCGGTGGCGGCAATCTCGTCAGGCGCTTCGCGCTGAGGAAAGCTTTCGAGCCAAGGGCCGAGTTCCTTTCGCCGCCCGCTTTCCCCCCTCTGCTGGGCGGGCCTGAGGGCCTCGCAGAGGGAGGAGGCGGCAGCGGCGTCCGATGGCGGCCGACGTGGAGTCGTCTCTGGAGCTGAGTCTGTCGAGCAGCTACGCGGGGCCCGGGTCTTTGCCGCCCGCGCGTTCCCGCATTTTCAAGATCATCGTGATCGGAGACTCCAACGTGGGGAAAACGTGCCTCACCTACCGCTTCTGCGCGGGGCGCTTTCCCGAGCGTACCGAAGCGACTATCGGGGTAGACTTCCGCGAGCGAGCCGTCGACATCGACGACGAGAGAATCAAGGTGAGCAAAAGCTGCGGCCGCTTCCGGTTCTCTCCAGGTGGACTCCGGCCCCTTCTTTCCCTCGCCCTCCTCTGGGCTCGCTAGGCCGGATGGAAGTCGGGGCGGGAAAAGTTACGGTGGGCCAGGAGACCCTCCCCCCCACCCATTTTGCAATGACATAGGCAAAATTGCCTAATGCGGTGGTTCTCGGCCGATAGTGCCTTAAACGTGGCACCCGTCTTCCATCGCCCAGCAATGTATTTGCCCCAAGAACGCCCAGCAGCAGTGGGTTGAATTACTAGATAAAAGGGGATTTATAAGGACTGACAACCTAAGAAAATCGTTTCTTGACAAAAAGACAACGTTTTGCAATTACAAATTCAGTCAAAGGTATTAATAGATCAGCAATTTCCAATTTTTAAAATTTACTATTATGCATTATTTGTTTTTATTTCATTTATACAGTTGCCCATCTCACATACATGACCCTGGCTCATAAAATTTATAAATTCTAACAACAGTCAGTTCCTGTGCTCTAATGGAGTTTCCTCTTTTTTTTTTTCTTTTTTTTCTTTCTTTTTTTTTTTTTTTTTGAGTTTCCAAACAATAGTCCAAATAATACAGCAGGTTATTTGTTGGCAGGAAGAACTTGAGATTTTAATGTAAACCCAGCACTGCAGGCTCTGCATTGGCTACAGTTAAGACTTCTGGGTACAATTCAGAATGCTAATTTAATCTGGTTTTGTATTCTGCTTGTTGCAGGAACACATATTATAATTAAATCCTACCCATTCAATGTGTCTGCCTTAAGTTGGGATGCTAGAGTTTCCTCTGCCAGAGATGCTCTGGAAAGCCCCTTACCAGAATTCCACACAATTCCATCGTTCAAGATCTTTAGAAAAATATTGAAAACATACAAAAGTAATAGAAATTATATTGAAAATATGTTTTTATTTAGGCAGGTACTATAAATATGCTATCATCACTTATCCATTTGAAGTTTGCATGGATTAATTGATATGTATGTATGTATGTATGGTCTTACTCTTATTCACGTTTCTTCATTTCCCACCTCTAGATCCAGCTCTGGGATACAGCAGGACAGGAACGTTTTAGGAAGAGCATGGTGCAGCATTATTATAGGAACGTACATGCAGTTGTGTTTGTATATGATATGACAAATATTGCTAGCTTTCACAGTATGCCACTGTGGATTGAAGAGTGCAAGCAACACTTGCTCACCAATGAAATACCCCGGATTTTGGTTGGAAACAAATGCGATCTAAGGAATGCGATTCAGGTGCCTACAGACGTGGCTCAGAAATTTGCTGACACTCATGGTATGCCACTGTTTGAAACTTCTGCTAAAAACCCAAATGACAATGATCATGTGGAAGCCATATTTATGACATTGGCTCATAAGCTAAAGAGCCACAAACCACTCATGCTTAGTCAGTTACCAGATAATACAATTCACTTGAAACCAGCATCAAAACCTACTATGACATGTTGGTGTTAACTTACAGTACATTTGGATTCAACATTGTATTATTCTCTTTGCCAGTGCTTTAAGAATGTGCAATGTTTTGATTTAATAAGAATTATCTTCTGCTGTGCACTTTATTCAGTCGTTTTATATGTAGAAGTTTAGTATGTGCACTTGGTAAGCTGTAGCATCTAAATAATGATAATGTTTAGGGAATTATTTTTGTTTTAGGGAATTTTTTAATCTGTGCAAATATATTGTTTTACAGAAAACTTGGTCTCAGTTTTGAGAGCTTTTCTCCAATACAGTGTGGATATTTTAAAAATGTATTAAGTCAACTCTTTGCCTTTATTGTTCAGTGTAAGAATACTATTTTTCTAAGGAGGCCCAAAAATCAGTTTAAAATTATAATCCTAGTTATTTGGTACACAGTTTTATGAAAATAAAATGGAAGAAAGGCTCAATATGAATACAGTATTCAAAAATTTTGCCCTTAATTTCTTTCCATTTAAATTTTTCATTAATTAAGTTCATTAATTTTAAAAATAAAATATGTACACAGTGACTTTTTTCTATTTTAATTTCTGGTTGTATTGCTTTTGTTGAATATTCTGAAAACTTTGTGTGTGTGTGTGTGTGTGTGTGTGTGAACAAATGATGTTTATTTTCATAATGTTCCACATAACTTACATTTTTCAAGGTAAGAGGAAAAGAATGTGAATCTCCTGCATATTATTGGAAATAATACTGGAAATTGCAGCTTATTTTTCTTGTAAGTTGGTTACATTGCTCTAGACTAGAGGCACAGCTACTAGTAGGGATTCCACTAGGTGCAACAAAGGTTTTAATTAGATCACTCAACTTTGCTTCACTGGCCTTTTGCCTTTTTTCTCCCCAAACCACCTGTGGAGCAAAACTGGAAGCTAGAAGAATGAAGTAAAAAGTAAGCAATCCACACTTTGAAAAAGCCTTAAAATACTATCTTTTCTCTATTTAATTGACTTTGTATTACAAACTTTTTGCAGTATTAGTGGTAGACATATTATGTGCATCCATCCTCCTAACAAGCCAAAACATGAGCCTTGATTTGAAGATAAAAAACTTCAAAATTAAAGGATTTAACACTGCAGAATCCATAGCACATTGAATGAATCATAAATAAGTGCTAGCCAATATTGTCTGGTTTCCTTCCATTTGTTTTAAAATAGTTGAAATATCAACATCATACAAAGATACTGCTGCTTATATAATTTAACAATTAAAATATGGAAGAGACAGCATAAAATGGGGGGGAGTTTATGTAAAATTGATGCTCAGAAATTGCTGAAAGGGCTCTTTAAAACTTTTATGATATTGTTTTAAGGGGTTTCAATGATTTTGCACATAAACACTCCTAGCAAATATTGAAGACATGAGCAGGCATTCTGATGATCATTGCATAAGTTGCACAACTTTAAAGATTTTTTTTTGGCAGGCAGAGATCATGGTGCATACTTTCAGCTCATTGCTTAAGCAGAGCTTTAGATTTTTATATAGGTCATAAGTAGATATCGACAACTTTCTGTTAAAGTAGTCATTTGTATAAGTTTTTATTGGTTAGTTAGATTTATTTATGTATATTTTTGTACAGTCATAAAACAGTTCTAGGAAAAAGACATTCTCTTTTGGATGAAATCCAACAATGCCCAGACAGTTTCTTGCTGTTCCTAGACATTCAGTAGGCTTGTGCAGGACACGTGCAAATGAAAGGTCCAACTCATCTCAACTACACATACTACACACTGCTGCCCTTTGTAGGAATATATGATTGAATTTCATTGTTGTTTATGATACCTCACTAAGACACTGTGCTTGACTCTTAGGAAAACAAAAAACCATTTATACATCATTATGCATTTGTACTTTTCTTTAATTCAAAAGGAAAACCAAAGCTAATAATAATTGGAGTAGTGCTTATTATCTGAACTGTTAACATGTACAGCATTAGAAATTTGGCCCAAGGAGAAGAGCTATTCTTTTAAACAAAATGTTGATTAATTAGTTACGATTATGTTTTATTAATTGGTCCATCTGTAAGTGAATTGTGTAGGGATTTATTCCTGTCCATTCAATATATTTAATGGGTATTATATTTAAACTTAATAGAACTGATGTTCTGTTTGTCCTGTGTGTTCAATTTTGGGTTAGATTAATGTTTTGGGAGCATAAGCCATGAGACTAAGGGATTTTAATAAAAGAAAATGGTATCGGTATTATTTATTAATGCTTAGAAGAACAATGGCCTAATTATCACTAACTTGTAATGTGTGTTCCTCAAAAATGAACATTCTTAAAAGTGTTTTATCTTTCGTATTCATTACGGTAACTGCAAAATTTAAATATAGTTATACTATTAAGTAAATGTCAAATTATATGTATTCTATTGCAAGTTAATATACTGTTGTATAAGATTGTAACATTTTAGATTAAAAATATGTTAATTGCACCTTAAAACAGAATAAAATAGAGAATGCAATACATTTGCATGATTGGCCAAATGTGTAAATGGATTGTGTTCAGAATGTTTAGATTTTTTTCCCCAGTCATTTGTGTATTGTTTATTTGCATACCAAATATGGAAGGCTGTTTATGCTTGAAATAAGGGATTTTTGTAATAATCACTTTAAGCCTTAATTATAATTTTTATTTACATACTGTCCATGAATAATCTTTTTTAAGAGCTTTATTTAATGAAATGTTCTTAAAATAGTTTTCAAATGAGATTACACTTTCGAGAATTTACTTGCTTACTTCATATGCATAATCCATGTTTTTAAAAAGTGTAGAAGATTCACTAATGATGTAAGAGCTTCATTATTTCTTATTAGTAAAAACCTTTGAACTAATAACAGTATCGTAATATTGATACAGTTCAGCTTTATAACATTGTTTCAGCACAATTTATTTTTATAGGATTACCATACAGATAACTATTTTTAATGCAAAGTGCTTTTTAGTTTATTTTTCTCTAATATAATTTGCTTTACCTTCCCCTTCAAATGAAGGCTCGTCATCTGTCAAACTAGTAGAGCATTTTAAATGAATAAATGCTACCAAATAAAATTCCTTTTCTGTAGTCTGTTTTCACAATGTTTGATTCCAAATAAGCTGAGTTTGTTACACTACTAGTGAATACAGATAGTCCTCGACTTACGACCACAATTGAGCCCAGAAGTTATGTTGTTAAGCGAGAAATTTGTCAAGTGAGTTTTGTCCCATTTTACAACTCTTCTTGACACATTTCTTAAGTGAATCACTTCAGTTATTAAATTAGTAACACGGTTGTTAAGTGAATCTGGCTTCCCCATTGACTTTGCTTCTCAGAAGGTCACAAAAGATGATCACATGACCCTGGGACACTGCAACCATCATAAATATGAACCTGTTCTGCATCTGAATGTACGGTAAGTCACATGACCGTGGGGATGCTGCAATGGTCTTAAATGAAAAATAGTAAGTCACTTTTTTCAGTGATGTAATTTCAAACAATCATTAAATGAACTTGTAAATTGAGGACCACCTGCATTAGAGATTATCTTGAACCTTCCATTTTTGAAGTGACTGTCTGATCTTTCTATGAATTATAATTTTTTTTGAGGGGGGGACTTTGTTTTGAGTTTGGAACAAAATTTAGCTGTTTCAAAAAGCTTGCAACTGGGTTGCTTTTTTAAAAAAATCAAACTTTCCAGTGTAATCAGTATAAAGCAGCAGCCATCAATTACATCTCTGCCTCATGTTTGGACCAGACCTGTGCAACTTGTAGATGGGGAATGGCCACGTGATAAATTGCAAAAACCACATAGGCTAAAAAGAAATACCTGGCACACCAAATAACTGTCCAATCAACTATGTGGTGGCTCTTACAGCACATGCTGTGGAATGGAAGCACTGAAGTTGGTGGGATGGTTAAGGCTTAGAGGCACTCTGCAACCCCTCATTCGATTTTGATTGAATTTTCAGCATACAGGTTAAATAATTGAAGACCATGTTGCTTTGTATGTTAGTGAGTTACCCATCCTCTTATGCAGCTGAACATGTATGCTTTGCTGTTTCAAGCTGTGTGTGCACATGTGTGCATACATATGTATATTATGTAACGTTTCTTTGCCTGCTATAAGCTTTTCAGAATACGTTTGCTATGCTGATTGTCAAGCAAGGGATTTTGTTTATTTTTTCCCCTATTTTTTACTCTGTGCAGTAATGTTAACAATGCTTCATAAACTATAACCATGATGGTGAACCTATCACATGTATGCCAGAGGTGGCATATAGAGCCCTCTCTGTGGGCACACGCGCCATTGCCCCAGCTCAGCCAGCTGGTTGTTGGGTTTCTGACGCGCACATGCACACTGGCCAGCTGGTCATCGGATTTCTGGTGCTCTGGCGCATGCATGTACACACCTTCTAGTTTGGGCACTCTGTGCGTAAGGGTTCACCATCACTGAACTATAACAGCAGAAAAAGTCTTCGTAGTGAAGAGCCTAATTTGTACTGGCTAAGTAGGTTTTTCTTGTTCTTTCTGAGGACTTGATTTCCTGCTTCTGGGATAAGAGGTCAGTGCCTGTTTGAACTTCTAAGGAGGCACTAATGAAAAGAATTGGAGAGTAGTCACTTTGATTTCTCTGTCTCAGCTAAGTGCCTCAAGAAGCAATTAAAAACATCTCACTGCTGCGAACCCTGGAAAGAAAGTTCTATCCCATGAGGATTTTTTTTTTAAAAAAAAAATGGAATATTTTTTTTTTAAATATTTGGATGGCTTGTTTTTATACACATTGGCTGGCTGGTAGCAGTCAGCATGGATTTCACTTGCTTCACCTGCTCTTGTGCTGCCAATGACAAGCAAAAGTCTAATATCCAGTTCCTCTGTCTGATGCAATGTTATGAGAGCCTGGCCCTCTTTCCCTGCTATGATCTTAAAACATAACAATCTTAAACCCCCAACTCCCCTGAGAAGGGATATTCCAGAAAAGCTAGGAGAGGCAGGCAGTATGTAAGATTCGCTTGTCATATGTCAGGTCTTACACTTTCTCTCAACTCAAGGACACTTATTTCACAAGAGTTGTTTACATGTTTTTTCAGAGAAGAAATGCTGCTACTTTGCTCTGAAAAGAAAACTGCTGGGCATGGGAGACTATTCAGAACACATGTTGTGCTCAAAGAGTTTTGGGGCCAAGAGCAAGTGTCAAGTACTTTTCATCTGTCGGGTCTGTTGAGAGGCTAGGACAATTTCTCTGGATTTTATGTCATCACATTATATTTCAAAGATATTCAATCATTTGGGTATCATGGATCTCTTTACCAAGAAGATTCATTTGTTTCTTGCAAGAGGCTGTGACACTCGGGAGATTGCACAGCATGTTCTGGACCCCCTGTTTATATACAAACTAGTCAGAAAATCTTGGGTTGTGACTCTGAATTTACATCCAATTTTTGGAAGCATTGTTTCTACTGAGAATTTATATTCATTTTTCTTCATCTGGAATGTAATGGGCAATTGGAGAAGATGAATTATATGAACATTATTTTGCTGTGATTTTATTTCCAGGACAAACATAAGTTACAAAGTTATGGAGGTACTTACGCCTGGTCCCTAAAGTCACAGCCATTGTGATGGCCCTGTGGTCATGTGATCAAAATTCAGTCACTTGGTAGCCCGCCAGCGCTTATAACAGCAGGGATCTTCAACTCTCCCCACCCTCTTGAACTCCTCCACTCGTCTGTCTCCCCCTCTCCAATCTCTTTTTGGTCACTCTGTACAGAAGCCTTCCTCAGCAGTGGTAGCAGCACTGGGGCTGAAGAAGATGTCTGAGGACAGCAGCAGGCGACTGAGACTGAAGACCCCAGGACTCTGCTTCAGCTCCAGTGCCATCACTGCTGCCACTGCCACCAAAGAGTGCCAATGTGCTCAGGGTAGTCAAAAGGGCAAAAATGGAAGGGCAGGGGAGATAGGTTCATGGTAGGAGTCCAAGAGGAAGGCAGTCCTTTGTCAAGACTCAGGACAGGAAACAATGAAACCAAGAATGGCTTGGATCAGGAAATTGGATTAACAATGGCAATGAGACTGTATTGCTATCGCTAAACAACGCGGTCATGTAATGTTTCATTTCACATAATTTATTGCCAATTACCATCATTCATAACCCAAGGACCAGCTGTAAACCAAATGGCTGCCTCTTGCAGAATTTGTCTCTAACAAGCCCTCTTCCATCTGAAATTCCCACAAAAGCCCCATTCCCAGGAACTGCCTCCAGCATTGCCAGATAATGACTTCCAGAATGATTCTTTGCTTCTTGACACTGGGGGCCTCTAATGGGGAGGGGACACTTTTCTGCTCCATAGCTCAACGTTTTCCAACCTAGACATCTGAGATTTGTGGATTTTAGCACCCAAAATCTTAGCAATGATAAAATTGGGAAACATCAGTCTAGGTTTTCCATACCAGAGTTGTTAAATGGAGAGCTTTTTGTAAGCTCTCTGCTGAAAAAGAAATAAAGCTTGCCATAGAATCTGCTTTCCAATGATGCAGCCAATTTTCACTATAGAAAAGAAATCTTTCTGGGAAGGCATCTTCAGAGTATCAGTGTTTCTAACTCAATAAATTTAAATACAATTTTTATTCACTTTTGTAATAAAATATTTTTGTACATAAGTAAATTCATATATTTTCAGGATCTGTTGAAGAGAGTCTTTTTCAATTTCTTTAATAATTGTACGCATTTCATACTTTTTAAAAAATTATAAAGGGTCTGTTCATGAAATCCTTGTAGAATTTGTTTCTAAGTCAGCCTGATGTATGGAGGAGGGTCACTTATTTCATAATCTGTTTCTGTGTTCGGTTGGGGAAGTCTTACTGGACAATTAAAAATTCTGTCCTCTTGATCTATAATGGTAGAATATAATAAATCCGTCACATATGGCAAAGTCAAACATTTCTTGCAATTTTAATATAATTTAACACTGACGTTCTAAAAAGACAACGACCCTACATACCACGTGAAAGGCAGACTAATTCTGTAGTTTGTAACTGGTCTTCATTATTTTTTAGATGCTCCTAAGAATGAGAATGTGAAAATATTAAAACAGGCTTGCATATGGATCAAACTGATATCAGAATTTAGCCATAAATTATTATATTGCACACTTCATTTAATAAAAAAGTAGTTGAACAATATGTTGTAAGAAAACTATGATTCAAAATAAAATAACAACATGGGAATCATATACAAGCTGTTGCTAATCTTTAAAGATCTTAAACATGAGGCCTAATAAAATTAGACAAAGAGAAGAAATGTTCAGGGTAGCCTGTCAGTTTTGGAATATAAGCAGGGCCGGATTTAGATGAAAAGAGGCCCTAGGCTATTCCACTTATGAGGCCCTTCACCTATAGTAAAAGTGTAATTTTAATTTTGCTAACAATTTGAATGTAGGCCCCTCTTGATCTTGAGGCCCTAGGCTGAAGCCTAGTTAGCCTATAGGAAAATCCGGCCCTGAATATAAGATAGAATCTGCTTAGAAGCTTTTCAGGGCAAAATGTTATTTGCTCAGGTATTTTAAATATATGTATTTGGTTATGCCATTGTGCAATTGTACACAATTCTAAAAATAAATAGTGATATTGCATATATTTAAATATCCAAATCCAATTTCATCTAGGATTAGCCCTAGCTCTGCCAACTCACCTGGGGATTGCAGAAAAACATGCAACCTTGAGGTCGGTTAGCATCTTGAAGGATCTCTCCCACCTTTTGAACTTATTTATTCCTGTATATATTTATAAATAACAATATTTATGTGGGTTTTATGTTTAATTGGACACCACACAAAGTTTCTCCGTGACTCTGTGATATGTGAGCAAATAAATATATATCATATTTCGCATCATATTTAATAATTTACAGATGGCATACTGACATGATTAATCAGAGTATTTTTGTAAACGCTTCTTGTGAAAAACCTGATAACAAGCTGTGCAAAAGAATTTCTTCCAGAAAAGGAATGCACAATGGAACAATAAGGAATATTGTTCGAATCTGTACACAAGCTTCTTTTTACAGGAAACTGCAATATATCCCATAAAAGGGCATCCTTGGAACTGAATTAGGCCTTTTTAATCAACAAACCTTAAAATCAGATTTGTAGTTATTTTTTTCTAAACACAAGTAGTCCGTGAAAAATGTATGTTGCATACGCAGAGGAAAAATAAATCTCTTTTTATATATGTATTGTCCATTGTTTGGAAAGATCACAATAATTTATAGGAGATAGAAGCTTTCTCCATCTAAGGACTGATTGAAATCTATGGTTGTTTAATTTGAATAGTGCTACAATGTGATGCATTCATGACTGAGCACACCCTCCTTAATGATATTGCTACTTACAAGTCCAGTGATACTGTCATAGCAGGAACAACATGGAAGACTTCGGCAGCTGACATACACAATCACCAGCACAATAAATATACTAAAAATTGATGAAATCATCATTGTGATGTTAGCTCCTTGAACCAGTTTACCCAGCACCAATACCTGCAGTTCAAAATACAGAAAATTCACATGCATGTTTTATC
Organism: Pituophis catenifer annectens; assembly: GCF_029215685.1. Lineage (NCBI taxonomy): Eukaryota > Metazoa > Chordata > Lepidosauria > Squamata > Colubridae > Pituophis > Pituophis catenifer. The sequence continues at coordinate 51,931,451 of NW_027256888.1, forward strand.
AAAATAAAAGGAAACAATACAAGTACTCTAGATATTTATTTATGCTCTGGGACATCTTCCTCACATTCCTTCCTCAGACTTTTGGAGGTTTCTCACCACTCTCAATAAGATATGGGAATATGTGGGAGAGGGGGAATCTTTTCTACTAATGCTGTGAAAGCTACAAATGAATGAAATGGATATATCTGAAATCCTTAGATGCTTTTTTAAAAATGCAATAAAGGTTTTCAAGCAGGCTGAATCCCCATCTATTGGAGATAGAATATTTGAATTGCATTCTGGTCATAAGTCATGCCAGTTGTTAAAGCGGAACATCAAATATTAAAATGTGTTTTGCAGTGGTTAAGTGAACACTGCAATCATTAATTTAATTAATGATTGGAGGCCGTGCAGATCTGGATGGGGAGGAACAGGCTCAGACTCAACCCCTCCAAGACTGAGTGGCTGTGGTTCCCGACATCCCGATATAGCCAGTTTACATCATCGCTGACTATTGGGGATGAGATCTTACCCCCCTCAGAGAGGACTCGCAACTTGGGCATCCTCCTGGACTCACGGCTGTCTTTGGATGATCATATGACGGCCGTGGCCAGGGGGGCTTTTTATCAGGTTCGCCTGATTTCCCAGTTGCGCCCCTTTCTGGATTGGGATGCCTTGCGCATAGTCACTCACGCCCTCGTCACTTCCCGTCTGGACTATTGTAATGCTCTCTATATGGGGCTCCCCTTGAGGAGCACCCGGAGGCTCCAACTGGTCCAGAATGCGGCCGCGTAAGTAATAATGGGGGCGACCCGTCACTCCCATGTAACACCCCTCTTGCGCAAGCTGCATTGGCTCCCGGTGGTCTTCCGGGTGTGCTTCAAGGTGTTAGTTACCATCTTTAAAGCGCTCCATGGCTTAGGACCTAGCTATCTACAAGACCGTATTCTGCCACCGATTGCCTCCCACCGACCGGTACGCTCACACAGAGAGGGCCTCCTCAGGGTGCCGTCAGCCAAACAATGTAGACTGGCGACCCCCAGTGGGAGAGCCTTCTCTGTGGAGGCCCCTGCCCTCTGGAATGAATTACCCCCGGACATATGAAGGATCCCCGACCTCCGTGCCTTCCGTCGTGCAGTGAAGACCCTGTTATTCCAGCAAGCCGCTCTGATGGGATAAATGATTTTAATTTGGTCTTAATGGGGTTTTAAAATTGGTTTTAAAATGAGAGTTTTAAATTCAGTCCATGATTTAATTATTTTAAACTGCTCTTAAATTCTATTTTTGTACATTGTTTTTATTATGGCTGTTCACCGCCCTGAGTCCTTCGGGAGAAGGGCAGTATATAAATTAAATAAAATGAATAAATAAAATAAATAAATTTAATTAATTAAATTTATATGCCGACCCTCTCCAAAGACTGAGGGTGGCTCACAATACATTTTAAAAAATAATTATAAAAAGACATTGAAAAATTAAAAACATTAAAAACTCATTCACGCCATTCATGGCAGGATCACGCCAGATCACAAGGGCGAGATCAACAGCCTCAGGCCTGCCAGAAAAGACAGGTCTTCACCGCTTTTCGGAAGGCCAATAGGGTGGGGATGGTCCGGACCTCAGGAGGTAACTGGTTCCAGAGAGCTGGGGCAGCCACAGAGAAGGCCCTCCCCTGCGGGCCCGCCAGCCGGCATTGTTTAGCTGACGGGACTCAGAGGAGACCAACTCTGTGGGATCTTACCGGTCGCTGGGAGCTATGCAGCAGAAGACGGTTTCGAAGATAACCTGGCCCTGAGCCATGTAGAGCTTTAAAGGTAATAACCAACACCTTGAATTGTGACCGGAGACCAATAAGTAGTTAAGTAAACCTATTGTCCACAATGGGCATTTTTTTGCTGAAAACTGGAACTAAATTCTTGTTTCAGCAAAAAATATACATTGCGTCATGTAACCTCAGGATGCTCCAAACTGTTGCAAATGTGGGCCAGTTGCCAAGTGCCCAAAATGTGATCTCATGACTGTGGGGGGAATGACTGGCCATCAGAACTTCAAATTCAGGTCATAAGTAGTCCAGAGAAAGTCCATCATAACTTTGAATTGTCGCTAAGCGACTGGGCATAAGTCAAGGACATTGTGGGTTTTTAGCATTGCTTTCAGTTGTGCTCTATGTGCCTGAATTCTCAGAATTCACATCTAATATGCAAGCTTTACATTTACTTCTGTCTAGATCAGTCATGATGAATAGAGACAGTTAGATACAGCTTCTTATTTATTATGCAATTAATAGTGGAGAGTGGAGAAAATCACATTATAACTACAGGTAATCCTCAACCTAAGATTTTAATTAAGCCCTGAATTACAGTCATAAGTCATGCTGGTCGTTAAACAGATCATCATGTGACTGCACCTGATTTTATGACCTTTTTGTGGTGATCATTAAGCAAATCCATTGTTTGTAATGGGTGTTTTTTTTTTACTAGAAACCAGAAATATACAAAAATATTGTATAAAGAATGTTGTAAAACATAGTCATTGGACCACAAGCTGCTGCAAACAACCATAAATGCAGTCACATGACTGGGGCAACATCGGTCAGAACTTAAAATCTGGGTCATAAGTAACCCTGGGGAAGTCCACTGTAAGTTTGAACAGTCGCTAAGTCACCAGTCATGTTGAAGAGTACCTGTACCATTTGGTAGCATAACATAATGCTAATATTTGTATTTGCATTATAAACCACAGAGTTTAAAGGAGACGTTCCAAACTAATAGATTTCATTGTTTATCATGCACTAGCTGTACATGGATCTGTAGTTCAGATAATCTAAAGAAACCAGAGTAAGACTCAGTATTAATCTTTGCATTCAGATTGGCACTAGGAGCATGAATTAGAATAGTATACAAGGTTTATGAAAGAACAGGAATTTAATAGAGAATACTGGACATAAAATATGCCACTTACGATTTCTGGGTGGTTATACGACACGTTATTAGACTCATGTTTTTCACCATACTCTAATGTCATAGAAGCATAAATTATTACAGTTAAAGTGGTAAAACAGGAAAATACTGAAGCAATTATTGTGGCATTCACCTGTATAAGGAATACAGAAAACTTAAGATTTGATTTGGTTATTTATTTTCTCAGGGAAGACAAAATGTTTCTTCATACCATAACTGAATATCTCAATATGAATCAATTCTATGTGAAAATACACAGAGGAATCAAATCTAAAGTTGTTTAGGGAAAGTTAACCACTAACCCACATACTAAAAATGCCAAATGGCTTTTTGTCCAGTCCTAGGGGGAGTGAAAGTGAGACCCCTTGCTTCATTGTATGTGTCATTTTTTATCTTTGTCTTTTACATTTTAATGATTTGATTGTAATTTCTATTATTGTTGTGAGTCACCCAGAATCATTCAGAATTGGCTGGCATACAAGTTTAATATATTATTATTATTATTATTATTATTATTATTATTATTACACGTTCATTGTGTTTTGAAATCTGCTCTTAAACAATATTAAAAAAAACCACTCGGAACTCACCAGAATTGGATTCTTCCTCTGAGATGAATTTAAAGCCATAATTCCAGGAATGCTCATAAACTAAAACACAGGATAGAGTAAATAACATAGCAAAAAAACAACAACATAAATGTGAAGTTATATTATGGTTACATTTAATATCAAAAAAGTCAATCTTTAGTGCCCCAAAAATATAGCCAGCCAGATACATTCTTTATGAGCTATTATATACAGTGATGAAAAGTCCTAATTTTTTTACTTAGCCCTTCAAAGTTCTTTTTCACCCATGGAGCCTACTTTATCAGCAAAGGCAACTATAAACAATTTCCATATTTAGAATTATCTATAGCCTGCTTGGCTAGTTGGACTAGGTAATTCCATGGATAGAGGTCCCAGCATCTTGAGGCCCTTCTTTGGGCACAGAAGTTAAGAAGGGTCATGGTTGGTTAGTAATCTGGTTGGATGGACTGCTACAAGATAGATTGGAAATTGGAAAAAAATATATGGAAGAAGCTAACCAAAAAAAATATTCTATATTCTTGCCAAGAAAATTTCATGGCCATGTAAATGAATTCTCTAGGAGTCAAAGCTTGATTCAAAAGAAACTTTAGCTTTATATATAGGATACTACTGTTAAAAAATCAGATACTGCGATGAATTGCAGCAAACCTTATTAGTCTCCTGTCCTAATTTTAAGCCGCTCTTTTACATTTAAGGAGCTGAAAATACCTTAAGAACACACACTAGGATAGAGGCAGGCAGTGAATTCAAACACAAATACCCACAATCAATCCTCATTAAAGATAAATGCTATTGAATCAAATTATCTTTGCTGACACTGAAAAATAACACTATTTTCTGATGCCCATTCAGAGTTCACTTTTCATGTAGGACTCAGAAATCAAAACTAAGAAGTGATTTCAATGGGCAAATTCCAACAGCTGAAATGTAGCAGGCACCACACTCCACATTAGCTACCAGAGTTTTGCTAATAGGGGACGGTTGGGATAGTTTTAAAAGGACCTTGAGTAGGTTCATGGAGGATCAGACTGTCATTTTTTAAAATTACTGTTTACTCCCACCTGTATCATAAGCAAAATGTCACAATTGTTGGAAAGCAGTAGTGGAAGAAATCCTTCACACAGTCCTGTTCAAACTCCCCAAATTTATTCAAAGGGTCATTCTGCGGCACAAAATTTAGGACTAGATGGCCCTAAAACTGGATTCAGTAGAGCTTTTCACACACATTCTTTTTTTTAATCAACTACTTTTAAAGGCACATATTAGATTAGTGAATTCAGTAATCTAGGCAGCAAAGTTATCGGGGAGAGATGTTGGTATAAGCATCCCACTTGGCAAGATTTGTATTATATAAAAAAACCCTCTACAATACAACAAGCAGATTTTGGAGCCCAGAAAGCAACAACCTGCCACTCCAAAGGAAGTGGAAATTTTTGGACTGAATTTTTCTTCTTTATAGTTGTCACCATGAAATGCTATGTACCTAGTTATACTTTTTCCTATGAAATCTAGGTCTTATTTTCCTGAATGCGAAGTAAGAAACAGCAAGTTCCCTGGAACTAACAATACATTCTTAATATATTCTGGAAAGAAAGATAGAAAATATAGCTTACCACTCCAGCCCAAATAGGTATCTTAGTTTTACTCAATTCTGATTCCTTTCTGAAAACACCATCTATTAATCCACTGATGACACAAACTGTAGCACAAGCTATCTCAAGTAGCCCTAATATCAACATGCTTCTCTGGTTGAAGATGAAATATCTGTAGCGATCCATTCCACTGTAAACAAATACACACATGTATTCAAGTCAGAAAGAAGCACAGAGATTATTAAAAATAAAACAGCCCTATAATCTGTCCTGAATAGAGATGCTTGCAAAATGTCCATTAGCATTTCTACAAACTTTAGGTGACACACTGATATTTCTAAAATAAACAAACTGGATTGCTTTATACTAAAGCAAAACAAAAAAAAAATTAAGTAATTTTGTCAGATGTCTTTGAATTTTATTCTGCATGATTCAATTCTTCATATATTTTTATTTTTTTGCAATTATTATCAGTTCACACGGTTTGAAATGGGTTGAAATTGCCTTCTCACTTCCTTTTAACAAAGCTAGGCTTCAGATTTTTTTTTATTACAGGTTGTCCTCACTTAAGAATAATTGGGGCCAGAATTTACATCACTAAGCAATGCAGTCACAAAGTGCAATGTCACGTCATTGCATTGCTTAGTAATGGCAATTCTGACAATTCCCATAGCCATTGTTACATGAGGATCATGGGTCATTAAACAAGGACCTCATGTGACCATAATTTGTGACTTTCTTCCAGTTTCCAATGAGCAAAGTCATTGGGGAAGCCAGCAGGAAATTGCAAGCTCTGATTACCACAAACCTTTCCTTAGGCGGCTTTTGCAAGCAGGCCAGCAGGTTGGTACCGTAAGTACAGAATGCAGGCAGACAGGGGGCAGATGCTGCAGTGTGGTACAGCTTGAATGCAGTTGAGCAAAGAAGTGCTCCTACAGCCCAGCACTTTTCCACACTGAGGATCTTGGATCTACATTCTCAAGGTCCACATCTCATCAGCACTCTTGAGAGTCTTGTTCTGGACTCTCCCGCTATGGGAAACCAAGGTTCAATTCCATAGCTCAGAGATTCTTTATCAATGAGATTGATAAAGATGTACATTTAATTAATTAATTATGTATAGGATTGCACTAAACCATGTTGTATCATCACTGGAATATTATCATTATCATAAGTTTCTGCTCACAGAGCATTTAACGATTTCTCATTATTTGGGCAACTGGTGGCCTACAACCATGATTAAAACCATTTAACCATATACAGGAAAGAAAAGTGTCTGTGGCCTAAAATATCAGGAACTACAGGTTCTGTAAAGGGCATTAGTAATGGGAGATTATGGATCCAAATACAGTAATGAATGCAGCTTTTCTGGTCTAAGAGTCAAATGTAACTGGAGTTCTTTTATTTGTCATGTTCAGCTTCCTTCCATAACAGAGAACCTCTGTGGAATCCAGGCCTGCTAAGAGAATTGAAAGAGCCGCTAAGGTATTGTCCCAAAGGTGCTTCTTTTTTCAGGAGCCAACAAGACTTTCTTGGTTTTTCTTTGAAGACATTTTTCCAGAGGAAAAAAAATAATTGCAGACTGCAGGAACCAGGAGCACTACTCAGGTGACCCTTGGGACACAGATAAACCTCCATGTGCTTCAACACCCTCTAAAAGGATGCAAATGACCAGCTGTCTGCAAGGAATATAAATCCTTCCATTCCCCACCATCCAGTCAGAGCTGAAGAAGCTTCTTGGATGAGAAGTGAAACGTCTTCAAAGAAAAAACAAAAAGTCCAGTTGCCTCCTTAAAAAAAGCACCTTTGAGACAACCATGACCTGGGTGACTGAGAATCTCTACAGACTGCTGAACTATTGCATGTTCTTTCAGCTCTTGTCTCTGTTTTATTATTGTATTATTCTTCTCATCCTTCCTATGACCTACAGTATCTCCTCCCACTTATGACTATAACCTTGTTGCTTGTATCTCTACTATTTATATTATTTTATTTGTTTCCTAATATGATTTGATTGCTTATTAGTAACTTATGACTATCACTAAGTGTTCTTGATGAATATTTTTTTCTTTTATGTACCCTGAGAGCATATGCACCAAAGACAAATTCCTTGTGTGTCCAACTACACTTGGCCAATAAAGAATTCTGTTCTGTTCTGTTCTGTTCTGTTCTGTTCTGTTCTGTTCTGTTCTACTCTACACTATTCTATTCATGTTATGACACTGATAGGTTTCTTGTACTGCAAGCAGTCCTCGACTTACACCCATAATTGGGACCAGAATTTCCATTGCCAAGTAAGGCAATTATTAAGTGTGTTGTGCCCAATTTTATGACCTTTTTTTGTCATGGTTGATAAGTGAATCCAGCTTCCCCCATCAACTTTGTTTGTTAGGGAAAGTCACAAATGGCAATCATGTAACTCCAGGATGCTGCATCTGTTGTAAATATATACTGGTTGCCAAGCATCCAGATTTTGGTCATATGACTGTGGGGATGCTGCACCGGTTGTAAGTGCAAAGGCTGGTTATAAGTCACTTTTTTCAGGGCTGTCATAACTTCAAACAGTTAGACTTGGAATAACTTTATTGTCACTTTAAATGTATACTAATCAGCACACATTAAAATAAAATTTTCTTGCATACAACTCTCAAAGGGTCACCACTTCCAATATACACTACATAAACATGACAAAAATATAAAACAAACAAACAAACAAACAAATAAATATGCATATACCCACATATATTATATGACACAGAGAAACAACACTGTCTAGTTTGGATGTATACATGTAAATGGCGAGAAAAATGAATCTTGTGAGTTTACCAGACGGATGGCATAGGGAACAAAGCTGTTACAGAATCTGGTAGTCCTGCTAGAAATACTTTGAAACCTCCTCCCAGAGGGGAGCAACAGAAACAGACCGTAAAGTGGGTGTGTGGGATCTCACACCCTTTGTGCTCTAAGCACATAGCGCTTATAAGCAGTATCCTGAATAATGGGAAGTGAGCTTCCTATAATCTTCTCGGCTGTCCTTACCACTCTCTGTATGGACTTTCTCTCTGAGGCACTGCTACCATCAAACCAAACAGTGATGCAGTTTGTTAAAATGCTCTCAATTGTGCCTCTGTAAAAAGTGTCCAGGACAGAAGAAGAAAGATGTGCTCTTGTCATCCGACACAGGTAATGCAGATGCTGGTTTGCACACTTTGCTAAGGATGACATGTGGAGAGATCAATTCAGATTATTAGTAATCTGCACCCCTAGATACTTAATACTGTTGACCCCATCTACAGCTGCATCCTTGATACTGACTGGAGTATGACTATGTCGGCTATACCAGTTGCTAAATAAATGGTTGTAAGAACTGTATAAAGCAACGCTTTGGACAAAGCCAATATCATGGAAGCAAGGACTAAAATTCAAATATTTAGGTTGTGCTGGTAATTCTGTAAGTCAACAAGAGTGAAATATCTCAAAGTAGTCAGGTAGTTCTTCCTCTGCCAGCCATGGATCATTTTCTGAAAGAATTTGGGAAGATTAAAATAACCAGTAATCAGAAGCTCCGTATAGAAGACCAAACAAAAGCATGTGAGACAGAAAGGCAAAAGATTTTAATGCTGGAAAAGCAGAGAAAGACACTTTCCATCTCTCAAGCACATATTTGCTTTGTCATAGGCAATACTCAAAATTGAACTCACCTCTGAACGTTCTCCTTTCTCCCACTGTGCCAACAAAGAAAAGGAGCAATTACAGGAAGTTGGGGGAAAACAGACTGCACTAAGCCTTTGCACCTCCTGCCAAAGCAAAAGAGAAACTCAGCTAAACACCATGGGTGGGAACAAGGTGTGTATGCTCAGCATTGCCTTACCTCAGCCAGGTTTAAGATCCTTACTCAAAAAAAGCTTGAGAAGTTCACCAGCCTAGGCCAGCAGCTACAGTCCAGTGGGAATGACTTGGTCATCCAGGGACTGGCTCTGGCTGCCAAGCCCCACTCTTTCCTTCCTGCAATCAGAATAAAATCTTGCTCCACCCACATAATGCGCTTACCTGCCCTTCCCTTTTGCAGGTAATACTTTCTCTTGTTGCCTTTCCTTCTATCTCTGGATTTAACCCATTGCATACAATTTAAAAAATGCATTTCCTGTAGAAGTTTGGAGTTTAATCTGTTAAGTATTAATAACTCTCCATCCTCCAGCGTACAGCTACTTAAGTGGACATAAACAATTGCTGAGTGAACAGCTACCAGGGCTTCCCATAAAGAATTAATCCTCACATTATGCATGTGGAGAAGAGACATAGTCTTCCTGATTCTTGTGCCCTCTGGTTAAGTTGATGTACAACTCCCAGTATCCTAGGCAGCTTAACTATTGTAGTGATAAAAGGTTAATGGAATCTGTGCTCTGAAACTTATTTTATGACACAAGACTCCCCAACACTGATGTAAAGTAGCATGCAGGAAAACTGTGTTTATCACATCTTAATATTTCAGCTTGACATTTTAAATGACTCGGCAAGAAATGCTTTTTTTCTCATTTGGTGCAATTAGCTTGTATTGCAATGTTTCCCATCAGAGTTCAAATGTAGAATCTTGCCCTGAGGCAACATCTGTGCAGGAGATTGGCCTTTGGAAATGTACTGTTCCATGTAAACATAACAAGCAGGGAGAAAAAGGTATGGAAATACAAATAAGAGGTAATTTGCATGTTGTCCTCTATTTTGTAAATATTAATACATGTATATGTTCTTCCATAATATGGAGGGAAATAATTCTTTAGAAAGTTATTATGCGAGTTCTGAAGCCCCAAGAAGGGATATTCATGAAAGTAGAGAAAATATAGGTAGTCCTCAACTTACAACCACAATTGATCCAGGGGTGGGTTCCACTTACCTTTACTACCGGTTTGCAACGGGAGCGCACGCACTTCTGCGCATGCGCAGATCACCCATGATGACATCGTGGCGGGTGGGCGGAGCCTCCTGCCGGTTTTACTACCGGTTCTATAGAACCGGACTGAACCAGGAGCAACCCACCATTGAATTGATCCCAAAATTTCTGTTGCTAACATTTGTTAAGTTGGCGTTGCCCCATTTTACGACCTTTCTTGCCCAAGTTGTTAAGTGAATTACTGCAGTTGTTCAGTTAGTAACTCAGTTGTTAAATGAATCTGACTTCCCCATTGACTTTGCTTATGAGAAAGTCTCAAAAGGGGATCACATGATACTGCAACCATCATAAATATCAACCAGCTGTCGGGGGTGTGAATTTTGATCATATGACCATGAGGCCACTGCAATGGTCGTAAGTATAAAAAATGGTCATAAGTCACTTCTTTCAGGGCTGTTGTAACTTTGAACAATCACTAAACTAACTGTTGTAAGTCAAAGACTACCTGTATATCTGGGTTCTGAAAAAGAAACTTGGAGACTGGTAGCAGCAGAAGCCACTTTCTGGAAATAAGGTCTATCCTCAACTACCATATGCAAGATACAATGTGCTTATTCTTTGAGAATGTCCAAATATGGGTACAGAACTATGATGAACTTGAAGATAATGTCTTAATTACAGTCCGTGGCCACAACCACTTAATAGCTTTGGTTTCCCATAGCATATAAACTGGAAACAGAGGTAAGAGGTGGATGTAGGCACAATTTTTGGGCAGTAGGGGGGCAATAGCATCTTTGCTTCTGCAGTTTGCTTTCCATTACTTCCTGAATGTATTCAACATATTCTTTTCAAAAATTGGGGGATGGGAGAGTTATTGGCCTCCCTAGCACTTGCTCCATATAATGCAGGGGTGTCAAACTCAAGGCCCACTGTCTGTATCTGGCCCACAGGATGCTTAGATCTGGTCCACGGGGATGCCCTGGAAATAGCAAAGGACCGGCCCACAGTGCCTTGGCCCAGCCCAGGCCGACCAGATGCTGATCTACAACCTGGTGGCTACCATTTTTGTTGGCAGAGAACTGCAGGACGTCACAGCTGAAAACGTAGCTTGGGAGGGCCACATACGCCCCTCCCGAGCTCTGTTTTTGCTGCCAAAACAAACTACCAAAACAAACTACTAGCAAAAGTGGCATTTGATCACAAGACAAGGAGGCATGTTTCCTCCTTCTGCAATGTTTCCCCTTTTGCATTTGAACATCCAAGAAGGGACAGGAAAGGAGAAACTGAAAGAGGAAAGAAAAAGAAAAGATGAGAAGAGAGCAAGGAAGGAAAAGAAAGAAAGGGGAAGGAAGAGGAAAGGAAAATGAAAATGAAAGGAAAAAAAGAGAAAAAGTAAGTAAGTAATAAAGGAGGAAGGAAGGAAGGAAGGAAGGAAGGATTATGAGAGGGAGGAAGGGTCTGAGGGAAATCTTGCCTTAGCACTTGGCTACTAGCAGCCCTGCTGCCTTTTCACCATCCCCTTGTCTTCTCCTAACCTCTCCTTGTGGTCTCCCATCCTATTGCTGAGGATGCTTTGGTTAAAGAGCTGGGTCTCCTCACGTGGAGAAGGAGTGGGCCTCCCTCTAACACACATACTTTGCCTTCCCGCACACACCATGAGCAACCTGGCCAAGGAGAGTGAACACAGCAGCAGCAGAAGAGGTAAGCACAGCCGGGCACCCCCTCAGGGAACTGGGCTGGGCTGTGGGGTCCTGGTACCCTGGGAGCTAGAGGGCTGAGATGGGCACTTGCCCTCTACTACCAAGGGCTCTGGACAACCTGCGCCACCATCCAGGAGTTTTCTGCATGGCCTGACAGGGACGGTGAAGCTCCTCTGGAGGACAAGGTTTGGCGCTTTCCCTGGTCTCACCATCCTCTGCTGAAGACAATGGATCCCTCCAGCACCACCCAGGCCACCATAGGTGTCCTCGACAGGAGTGATATCGGGCTGGCCGTGCCCCTTGGCCATGCCCTCCCCCCCGGTCAAACAAAACCCTGATGCGGCCCTCAATGAAATCGAGTGAAAGGAAAACCTAAGGGATTAGACAAAGAAGGCTCATGATAAATTGATCTTGGAATTATATTGCATTATAGCTATACATTCACCATAGCATGAATGTATTTGAGTCCACTTTTTCAGCATTGTAGTTAACTTATCACCTATTTCCCAGACTATGTAGTTCAAGATACATATTTTCATAGAGATAATCATCTTATATTGCAACTGCACTAAATTCTTGAGTTGGTCCAGAAATTGAAGCTTCTATATATGTCTTCTAGAATTATTTTGGTCAGAATCAATGATGTTTAATAACACATAACTAAATTCTAAAATATTGATAAAGGGCAAAAAGCTATAAAGTTAAAACAAAATAATACAGTAAGATATATATTGAAATGGAGCTTGAAACAGCATGAAAAATCTTCCCTTGTTTTGCTTTCCATCAATGTCCAATTTTGGTCAGATGTAAACCAAGTTATCAATTTAACATTATCATGGACAATGTAAGAAATGGGACAAAAATTGTGTCAAAACAATTCATGTAATGCTTTATTTTCACAATGCAGAATAAAGCAATTTTCCCTCAGAGACATTTTTCTATTTCTTTCACAATGTGTTCAATGTGTTCAGTGTATAGTAAACAATGTCTATAAATAAAGTACAATTATTTTTTCTTTTACCCAGAGTTTTAGAAAACATAAGTAATACCTATGGATGTCGATAAGGCTCATCACCTTAGTAAAGTAGTTGCTTTAGGTCACTGAGTAATCTATATATATAAAAGCGAAAACCACTTACACTGTAATCACAAAATCTCCAGAACCGTAAAGCCTACAAACTTGAAATTTGCCATGTATGTTCCTCTTGGCTTCTAGGTGCTCACTAAGAAAGGATTTTTTTGAAATGACCATCAGAGCATTAGTATTTCCTATATTATTATAACACGCTCTGATGCTAATTAGTTAGACGTTCTACTCCCCCTCCCAACTTGAAAATAACTCTGTAGAGAACGGGATAGCATAGGACAGGCTTCTGTGGGGCACACCTGAGGGAGAGAAGGGGATAGAAAGCCTGAGGGAAAGAAGGGGATAAGAGATGTTTCGGTGGGGCAAGGCTGAGGGAAAGAAGGGGATAGGATAGGGGAGGCTTCAGTGGGGCAAGGCTGAGGGAGAGAAGGGGATAGGATAGGGAAGGATTCTGTGGGGCAAGGCTGAGGGAGAGCAGGGGAGAGGAGAGGCTGATCTTAACTACTCATTAATTTTCAAGCTATAAGTGTCAATTTATCAAGCCCGATCACATAGTTTCATAGCAGAGCACAGGTATTCAGCTAGTATTTAGTATATTATTGAATGTTTTGTAAATACACAGACCTAACCCAACACAAAATAAGTCTCATCTGAGGAGCAAAGGATTTATTCCACTAGGCTAAGGGAATTTTTTTTCTAACTCAAGGAAGTAAATTTCTGCAAGAAGCCTCATAAGTTACAATATGGAAGTTTCACAGAAAGTTCTAAAAGAGAGAAAAGCAGTAGCGAGAATGCAAACTTTACAAAAAATGTAGTCAGATTTTTGAGGGGTCCTTAGTGCTCCCTGAGCTTGGTTGTTTTCTTGTAGACATATCATTACCCAACTAGGTAACACTACAATTGATGAGCTGATGAGCACTGACGATGTTACCTAGTTTGAATAATGAAATGTCTGCAAGAAAACAACCAAGTTCAGAGAGGACCAAGGACCTCTCATTTCAACCCCAAGCTACAAATATTCTCCTTTATCAGTCAGGTTTTTAATTGAAACATCATATGCCATTTTATGAAAGTTTTTGTTAAAATATGGAGTCCTTCTGAACTTCATAGATTTCCCTGTGACAATTATGTAAAGGAGCAGTTTGTTTCTAAACAGCTAAATATTTCAATATTGAATATGCAAGTATTCTAGATATAATTATATAGTTTGAAACTATAAAAAATGGCACAGCATGCCCATTAAAATTGGATGAAGATACAGAACCTAGACTTCAATAGATGCAAATTTTATGCAAATAAGCTCACAATGCATCATATTCACCATCTGATGGTTTCTGTATTTTTGATAGTTAGAACCTAGGATTTCTAGTTAGCATCACTCACTGAGCATTTTGAACAAATGAAAATGGCTACAGGTTTGGGAAAATTCAGTTGCAAATAACCTCTGTTGAATTTCATGGGGGCTGTAGATAGAGGTTTATACACTAAATAATTTTGATCACTATAAATCACTGCAAGGGCTATGTGAATTAGAATGTAATGAACATATTGAAATCTAAATTATAATATAATGTACAATGGCAAATATCTACATTAAAAAGGTGAAACCATTTTAATGTATTCCAAAAGTGTTAACCACGAAGTGTTTTAAAAATGTCAAATCCATTTCACTACCATCCTTTGTAGTTTCAGAGGTTCAGAGCATACAGTAATTGTGATTGCTTGTCAGGATTGGGTTTGATTCTGCACCCTCTTGCAAGCACACAGTTCATAAGCATGACAAATGGATGTCTACATGTTATCATTCATGAAGATAGTGATCATATTAGTTCCGATAAATAAGTTTCCAAATATTTCTCAATTCATGGACAGTAACTATATTTTTCAACAATCCCCAATAATAGCTGATTTTAAATAGTTTACTGGTGGCAAATGTTGGCCATGCACTTTCTGAGTTAATTGCTTGGCTTCATCATTACTATAAGATTGCTTTTAGGATATGAAACAATGTTATGGAAAATAAAGAAGACTGTACAGCAGACCGAACTCTGTGAATCTCGAAGTCATGTTATCAATGTCCATTTAAAATGTCCATTATTCTCTTGACGTAGAAATCAAATGCAGTTTTGTAAAAAGAAATGTTAGTAAAATTTCCCTTAGATAAACAGATAAAGGACTGAATTCTTAATAATAAACTCTAAATTTAGCTCTCTTGAATTGCATCTGGAAACACATTGGCAACTAGCACAATTCAGGAAGTAATGGTGTTATGCGTGTCAAATTTCCAATACTATTTACTACTCATGCACCTGCATTCTCCACCAGTTGAAGCTTCCTCAAGGAAAGTCCCACGTAGAGTACCTTGCAATACTCCAGATAGGAAGTCACAAGGGCATTAGGGACTGTCAGCACCTGCTAGTCACAGCTGCCACAGGCAGGAGCCAAGGGTCCAAAAAGACCCCTAGAGTGTACACCTCTATATGCCTTCTACTCTATGCAGTATTTAAATCCTTATGAGGCTGCAATATGTAGGTTCTAGCTTTGTTACTTATAATAGAATAGTAGTTTATTACTGTAATGCTAATGCTAATTTTTCAAAATTGTTGCATAAATTACATAAACTATTTTGGCAGTAAAATGGCTCTTTTTAACCTGAAAATTAAAATATGCATGGTATAAAGACTGTAATTAGGGACTATAGTATTACATATTTAAAATAGTGAAATAAGCAAATCAGAGTTTTATCAACAGAATCATCAGCCTGTTGATAAGGATCATATTCAGAGTCTTTTCTGCATAAGAAACCAGCATCCTCTACATTTGAAGAAAGTCCCACTGAATTCAGTGGTTATTTATTTTTAAATAAATAAGTACATTGCAAATAGACATTTCTACTTGTATAATACAGAGCAAATATTCTGTAAACATATATTGCACATATTTGAAAATATGTTTAAGAAATGCCAGTAACTGGCTATGTCAGATCCCTGAAAGTTTACTTTTTTATCATGATATTATTAAATGTTAGCTAGGATTAGTAAAATGTACTTTCATGATTCCCGTAAAACTGTTTGACAATCTCAAGTATAATTCGCTTCATAGTAAAAATGTTGAGTTTTCCATGTAACTCTCTGAATTACTTTGCAGTTGTTTTAAAAAAGGTTTGCAATGTAGGATTTCCCACCTTTACATAAATCTGCCTTTGATGAGTATTGGTAGCTTGGATTTTGTAAATTACCAATTAAAGGCAAGAAAAAGATAAATTTAGCAAACAAGGAATTTATTGGTATATCCTTGATTCATTTGTTCTATATAAACTGACATTATGCTCTCCAGTGTAAGAAACCAAAAACAAGCAGTAGAAAATGCTCATATGGACAAGTAGAAGTCACTCAAATGTGATTATCATGATTAAAGTTATAGCAGCTCTGGTCTTCCAGGCACATATCCTCAGAGCCTTAAAAAACCATCATGTAGCAATAGCACTTAAGACTTATATGCCACTTCACAATGCTTTACAGCCCTCTCTAGGCAGTTTATAGAGTCAGCATATTGCCCCCAACAATCTGGGTCCTCATTTTACCAACCTTTTGCAGTTTAAACTTTTGTGCTGATTTTAGGAAGAAGATAATGTAAAGAGAGGTCTCTTGTGCACCAAAACAGAAAACACCCTAAAGCAGTATTCTGAAATTATACTTGCCTTTTTAGAATACTACACTTAGCACAATTCTATTATCATCATAATATGGCAAATACAAAATGTAGTTGCGCAGAATCAGAGAAACCACAGTACAGATAAAACCTTGGTTTTAAAAATGCTCTCTTTCTATATTTTGACAGCTGCTGATGCAGACTAGTTGCCCCCCCCCAAAAAAGGCCACACTTCCTTGTGTAGCATATTAAATAATTCATTTTGCACTATTAGCTTAAATGTAAAGGTTATTTTAAGGGAGTGGCTAAAACACATTAGTCTGCAAGGAACAAAAACAAAAAAAAGGCTTCCACTCTTTCTAATATAGGGAAAAGTATTGAAGAATCACAGCATGATCAACCCCAGGCTGTTCCGATTCCAGCATCAAAGATAGTGCAATGTATTGAATAGGGAAACTGCTTGCATTTCATTTTTTCAGGGAAGCTTGGAAGGCTCTTAGTTCTGCCAGATACCACTCTGGTACTTCTGGCCCGTTTTGTCCAGTGGAACTGTGATCGTAGCCATAAGCCACTGTTAGTTCTTCATCCTTCTCCACTGCTTGAATTGTCCGAATACATTTTATCGGTCCAAAGCGAGGGTGAATAAATCTAAAAAACAAATAGGCATACGGAGTCAGGAAAAATGTGAGCTATTAACAATAATCACTACGGTATTACATTTACTCTATATTCTTACCGACAAAAAATAGTACTAAATCTTACTGTGAGAAAAACAGGAGGAAGGCGTGTTGGATATGTTTGCCACTTTGAGCTATTTGTAAAAATAATAAAGGTGGGATACAAATAAATACATAAATAAATACAATAAAAATAAGGCCTTGGGGTTTTATTTAAAAGAAGTTTTAAAAGTCTACCCATTCCAATGGAAACTTTGATTCAAGCACTGCAAAAGTAGCAAATTCCCCTATATATAAGTAACTCAGTTAACTTATTTGAGTCTACCATAAATTTCTTGGTGTGTCATGCTATATAACAACACATTTGCAATGCTAGTCTACCCATAATGTTTTTTCAGGTATCAATCATACAATATGCAAAACTAATGAAGTTATACATAGTGGGCCAGGATTAGTGTTTGTGTTTCATTTAAAGGTGTCTGTTCTATCAAGCTGGCACATTTTTCCAGAAATGTTTTCCTTAGTTTCATTTTTAAGTAAGGCAATTTGTCATGTATATGATTTAGCGTTTGTCTTTACACACACACACAATCACAAAATCAGTGCATCATTGTGTATAATTGTGACTGTTCAAGACATGAGCAGAAGTTAAATACTTACGAGTCGTAAACAGAATTAGGGGTGAATGAGTGGTTTGCCTTGTGCCCCAAAGAGGCACAGTATTTGATTACATGGCTGTAAGGTTCTGGTACATCTATGACAGTTTCATCATCAAGGGATATTGTGTTTCCATTCAAAGACCAGTCCCTGCTGTCCACCTGGCATTGAAAACAATATTGCTATGACAAATATTTATTTTTATCAAGTCAAAACTCACATGTATTTTTTTTGAGTTTGAAAGAACCAGATATATAAACTGTTTGGCAAGTCTGCCACATAAGGTCAGAGCTTAGAGGGGGGGAAAAGAGTATTCCACTCCAATATTCATGAAAATTTTTGTACCTGCAACCTTGCGTACATATTTTTCACATTTTCATTAATTTTCATTTCATTAATTTTACACAAAAGCAGACTTTTTGCGTGTGTGTGTGTGTGTGTGTGTGTGTGTGTGTGTGCCCCCAACTCAGCGTTGACTCAATCTTTCTCTCTCTTTCTCTCTCAAAAAGCAGACTAGTGTAAATTTTTTGTCACTAGAGAACATTCAAATTTATTCTTAGTATTTAACAAAATCATATCATGGAAAGGAGGAGGAGATGGCATTTATTTTTGCCAAGAATAAATGCTGTACAGGTAGTCCTCGACTTACAACAGTGCCTGTTCAAAGTTACAACGGCACTGAAAAAAGTGACCTATGACCATTTTTCAGACTTGCATTGCAAGTCAAGGGGCATTGCATCATCCCCATGGTCACATGATTTATGTTTGGCTGCTTGACAACCGACTCACATTTATGACGGTTGCAGTGTTGTGGGGTAATGTGATCCTCTTTTGCAACCTTCTGACAAGCAAAGTCAATGGGGAAACCAGATTCACTTAACTATGTTACTACTTTAACAACTGCATTGATTCAGTTAAGAAAGGTGACAAGAAAAGTTGTAAAATGGGGCAAAACTCACTTTACAAATTTCTTACTTTAGCAACATAAATTTTGGGGTCAAGTGTGGTTATAAGTCAAGGACTACCTATATAGCTACTAGGAGATCTTTATATCAGGGGTCCTCAATCCCTGGTCATGCCAGAAAGATGCAGACAGCATGTGAAACCATGCCCCTTCCAGTCCGCAGAAAACCGTCTCTCCACGGAACTGGTCCCTGGTGCCCAAAAGGTTGGGGGCTGCTGCTTTATACATCTGAAATAACAGATGTGAATTAGCACAAAAGTTAGTAGTACAAATGGCATAAACATACACCCCATCTTTCTATTTAATGAAATGTTGTTACCATGAAAATACTATTGAAATATTAATAAGCAACGTGGAAGTTGTTACAGAAGCAATGAAAATGTTTCTTTGTACTTTACCTCTTGATGTGTAATTCGTATACCATTGTAAAAAGATAACACTGTGCCAGCTTCAGCAGCTATTTTAGTAAATAAACCTTCTCCAGCATTGGAAATAAGAGATGCATCTACAAAGACCCTAAATTAAAGCAATGAATAAAAATAGTATCTGATCTACAACTTCATGCATGTGCAGTAAGGTTTCTAGGACAGATCTTATTAGAGCACACATAAGAATCTAGAAGTGAAGCTCATATTGCTAAGTGTTAATTTTGGAATATATCAAAAGAAACAAATAGTTTAAAGAACTTTTAAGGGAATAAGCCAGTCGTTCATATCAATTACATGTTTTTTAAAAAAATTAAAATTGCACATTCCATATTATCCTTAGTTTTGGATTATCTGTGGATAATTAAAAATGAATTCCAATCTATAATTTATTTCAAAAAGGCTTTTTAGGTTATATCAACTGCAATCCTTTGAAATCAGTCTTGGAATTTAATACACAACACATATTTCAGAGTATAACCATATGAAATTATGCTGTGAGGCAGGGGTGTCAAACTCAATTTCATTGAGGGCCACATCAGGGTTGTGTTTGACCTCGGGGGCCCGGGGTGGACGTGGCCAGGATGAGCGTGGCCAGCTCGGTCACTCATGTCAGGGGCACCTATAGTGGCCCGAGTGCTCTGCCAGCGAAAATGGCTGCAACAGCCTCCTGCAACCCTCTGCCAGCAAAAATGGAGTTCGCAAGGTCCGTGTGCAGCCCTCCTGAGCACCATTTTTGCTGGCAGAGGCACCACAGGCTGGTCCTTCGTTGTTTCCAGGGTGGCACAGCGGGCCAGATCTAAGGACCCTGTGGGCCGAATCTGGCCCCGGGGCCTTGAGTTTGATACTCCTGCTGTAAGGCAACTTGTGGAGGGTAATAAAAAAAAGCAAGAGGACAGTTAAGAGTGTGTGATAAAAGTTCCACCTATTTTAATATGTGTTGCATACATATGAAAAGCAACAGGGATTGACTGCTATCCTGATTTTATCTCACCTGACACTGTGCATGTGCATGCACCTATATACACACACACACACGGAATATACTCAAATAGACAAATACTCAGTAGACAGACTAGAGCCAAAACCAGCTCGTGGAAAAACAGACTAGACCAGACATTCCCAGAGTTTCTCAGTTCACAACATCCTTGGTAATTTTTTCATGGTCCTCCTATGCAAAACTGTGAACTACTTCAAGCTAGGAGTTTATGATCCCACAGCACCATTGTGAATTCATTGGGGTAACCTTGTGTGGCTCAATGCACAGTTTGAAAAAAACATGACTAGATTGATGTCAAATGTGACAATCTCTACGTTCTCACAAAGGATTAATATTTGGGAGTGGAAAGGAAGTAAATGGATAGTATACTAATGTGTGTAACCCAGTGAAATATTATTTGCAAATATTTGCATGGAAAGACAAAACTTTAATAAAACATTCTACCTCTCTGATTCATAAGGGTCAGGAAGAAGTGGACTTGTAGAAATGCAGGATGAAGTAGATTTATCAAAACTGTAAACTGGGCCTATAATAAATCAGTACAGAAAATAATATATAGAATAAAAATGTATGATGTATGTTACACAAATTTAATATTTTTTTAAATACCACTATTTTAGGATCAATTAATACAGAATTTTGCATATACATTTTGATGTTCTTTCCAACTGTAAGTAATTCTATAGGAGTTTAGCTTCACCCAAAAATAATGCTTTTTGACTAATTGTAAATCAATTCTGAATTAGATTTATTTGCGTACACTAGGTATACAAATGGATTACTTTTTAAGTGTTCTTTAAACAGTATTTTTGCATACCTCTTAAAAACTTAAAAATTACACATCAGACAAACGGCTAAAATATTAGGTGTCTAAAATCTATTAGGAAATATTTTCCTTGGTAAACAATTTCTAAAAATGGATCTGTTACTGAATGCCATCAATGTATAGAGTTGCAATATATCCTGCTGCCAAAGCATAAATTATAATTTAAATTTTGTTCCAAAGGAGTTAACAGCAGCCACCATATCACATCTAAGTCTTTTTTTTTAAAAAAAAAAATACATTTCTTCATGTTTTTATTTATTAAAGGTATATGCTACCATCTCACTATTTTACCCTTATATAACTGCTCCTTGAAAGAACACCAAATAGCTTTAGATAAGGCATAAACTGACAAAGTAACCCCATGATAGTAGCAATATTCACCTGCCCCGAAAAGCACAAGATTTTTCTCTTTTTTTCATCATTTTCTCTTCCTTCCAGCTATTATGCCCTAGATACACAGAACTGGAGCAAAGGAGTTTATAATCTGGAATTCAAAAGCATTTCTCTCAGAAAGAACTCAAGAAATGGCTACTAGACAGGAAGCTGACACTATGCTTGGGAGACCTCAGAAAATAGACAATGTTTAGAAGATTAACCGGAAGTCAAAAAGTGCTGACAAATACTGCTGTATTTCTTGATCTGAAATGACAGTATAGATTACAATATTTATGTTTATTTTGTCTGCTGTCCATGTAAAATTAAATTCCTCAGCTTGACTGAAAAAGAAACACTGACGAACAGTAATTATATAAGGTTCTGAGAATCTCTTCCTTTGTATATTCAGCTGTTGTAAATGGGAATCTACATTCAAAATATAAAAAGCCAACCTAATTATTAACATCAGATATAGGTTCACATTGCTACATTACTTGGTAAAAGACTTAGAATTAGCTATTGCAAGAATCTGGCCCTAAAGGCAATATATATATACAATATATATATATTGTAAGTACAATAACTTAATAAAGTAGTCAAATCTTTAAGAGGACCTAGACATTCACATATTATGAGATAAAATACATGAGTGACAACTTACTGCCTGGTATAACATCAAATTGTAGTTTTTCTTCCTCTGCCAGTATAACATTTGCCAATCTTGCTTCTATCATTTCACCATCTATGAAGTGCCCATAATATGCCATCTTCCCATCAGGGTATACATAGGCTAGCTTTTCTCCAGTCATCTCTCCTTCTTCATTAACTTCTCCAACCAGATACCCACCATCCTGAAAAAGAAGCAATAAAACTGTTTCCAAAAATTAAGGGGAAACATTGTATGCTGTTTTTAAATTTAATGAAGATTACTGTTGACAAATAGTAAAAATCTTAGTCTCAATATTGATATGAGGGGTTTTCAAGCTTTTTCAACCCAAAATTAAAAAGTTAAATTACATTTCTAGTACCCTGATAAAAAGGCAAAACTCTGGGGTTAGACAACTGGCTCTGAGTGATTCTTTTTTTTAAGTGTCCTTAATCTCTCACAGAACCTTAGAGTTCCAGGGAACAAAGTGTGAAAAACTTTCATCTGGATAATAAAAGTGCTAGTTAGAACTTTATTTTTTCATTTCCTGTTTTTTCATTTACTCTGGCTTTTGTACCTCTGCACTCATCATTTCAGTCCTATTAATGTAAAATGCTGGTTCTGTAAGGATGAAAAAGGCAGCATATACATTTAAAATTTAAAAAATAGATACTAAGGAAAAAGAAAGCTGTCTCACAAGGGATTTTCAAGCTGTCTAGCTCTAGTTGAAAATTATTTGAGTGAGAGGTTCCATTTACAAAATAATTTACATGCATAAAATATATAAAATAACCAGTTTTACTCTGTTCTGCTTCCAAAACTTAACAGATTCTAACAGAGCTAAGACACCACTGAGTTTGGAAAATATGCTGTATCCAAACTTCAGAGTGATTATGCCTGAAAGAATGGGTTAGGATACAAAGGACTATATTTTTGCTCTCATTGGATTTCATAAGTTGTCAATTAGAACAGATCATGACTAGCTTTTATTGGCATTTTTTTCTCATTTGAATGCTATGTAATTCAGCTCTTCTCCTTTCAATTTTTCTCTATGTTTCTCTATTTTCAACTTAATATATCTTAATCAACAGAACAATTCTGCTGGTGGGTTTATTAGGTTACCAAAAGAGAGTTTTGATAGCTCATAATTTTAAAATTTTTAAATAAAACATTTAAAAATAGTTCTGTCAACTTTCAGATGACAGAAAGTTCTTTCCATAGACAGAAATATTATGTGCTTCATCCTATGCTTCCCAGCTAGCATAACTTGGAGAAAGGATTATGCTGCATTTGTGTTCATTAATTTTGCCGAACTTTCATTCAGCTTTTTCCAAGTTGGCAATCTTCAGATATCAGGCAACTGCTACTCCTGTGTTGACAAGTAAATCTAGGAATTGTAGTCCCAGTAGCCATAAAGGGTATCATAGTGAAGAACATTGCATATAAAATACTTTAGTAATATGGGTTTTTTTTTGCTAGTTATGGCTACAAAGCAAGATATTTTCTTGTCTTACTTTGCTAGTGACAATTCAGAACTGAGTGCAAAGGGCTATTATTCAGTCTTCTGCCATAGCTTAACACTGCCTTCAAACCTGTTTTGGGGGAAAGACAGGAACAATGTATAGGGATCCAATACCATGCTTTGTTCTTCAAGTTATATAATTGAGAACATTTTGTTACCAATGGAAGGTTGTATACAGGAAGGACAGAGTCTCTACAGAACCAGTTCAGGCAAGGCACTAGCTTGAGCATCCTGAATAGAGCCGTTCATTCATTTATGAAAAAAACTGCAATTCTGCTGTAGTTATTCTATATCAAAATTAGTTAAGATTATCTCAAAGGTATTTATTACATCTGTGGAGATTCTCAGTCATCCAGGTTGTCCCAAAGGTGCTTTTTTTCGAGAGGCAACCGGACTGTCTGGACTTTTTCTATTTATTACAACCTTTATCCAAGCCACACAAGATAGTTCATGCATTTGTTCACATGCAGAAAATTTACATGACAGAAAGTTTATGTTGTGTTACTTGTAACATAACCCTGGAGTCACTCTATAAAGCTGCTAAGGTGGAACTTTTCTGCATTTAAATTTGGTAGAGTTATGAACAACTATATTCAACTATGTTCATTTATTTTTCTCATTTTTATTTTTTTTCCGTTTTAGTTATATGCTTGTAGTGTACATGTATACTTGTATAATTTATATTATGTATATTATTCTTGTTGTAAACTTCCATTAGTCACTCCAGATTTGGCAATACACAACTGTAATAAAATAAGATACTAATTTGCATCCAAACTGTAACAACCTATCTCCATTTAGCTGTGAAGAAGTGAACAAAATAATGAAAACAATTTCTGCCTCTTTTGTAATGCTTTTTACATCACATTATATACAAAAGAGATGAAGCCTTCATTGTATTGATGTGAAGCTCTCCCTTGACCCCTGTAGATTCCTCAGTATAACTGTTATTGTTACATGGTAAAATACATGAGAAAATAAGACAACTTACTGAATAGTAAATCCAACAAAATCCATGCCGAATATTATCTTTGTATTGCCCTTTGAAGGCCAATCGTCCATCAGCATCATATTCCTGAGCTGGCCCATTCAATTCACCATCAATGTACGTGCCATGAAGTATGCCTCCATCCTCATAGGTGTATGTTCCCTGGCCTTGCAAACCATCATCAACATAAAAGCCTTCTAGCGTGCTAGCAAAGAAAAAAGAATAGTGTAGAAATGATTGTTATTTTATCTCATTTACAGAGAAAAAAAGACCAGTCCTATTGGATAGACTGTTCATGTCCAAGGTTTTATTATGATCAATATGTTTCTGGTTTTTTATGATGTAACTCACAGCTTTAGTTTATTTAAAGAAGGTTTTTAATAATCCGCCTTGTTTTTCTGATAAATGTCAGGGATGACAATAAACTTTATATAGTGAAGACTGATACTTTGTAATATTTCCTACACATTCTAACCTTATGATATATTATTTAAAGGAATTGGGAAATTATTCCCAATTCCATTTAAAGGAATTGGGAAATTATTGCAAAGTTGTGGCAAGGGGGAAAGTGACTGAATCCTAGTTCCATTTTCAGCACTTTGAGTCAATGAGCTTAAAGAGACAAAGATATTTGAGGCTTCAAAACATATATACACTGTAAAGGCACTGAAATGACTTCAGAGAAAAGAACATGAACCAAAAAATTTAGAGAAAACCAAGAATATGTCTACTATTTATAACTTATTTTTTCTAAGAACTTAATTATTTTTGTTCCATATAATATAGAACAGAAGTCAAAGAATGCAGGGCGAATCATTAGGTCTACAGTGCAAGTAATTTGTTACTTTGCTTTATTAATGATTATCCCAACATTATAAACTATTATCCTACCATTTTTTAAAAATTAATTTTTAAAATAAATAAATAAATAACTGTATAAAGCCAATGGAGTTTGTAACATGTCATTTTACCTGATTGTTTTTTTTTAAGTAAACCCAGCAAATAGTCAGGCTTTATATACAGGTAGTTCTTGACTCAGGACCACAGTTTGGACCAGAATTGGTTTGGACTGTTAAACAAATAGGTTGTTAAGTGAGTTATACCCAATTTTATGATCTTTTTTTACGATTAAGTGAATCACATGAACTTTAAGCAAATTTAGCTTTTCTCATTGACTTTGCTTGTTGGAAGCTAATTGGGTAAATATTGCAAATGGCAATCATGTGACCCTGGGATGCTGCAACCCTCATATATATATGCCAATTACCAATCACCTGAATGTCAATCATGTGATCATCCGGATTTTGCAACAGTTGTAAGTGTAACTAACAGATTTTTCAGTGCTGTTGTAACATCAAACAGCCAATGGTTGTAAGTCAAGGACTATCTATAACATACTAAGTCATACTCTTATTTATTTCATAGATCAACATGCTTTATGTTTCCAAACACTGTGATTTTTAAATCATGGCTACTAGTTTAATATGTTATGCCTACCCACTAATTCTGGTACAACATATAATATATCTGTGTCTAAATGGCTAAATATGAATTCGGAATCCAGTGAAAGAACTCAAGACACTGTGATGTCTACCTTCCATCAAAGAAGAAGAATTTTCCATGACCATTCTTTTCTCCATGCACAAAGTTCCCTTCAAATCTGTCTGTGGAAGAATATGTGACTATACAAAACCCATGGGGCATACCATCATCATCAAGTGTTCCTAAAAAAATAACAATAAAAAACTATTTTGAAAACCAGTGGGACTCACACAAGCAATCTGTTCTTATAAGAAACAGCACTGGATGCTGATTTTATCCAGCCACACAAACTAGCTTGAGTATTTATAAATTTAGTACAAGTGTAGTATTTATCCACTTAAACTATTATTCAAGACACTGATAAATACATTTCTCTCCTCTTTCAGAGCCTGATATAGGTTTTGAGTGGAGAATGAAAGGACAGCATAAGGGCCAAATGACCAGCATTCTGCAAAACAGGTATATTATGGGAGAGATTACATTCTATTAAGGAAATCTATGCATGTAGAGATGTAAGAATGAATAAACTGTGCAAACATACTGTAGCTGTCAGACAAGTGCTACTGACCCAGTTCATTGATGTAAAATAACCTTTATGCCAAGCAAAGAAAATAATTCAGACACAATCCCAATAAGTCATGGGTGATACATTTTCAAACTTTGTTATTTTATATCTGCATGCCCCCAAAGAGTCTGTATTCCATGGACAAACCTCATTTTTGATATATGAAGTAGACAAGTGAAAACATTTTGAAGCATGACTCAGTGAGATATATATGACCAAATCAGATGAGTCAACACTACTCATAGTTTATTCCATTATATCCCAAATTTATACAGGGCATCATTTTGACAGCAGGAATGTTGCAGCAAATTTAATGCATACTGTACCAAATTTGCATGGAGTCATAGGTTTTATTTTACTCCATTCTTTACAGATTTAGACATACAAAGACATATAGACTCAGTTCAAACAGCTGGACATTTTTAGATCACAAGATATGTGTTTTGATTCAAACGTATCTTTTTCTGTATCTTGTCATGCACTTGCAACAATTCTTAGGTTATATTGTTTCCAATGTTTTATTTCTTGACATTATAATATTTAGTCTATTGAAATATTTGTTCTCTCAGTTTTGACTCAGATCAAACAAACTGGTTTTTTAAAAATGTGTATTGCAGATACTGCCACTTACCTGGTTATCTGCAAGAATGAAAACTGCATCAGCTGCCCAAGAAAACATAGATTTTATTACTGTCAGTTTTCAGACAAAGCTGACTTGTAATTGTATCAGACTGCATTGCTAACTATAGTTGACATTTGTTCCACCGCATCTTTATAGAAGTTGACAATGAACTATTGATCTTACAGTTTTACTTCTTTGGAATCAACATGTGAACTGAGAAACACATTCAAAGGATGATCACATTTTGCTAAACTTTCAAAGTTGAGACAGATGTAGAAGCACTGGCAATATTTGGATTGATTAGATTAGATAGAACAAAGGAGGCTCGAGACATTGGGAAGAGCCTTGGTGGCGCAGCAGACTAAAGTGCTGTTAACCAGCACCAGCTGCCTGCAATTACTGCAATTTCAAATCTCACCAGGCTCAAGGTTGACTCAGCCTTCCATCCTTTCGAGGTAGGTAAAATGAGGACCCGGATTGCGGGGGCAATTAAGCTGACTTTGTATTAAAAAAAAAAAGAACACCGCTGGGGGGGGGGGCAAAAGCCCTACTAAGCAGGTATATACAAAAAGTATGAAGGCTATTGCTTAATGCATTGTAAGCCGCCCTGAGTCTCCGGAGAACGGCAGCATATAAATTGAACCAATAAATAAATAAATAAATAAATAAATAAATAAATAAATAAATAAATAAATAAATAAATAAATAAATGAATGAATGAATGAATGAATGAATGAATGAATGAATGAATGAATGAATAAATAAATAAATAAATAAATAAATTCTTTCAGTGGGAATAAATGTAGAGGTTGTTCAAATGAAATAAGTAGCACAGAAGTAAAGGTGAACAAAACAATCAGGGATCTTTATTATCTCACCTCTTCTGATAACAATACTAAAAGTCAAAATGTAGACAGTCACATTACAGCATATTTTATACTTGAGTAACAGATTTCTATGTTTGTAGCACTATGAAAATTGGTGAATGGGATTTTCAAATATATCATTTTTCATGTAATATTTTTATCTGGGATAAACTGACCCTGAGACAAGCAAGAAATCTCCATCATCCAAGATCTCCTATTCCAGGGAAATGTGTTAAAATCCATAGATGTGTTACTATAATTTGTTTTTGTTGTTTAAGTACAAGAATTTCATGTAAGCACCAACTAATAAAAAATAAGATGACCACCCTTCTTCCACTTATCAGCATCCTCAAAGGGCTATTTAAAATGGAACATTTTAAGAAGCCTCCTAAATGCTGGGAATAAGATGGATAAATACACTTTTAGGCTCACCATATTCCACAAAATTAGAGCCACTACTTAAGCCTATCTTCAGGCCCATACCCACCTCACCTTACCTGGGTGCAGGATCTTAAACAGGCTACTCTTAATTATCAGCCAGGATGGGCAAAATAATGTTGGACAATGTAGTTGCTAAAGTAACCCAGCGCTTTATTTTGTAGGGTTTCATGGGTAAATAGTCAGCATTTTGAATTGGGCCCAAATGACTCCTACCAATCAGGGTATCAACCATAAAATAATTTTTATTTTGCAATGCTGGGATCTATTCACAGCAGCCTGGGTTCCTGCTTTCTGTAGAGTACTTCTCAGCAGTACTTCTACATTATCCTTAAAGTAGAATATATTGATTAATTCACTATAATAAGATCATGAATCATTACTGTGCCTGAGTCCAGGTAAAGTTATAATTGGCATATTAACTGTTGGGAAAAGACCATTCTAGTCCAACTGCACTCACAGCCACAGCTGGAACTAAGGTTTCAGGAAAGCAGAAGATTTTTATGGATGAACAATAGCTCTACTAGGGTTTAATCAGAGCTCTTTCTTCACAACAAGTTCCTAACATCTATTTAATACCTTTACAGTATCCTTGACTTGGTCTAAAGTGGTGAAGTACAGCTCAGTATCATTAGCATACCAATGATACTTAACCTCAAACCAATTGATAATCTTTCCCAGAGTTTTATAATTTGGGGAAAATTGTGGTAATCAGCTCTGGAACTACTATGGACTTAACACTCTTCCCCTATTAGTACTGACTTAATTCAGGTGTGATTCTTACCAAAAACCTTATCTAAAATTGATGGGTGAAAACTTTCCAGAATTGATAGCACAGAGATCTTCAAACTTGGCAGCTTTAAGACTTGTGGCCGTCAATTCCCAGAATTCTCCAGCCAGCTATAGCTTCAATTCTGGGAGTTGAAGTCCACAAGTCTTAAAGCTGCCAAGTTTGAAGACCTCTGTGCTAGACCAAGAGATGGCCTCTACAAGAAAGGGTCATTACCACCTCTTTCAAAGCCAAGTAACCAGGTGTAAACTCCTGGCCACTCAAAGAAGCCAAGTCACATTGGTGATGACGATCATATTCCACTACGAAGATTTGATCATCCAACCAACCTAAAGAAAAAAGTGACCTAACAGAAGTCAGAATTGCTGCAGGAATTCTTGAAAGAAAACTGAAATTCTACCAATGTTTATGTGAAAATGGATAATTCATATAATCTTACATTATGAGCCTGATATTTAATTTTAAAGGAAAAAAGAGAAAGTTCCCAAATGCTATTTTACCCAGGGGTGGGCTTCAAAAATTTTAGCAAGGGGTTCTTGGCCCAGTTCCTGGGTGGGCATGGCCTAGTTGGCCTCCTGCACCACAGCAGGGGGGGGTTGCCCTCCCTGGGCTCCAGAGGCTTTCCTCGAGCCTCTGGGAGGGCAAAAATGGCTTCCCCAGGCTCCAGAGGCCTCCCGAACTTCCAGTAGGCCCATTTTTTGCCCTCTCTGAGGCTCCGTGTGTGCCCTGCACTTACCTGCATCCAAAACGGGCCACATAGGGACTCCTGGCAGGGTGGGTGGGGCCAGCCAAAAGTGGGATTTGGGGGTTCTCTGAACTGCACAGAATCTTAGCTAGAGGTTCTCCTGAACCGCTGCGAACCCCCAGCAGCCCATCTGATTTTACCTCTAACCAGACTACTTCTCAAAGAAATAATAATAATATGCACTTAGCTGCGTTCATTTTCAAAAAATGTCTTCTTAGCTATGAAATGGTACAAAAAGTTTTAAAAACCCTCATAGTCACATATGCTACTGCCGTTATACACCTCATGTTAACGTGATAAACCAATTGCATCAGACCTAAATTCTTAAAACCTTTGCAAAACTACTCTAAGAAGTCTTATTTGGATACTTTGCATTGATCAAATTGTATCTCTCTGTTTAATACTGTGACATGATTAAGGAGAATAGAAGAAGAAATAAAACAGGTTTTGCCTTGTATGTAAATCTATTTTATCATAAAAGTCAATGGAGGAATGCCAATATCTTATCAGGAGCAAGTCTGACATACTGGCCTTTTCAGACGAACAATCAATTCAGCCCCCGATACCTGACATTATTAAAAGAAGATCAGTGTTTTACTAAATGAAAGTTGCCATCTCAACAAAAGTATCTTACATGAAATATAATTTATCTGGGTTTCTGAAAATATTTTTGATAATCCAAAGAGCCTAAGGACGGACATGTAACAACCTCCTCCTGTAAGACATACTTTGTGCAGATCAAGTACTTGTGTTGAACATGCCCAGACACATAACATACCTTGTATTGCAGGAAGTACATGTCTGCAGTCATTAGAATGGTATATCTCTGCTCAGTTGCAGAGTGTAGATAACTGCAGACAAGGCACTGTAATTTAACACCAGCTGTCTGCAATTAAAGTAAGTTCGAATCTTGCCAGGCTCAAGGTTGACTCAGCCTTCCATCCTTTCTAAGGTAGGGAAATTGAGGAGCCAGTTTGTGAGGGCAATAAGGTGACTTTGTATAAAATATACAAAAGTATGAAGGCTATTGCTTAACGCACTGTAAGCTGCCCTGAGTCTCCGGAGAAGGGCGGCATATAAATCAAATTTAAAAAAAAAATATTCTGCACACAGGTGTGTTCATTTTTTATTACCTGTCATTTTATCCAAAAAGGCTGGAAATAGGGTTTGCTCACTATGTTTATTCCTTCATTGTTTGCTGGAGGATTGCAAAAATAAAACAGGCTAAAAACAAGCTATGGCCTTAACAATTCTTTTTTCTTTCATTTAAGGTGTTGATTTAAACAATTCTACAAACTTTAAAGAAACCGTTTGGGCCATATTTATGCTAAGTCATCAACTTTAAGGTTGGCAACTAGCCTTTCCTGATGGGATTAAATGATGCATCAATACTAATAGGTTTATGGCTTAGTGACACTTGTACTATATGGATTTGACTGGTGACATTGTTCATTAAAACTGCTGATAACTCAATTATAAGTTAGTATATACTTACTAATTATACTTATAGCACATATAATTACTGGCACTTGCCCAATATAAGCCAGGATGTGTTCACAAATGATTGAATACAGTAAATAGTGATATGTCCTAATGACTCAGTGAGAATCAAATCTCAGATCAACTTTTCAGTTATCCAGTATTAGTAAAATATTTCCTCTAGCTTTCTTTAGTCTCTCATTCTCTTCAATTTATGTGCCATTCTGTTACAGATTACAGTACACCCAGATGAGCCCAACTGACTTTAAGGTGTAGCCCCACATTAGAATACTGTACTTAATTAGTTTTGACTTTTCCTTGTCTTGAAAGAAAAAAAATGTTTAGTACTGCCGTGGATCTAAGTCAACACATAAAAAATCCAGTCAACAACGATGCTCGCACAACCTTAATTTGTATATAACTAGGAATAGAATTCCATATTTAATGAACTTAAAATACATTTCAGATTTTAAATGCAGTCACTCTAAACATTAAGTTAGCAATTAAACGTAATTTGTATTATTTCAAAAGGCAGAACCTTCCACTGACAATACAGTTATTGTTTCCAAATTATAGGGTACCAGGATTGCAACATAGTTATTATTCTGCAGATCAGAATTAACCAATTTGACATGTGTCAATTCTAAAAATCTTGCTAGAAACTTCCAGGAGCAATAGTAAAAACAAATAAAAATGAATATTTAGATTCGGGTTAAAAACCTTATGTTTCTGTTTAGGAACTTTTAAAGACCAAATCTTCACTTTAACATCTCCAAATACAACACCTTTTAATATTTTTCCATCAGAAACATAGTCACATTAAAAATTACTGGAGAAAATTTGTGGGGTGTGGACTTCTGGGTTGCATCCTCAAAAAAAAAAAAAAAAAAAAACAATGCAGGAAATTTAAGCAGCTCAACAAATTTGCAATTTTAGCCACATGATTTTCCTAAATTATTCAAGCAATAATAATATGTAAAATGTTGAAAGTCTCGAATTATGTTCAACTTCTCCCAGATCTCATGGTTCCTGGAAACATTTTTGACAGTACGATTATTCTGAGCCTCCAAAGGACAGTGCAGGGAGAAACTAAGGCACAAACAATATGTTTTTAGAACCGGTCGGAGAGTCTAAGACCGCTTTGGTCTCAACCGCCCGACCGTAATAATCTGGAAGGGAAAGGTTGTAGCCGAACTTTAGGCGAGCAGATTTCAGGTTTAACTGCGAAGGACGCTTTCAGCGCATAGAAACATTTCCACCCTCGCCTCCACGCCACGCGTCTGCCCGGAAAAGAAAGACAAAAGGTTTGCAGTAACTCTGGAGCGCGATCGTCCCTGCTGATCTCTTTTGGGTTTTACTGAAGAGGAGAAAGTTCTTCTTCACCCCAAGCTGCTTTCCCCCCAAAGTGTAGTCCAGGCTGTGCCACGCGCCCCACATCAACTTGCAAACACCGATTCCACAGAAGAATGGGAACTTTCGCTGGGTTTTTTTCCCCCCTCTGAGCGCACCCCAATAGGGGGGAGACCCTACTCCACCTCCCGGAAAGCTACCAGGCGTAAAGAAAGACCCCACGTTTACTCCCGCAATCCCCAGCGGCGGAGGAGCTCTTCTTCCATTTTCGCCATGTGGAGACGCGCAAAGCTTGGGGGCAGAAAAACACCTCAGGCTTGTCCCCGCCTCGGGCTCCCAACTTCCCCCAACTCGGCGCCCGCGAGCGACTCGCCTAAACTCCTCCCTCCCTGGCTTAGGCCCAAAGCCACGCAATTACCCTCGACGGTCTCTTCCAGCGTCTCCTCGTCACTATCCATAGCTCAGCCCGCCGAGCGCAAAAGCAGTCCGCTTCCTCGGCCGCGGCGCCTTGCCTTGGGTAGGTGTGCCTGGGAGCCGATGACGCTCCCGCCTCGTCCAACCCGAAGAGAGCCGCCCGATTTCACGCGCTCTTCCCCTCGGAGCTCGCTTTGCCCGAGGGCCACTCGCACGCTCGGCTTCTCCCCGCTTTGTTATAGAGCAGCTGATCCGCTGACATCACCCTGGGATGGGGCTCTTCCCTGACTGACAGCTCCTCGCGCAACCCCGAAAGCGGAAGCTCCCTAACCGAGGTCGTGGCTGCCCTTGAGCCCCAACGCCGCCGGGCAGCGGTGCTTTCCCAGCGCCGGCGCGCTTGTCTGTTTCGGCGCGAGGACGACTCTGTTCTCTGGTCAAACCCTTGTGCGCCTTGTGGACTTCCATGAGCCGCGGGGATAACGACGAATAGTTCGCTCCCAATGCAATAAATAAATGAACCCTATCTCCCCCCCCCGTTTGTGTGTCTGTCTCCCTGTCTGCCTATCTGCCTGTGTGTGTGTGTGTGTGTTTGTGCGCGTTGCGAACTGGGGAACTGTCACGTTTACCGGTAAATCTGGGCCACATATAGGTGTTATGGAATGATGGGACCAAACAACATTCCTGGTCAGCCAGAGACAGTTTATTGCGCAGTTTCAGAATCAGATTTGTATCTGCAATTCTGAATCAAGAAGAGTTCTAATACAACTGCTTTTATACATATCCAAGACAAAGGATTTTGTGAGCACAGCAGTTTTCCATATATGGTTAACATACATTTGTTACATTATAATTGACACTTTCTAATTACTAAATTCCTTCATTATTTTCTAGTTCATAAGATTATCTTAGCTAAACAACCTTCCTCAGTTCTGTGATTGCTGAGGCGTAGATTCATGGCTGCTTTGGATAATAAGTAACTTTTTGTTTCATATGGGTGTCCTTGCATCCTTGACAGCTAGGCCCCTCAGAAGATATATATTACCAAGAATGGAATTTAGCTGATTTAGTGTAATCTCTAAACAAGAACATTTCTTTCTTATAATAATGTGAATAAAAGAGGGTCCTTCAGTGTTCATATAGCTGACCCTGTACTATTCCTACATCATTCACATTATAGGTATTGCGTCTCCTTTCTAAACCCTCCCCTTCTGTAAGGACCTGTAGCAATGCTGGTAAAGTTTAAATGCAAATTGGTAGGTAGGATGTTTTTAATACTTGTATCAGGTATTCTGGCTATTAATTTGTATATAAATATGCAAATTGTATTCTAAGAACCCTGATGGTAAGTCTTAATAATCAATTCTAGCAGAGGCAAAGAAAAATACAGTCATCCTACGATAAAATGTGTCAGGAAATAGAACTGTAAGAGTGCCAACAGTACTCTTTGTTGTATTTCATGTCTACTAATTTCTAAAATCATGTATGCCTACAAACAGAATGAAATCTGAACAGTCCTGCCACATTTATTTTGTAGAGTAGAAGGCCCATTCATTCAAACTGTTTGCCCATAATTCATTTGATTGTCAATTGATCTTGACTCACATAACAAGTGGAATTATAAATTAAGCACACTGGGCAAATTTACATACATAGTAGCAGTGGTGAAATTCAATTTTTTTACTACCAGTTCTATGGGCGTGGCTTGGTGGGCGTGGCAGGGGAAGGATACTGCAAAATCTCCATTCCCACCCCCTTCTGGGTCCAGCCAGAGGTGGTAGTTGCCGGTTCTCTGAACTACTCAAAATTTCTGCTACTGGTTCTCCAGAACCTGTTAGAACCTGCTGAATTTCACCCCTGAAAAGTAGCCTAAATTCTTTTGACTAATATGCACTACAGAGTTTTGTGGAAACCAAATATAGCTTCCTTGATTTGTCTAAGATGTGTAAATCCAGTGTACTATGGCTTAATATGCTGTGATCAAGCAAGCCATGACTTGTTACCATAAAGTTTGATATCCATAAACACAATAACTGAAAAACAGTGCTAAAATCTGCTCCACAGGGACAAAATAGAGGAAGATCCTAGTTGATCTCTATCACCAATTGAATCAATTAAGTGACCAAATAAGTTAAGAACTGCAAGAACAATAAAACCTCAATGTGACTCTGATTTAGCAGTGACTGTCCACTTTTCTTCTGGACAGAAGTACTCCAAAGGAAGAAGTTGCATGTAAAAGTTAAGATAGTTAATTTATATAGTGTATAGTGACATCATTTTAGTATTATGGAAACCTTTCTGGAAGCCTTAAATTTGAACTTATTCAAAAGAGAGATTTGATAATATTTATTCTCTTTCTCTTGAGTTCTACAGACAGCTCTAGGTGCTTTTATGCAAGAATTTATATTAAAGTACAGAAACATCAGCCTGACAACAAAGGTATGCTTTGTTAAGGCTATGGTTTTCCCAGTTGCAATATATGATAAGTGCACCATCAGAAAGACTGAATAAATCAAAATTATGTTTTTGAATAATAGTGCTGGGGAAAAAATCTAAAGGCAGATTGAACTACAAGAACAGCAAACAATTCAATATTTGACAAACTTGACTATTCATTGGAAGCACTAATTTTTGACACATAATTTAAAGGCAAAAAATAATAGGAAAAGATCCTTGGAAATAGCAAAGATGGGTGACAGAAGTCAAGATTGGATCTGTTATTTTCAGGAGACAGATCAATCAATTATCCTGAAGATTTTGCCAAAGCTTGATGCTTTTCTTGTTCCAGTTTATTATCTACATGAGGTTGCTAAACACATTAGGGGATTCTTCTGCTAGCATCAGCCCTTTAAGGTAAGTAAGGTTAAGAAACAGGAACAGCAGAGATGCTATTTATTATTGCAGGGTAGAATAACAGGATCTTGAAAACCTGTCATTTCTGTACGCCCCCTTGTCTATCAAACAATCAAGGTGGTGTTATCTGATCTTCTTTCTCACACTTTCCTCTTTCTGAAACCTAGTAATCTTTTCTAAAAGTACACACACACATACGCGGCGTACGCACACACAATGGTTCAGTCATTCCTTCACCATTCCCAAAGCCAAGAGAACATTTCTTCAGTCAGCATGGCAACATCAACATGCCAGTTATACAGTATATCACCAATCTGACTGATCAGTTGATCCTGTCAAGGCTTTTCTGATGATTGGAACATGTTAGGGTTCAGATCAGGGATGAAATCCAGCAGGTTCTGACAGGTTCTGGAGAATCGGTAGTGGAAATTTTGAGTAGTTTGGAGAACCAGCAAATACCACCTCTGGCTGGTCCCAGAGTGGGGTAGGAATGGGGATTTTGCAGTATCCTTCCCTTGCCATGCCAACCAAGCCATGCCCACCAAGCCACACCACGCTCACCAAGCCACGCCCACAGAACCGGTAGTATAAAAAATTGAATTTCACCACTGGTTCAGATGGGTAAAAATGGTGGATTCAAAGGCCCTCCATTTCCAGGGATTTTCAAACTTTCTTCTTGAGGGGGTTGAAAAATTCATACTTAACACTAACAAGAGCATCTGGTAATTTGATAAGTATGACTCAACCACTTACTGACTCATTTATCAAATGTTCCTGGAAAGATTAGCTGTAATGGCTGTTTATGAAAATTATGTCATTTCTAGAAGATTAACCCTAACCTTTGGTTGAAGAACTAATAAACCTACAATATTATACTGACACACGTTTTGATCTGCTGCTTCTTGAAGGCGGCTACAAATGCTGGCTAATAATTACTTGAAAATTTTCTTGGTTGATGCTCTGGACCTAACCGTTAGGTAGGTAAAGAAAACAGATCTGGAGGATGCTATACCTTGACTGGCTGCGAAGTACAGAACATTTCAACACATAGATCTTACATAATAATCCACAGATGTTAAGCGTTTCTTCTTTTATATAACTATTAAGATTAGAATTCTTTATTGGCCAAGTGTGATTGGACACACAAGGAATTTGTCTTTGGTGCATATGCTCTCAGTGTACATAAAAAGAAAAGATACATTCATTAAGAAGCATAAGGTACAACACTTAATGATAATCGTAGGTAGTGGTGAGTTTCAATTTTTTTTACTACCGGTTCTGTGGGTGTGGCTTGGTGGGAATAGCATGGCTTGGTGGGAGTGGCTTGGGCGTGGCAGAGGAAGGATACTGTAAAATCACCATTCTCTCCCCAATCCAGGGGAAGGTTACTGCAAAATCCCCATTTCCTCCCGATCAGCTGGGACTTGGGAGGCAGAGAATAGATGGGGGTAGGGTCAGTCAGAATTTTTACTACCGGTTCTCCGAACTATTCAAAATTTCTGCTATTGGTTCTCCCAAACCTGCTGAAACCCACCTCTGGTCATAGGTTACAAATCATACTAGGAAACAATTAAAAGTATATAAGTATGTTATATCTCATCATTTTGATGAAATCAATCATTTGGGTCCAATATTAGACATGAGGGGATAGACTGTCGATGCCAAGATTATCCAGAGCTTATTCTTGTGAACAAAACCCATATAAAAATGAAGCAGGTTACTATAAGTATGATTAAATGACATACTAATTCATTAAAAATAAAAATTACTTTTGATCTGTAACCTAGTCAATCAGCAGTTTTCCAGGCCTTTCTTACTGCCTGATATAAAGTCATATTTGTGTGGCTTGGCTAGGTGAAACTGTCTTGTTTCTTCACATTATCTAATTGCTTTCTTCTCCTCCTTTTTATAGACATGCCGCACTACCACTGGGCCAACAGTGAATATTAAGGTTGCCATTCTGCAATTTGTAAAGCAAAATATTTCTTTCTAAAGCAGAGAGTTGACCATGTTCTAGAAACACCAAAAATTATTTTCAAAGAAAAAGAGATGTGGTGTAGTGGTTGAAGTGCTGATACTGTCACACACTACCTCTTTGTTTAATTATATTAATAGCTATATAATCAGAACTATAAATTTCCTTTCAAATGCCACATACAGGTAGCCCTCGACTTACAATAGTTCATTTAGTGACTGTTCAAAGTTAACAACGGCACTGAAAAAAGTGACTTATGAATGTTTTTCACACAACCATCCCTAAGGTCATATGATCAAAATTCAGACGTTTGGCAACTGACTCATGACAGTTGCAGTGCCCTAGAGTCACATGATCAGATTTTTGCAAACTTCTGACAAAAGAAGTCCATGGGGAAGTCAGATTCACTTAACAACTATGTTACTAAATGGGGAAAACTCACTTTAAAAATGTCTCATGTAGCAACAGAAATTTTGGTCTCCATTGTGGTCGTAAATCAAGGATTACCTGTATTGCTATGGCCAAATCAAATAAGACAGTACAAACAGTGGGTTTAGATTGTAGCTACATCTCTTTGTCTTAACCTAATTTATCTGTGATTTGTATTTCAATGGTACACCAAGTAGAGCTACCAAATTTCAGCTGCACAGATCAAGACAACCCGTAGATAACAGAAAAGAGATACAGAAGACACCATGTTTCCATTAATGGCACACCTGGATCACCACATCCCCTAAAGCCTAGTTTGTTCCTTAAAAACAAAACTCTTTCTGGGTGTAAAGGGCAGGCGGTAAATGAGCCTGTGAGATGGGTGTTATTAATGACTGTTGTCCTTGGCTATCACTATTTGTATATGTAATTTTACTGTTCTTGATTCTTATTGAATTTTTAATA
This sequence comes from Pituophis catenifer annectens, assembly GCF_029215685.1. Taxonomy (NCBI): domain Eukaryota; kingdom Metazoa; phylum Chordata; class Lepidosauria; order Squamata; family Colubridae; genus Pituophis; species Pituophis catenifer. Next base: position 51,970,508 of record NW_027256888.1, read on the forward strand.
TTGTTAGCTGCCCAGAGTCTTAACTGTTGTTAAGATGAACAGTCATATAAATTGAATGAATGAATGAATGAATGAATGAATGAATGAATGAATATCTGTATAGGGTTAGATTAGAAGACTTCAAAGGTCCCTTCTATTCTGATACTGATTCTTATTTGCAATCTGGGTCTGGTAGCTTTAACACTAAGTTCAACTTTTGTATTGTATGTGAATTTACAGTTTGTTCAAGAGACCATGATTCAATATTATATGTTGACTCAGTTATATGGTAGGTAACATCAAACTTATTCTACATATCAAATCCACAAAGCATTAGAGATACTTTTCTGTAATAAATCTCTAAGAAAAAGAAAAGTAGCCACTAATACAAATATTAAGTCCAATTATGGCACTGCATGTGATTTGTAGACCAAACAAAGTGTTTATAAATTCTGAAGTTTTACCCAGACCTCATACATTTTTTTAAAAAATGGTTTTGCTGCAGATCCCATGACCTGCCAGTCTCTTAATTAAAAAAAAAAATAAAAATATATGTGTGAAAAAACTGAAAATCATCTACTGGATCACAGAGAGAAAAAATAAGCTCTATAATTGTTTGTTAATGACATGGCTATGAAATTTGTATGAACACAAAGCTTACACTACACAATTTTTAGATTACAGAATTAGAGGAAATTGAAATTATGATTATCATTATGATTTGTGAAATTATGTGCTTATGAAGTTGCACTTATGAAAGGCTTGTAGGAATTTACTATAGAAAAGAGGAATTCCCCAAAGTTGCAAATAGGCCTAACATTGTTACCTTATTTACCAGATATCTACCATGTGGCATACTTTCAGAGACAACACTTGCCTGCTAAAACCTGGAAAATTGTGTGCAACGTCTCCACCTGCTGGCATCTCCAATTAAAAAACTATTGTACTGAGCTTTTATCATGATGATTCCTTAAAAAGATCTTACCTATGAGGTACATTGAATATAACTCACTTCATGTAAGATGTTATTTATGGGAGAAACTTAAGAATTGTATCACTGATAAATGTTTGTTGTTAGTACATATATAAAAACTCTATGCTAATACAAAACCGTGAGTTACCGGTACACACAAATCTGCTGGACAACTCTTCAATCATAAACGCCATGGGGCTGAAACAAGAATTCATCTTAGCCCCACTCTTGCTTATTATTTGTACAAAAATGTTTATTAAGCATTTATAAAATCTAGATCTACACACTCTGAAATTAATGGGGAACTAACTTCCTTTTCTATTTTATGTAGATTATGATGCAAATTGGCCACTAACGTAGCTTGGTTTTATGAGGGTCTTAAGGATTTAACAAACAGCAGCTTGTTATCGGCCATCAAAAAAGCAAAGTCATAATATTTTCCAACATCCCCAAGTTTTATAAACAGTGTATAGACCAGGGGTCAGCAACCTTAAACACTCAGAGAGCCATTTGGACCCGTTTCCCACAGAAAAGAAAACACCGGGAGCCACAGAACTCTTCCCATGCCTGACTATCTCCTGAGCGGCCACAAAACTAGCATATATAGTTGAATTAAAGATTCTGATTTCTTCTGAAACTTTTATTTTCTTGGATTTATCCATGGTTGGCTAGCAGGGGTTGAAAAGCTTAATAAATTGTGTGTTGGTGGGTGTCACACATTTGCAATTGTGATGCATATTTTGAGCTACAGGGAGCCACAGCAGAGGGATAAAAGAGCCACATGAGGCTCCAGAGCTGTGGATTGCTGACCCTGGGTATAGACAATCAGACCACTGAACAAGTTCATTGGTTGAAATACATAAATGTTGTTTCTTCAGTTTGCTAGAAGGAAAACAGTTCGAGTTAATTATGCCTCTTCTGTATCCCTAAGAGTGCAACAGCAATTTGAATGTTTTATCAGATATAGGAAAATAATTTTATCGCTGCTGCTATTAAATTATGTATTAAAAAGCTAGCCACACTTTTTTTTTTAATGTGGGTCATATATGTGTAAGAAAACAGTTCTGCACTTAGAAAACTCAAGGAAATGAGTGTTGGGTGCCATGGAGTCTGTGCAACTGTGTGGGGAAAAGGAAGGCTGTCAGGCAAGCTCCCCCACCAAGAGAGAATTGTCACAGCCTTGAAGTATCTCATTTTGTAAAACAGATGCTTTGTGTGTTGAGGCTATAGGCAGAAGAGTTTGAAAGTCACCACTTCAACTCCCCAAAGATAAGATGACAGACAAGATGAAAAGAGGGATACAGTACATTACTAAGGTGGTGCCAAGCTTGATGAATTCCAGTTCTTTGGCCATCATTACATAATTAGAACATAAAACATAGAATATCAGAATTGGAAAGGACCTTGTAGGTCTACTAGTCCAGCCCCTTCTCAAGCAGAAGACCATATACCATTTCAGACAGGGTCTCTTCTTAAAAGCCTCTGGTGATGGAGCACCCAAAACTTCTGAAGGCAAGCTGTTCCACTGGTTGATTGTTCTCACTGTCAGGAAATTTCTCCTTAGTTCTAGGTTTGGATCTCTCTTTGATTAGTTTTCATCTGTTGTTTCTTGTCTTGCCTTCCAGTGATTTGGAAAATTGATTTACTCCCTCTTCTTTGTGGCAGCCCTTCAAATATTGGAACACTGGGTCCTTCTTTTCACTAAACTAGCCATACCAATTCCTGCAACCATTCATCATATGTTTTAGTCTCCAGGTCCCTAATCATCTTTGCTGTTCTTCTCTGCACTTTTTCCAAAGTCTCAACATCTTTTTTGTAATGTGGTGATCAAAACTGGATGCAGTATTCCAGATGTGGTCTTATATTGTAAAGCAGTATTAGGACTTCACATGATCTTGATTCTACCCCTCTGTTAATGCATCCTACTCAGGGGTGGGTTCTACTTACCTTTACTACTGGTTCGCAATGGGGCCATTCACAGAAGCTTCTGCGCATGCGCAGAGGCATTTTGATGACTTTGGGGTCGGTGGACGGAGCCTCCCACCAGTTTTACTACTGGTTCTATAGAACCGGTGCGAACCGGGGGCAACCCACCACTGATCCTACTATTCATTGTGGATGGATTCACTGATCCATTGTCTATTGTGGCTGCTGCCACACGCTGCTGGCTCATATTTAAATCTAAATGTAAAGATCATTCTTGCAGTTACTGCTATTGATCCAGGTTTCACCTAATCTATACCTGTACTTTTGGTTTTTCTTTCCTAGTGTAAGACCTTGCTTTTCTCTACATTGAATTTCATTTTGTAGGATAGATCCAGTGTTCAAGTCTATCAAGATCGATCTGGATCTTAAACCTACCTTCTGGGGTATTGGCTATTCCTGCCAGTTTAGTGTTGTCAGAAATTTGATGAGTTCCCCTTCGATTCCATTATCTGAATCGTTTATGAAGATATTGAATAGTACTCCACTTGAAACTTTGGAGTACCCGACTGCCTACTTCCCTCCATGTAGATGTAGTTCCATTAAGGGCCACACATTGAGTGTAGTTTGTCAGCTAGTTTTGCTTCAATAACATTAAAATGTTTTAAGTGTTCTGAGCAAGATAACAGAAATAAATATGAAATTCACTGAAAAACTCCAGGTTTAAAATAAATGTTTTAAATTTAGCATTTGTCAAATAGCATTTGTCATTTTGTTGATAATACTGTATATTTTCTAATAATAATAAGTTTCAGCATAAATTGCAAAGGAAACAAGATATTGACAGAAAAATAGTTGAAATTCAGAGAAAAAAAATCTGACAATAAGTCAGTACCACTTATTGATATCTAACTTCACATATATACCCTACACTTTTTAAAAATACTCATTTGTGTTTTTTCCCTTCCAAGGAGTATATTTTGTGTAATCTAAAAAAATTGTCAAAGCGTAGAATACAGGAAGATAATAATATGTTAAGGATGTCATGAAAAAAATTGAGTGAATAAAGTATTGCCAATGTTGAGTTACTCACTATTGGGAAAACACTCCAAGTGCAAGCTAAAGCTGAAATTCAGGCCATCATACAAGGAGATAAATTTTGCTGGATCAATAGAATTTACTTAATTTTAAAATAAAATGTTCTAAAATGTTAAAAAATAAACATGCATAAGGTCAGACTATTCATTGCACAGAGTGAAATATTATATTTCTGTATATTCCGCTAAGAATCCAGGGGATATACGGGTAGTCCTTAACTTAAGACTATTCAGTCAGAGATCATTCCAAGCTATGACAATACTGAATTAATGGCGGTTTTGAGCAGTCCTTAGAATTCTGGCTGTCCCGGTAGCCCTGCCATTACATGACCATGATCTTGGTGGCTGGCAACCAGTTGTGTTTATAACCCATTGCCAAGCACCTCATGATCATGTGATAGTTATTTGCAACCTTACTGGCTGCCTTCTCCAGAAAGTCAATGGGAAAGCTGGCAGGGAAGGTCACAACTCATTGGGGTAAGTAGGGTTGCCAGGTCTGCTTCCAAAAAATAGCGGAGAAGCGGGGGGGGGGGTTTAAGTAGTAAAAAAATAAAAAAATTTTTTTACAATTAAATTATATATTTTCTTACAAACATTTTAACACATATTAAAATAATCACTTCAAAACTTTACTTAAAATTCAAACTATCAAATATAATATGTAAAATATTAAATTACATTTTACTTTGCTGTCGTGTGTATTTTTTATTTGACTGCGCAGCTTTGATCAATTCTTTGTGTTTAAGGAATAATTCTTTAATTTCAGTACAATGTTGAGAAATATTAAAAAATATACAATCATAAAGCTTTTGAATAAAAAAAAATGTCCACTATTTTGTGAAAAAAAATAGTGAACATAATGTGAAAAAAGTGGACTGTCCACTCAAATAGTGGACACCTGGCAACCTTAGCGGGTAAATTTCCTCCTTCAGCTCCTCTGTGGTCACACTGCACCACCCACTTCCTGCACCCCTATGCATCCTCCCTTACCCACAGGGCACCTTTCATGAACCCCACTGTACCCTTGTGCATCCTCTCCAACTCTCCCTTGCCCCCTCATGCAACCTTGCCATGCCTCACAAACATCCCTGTGCCTACTGTCACTCTCTCTCCCACCCAACATGTGGTCTAGCACTTGCAACTTCCTGCCAGTTTCCCCACTGATTTTCATTGTGGGAAACCGGCAAGAAGTTGCTTTGCCTAATGACCATGAGATTCACTTGATGATAGCAACCAGGATTGTGAGGTTTGCTAAAGTTTTTTTTTAATTTTTATTTCTCATAAAACATATATAAATGTACAATCTCTTTAACCATTCTTATCACGCATATTATCTTTTGGTTTCCATATTGGTTCATTCTTCATCCTAAAACTTTAAAATACATTCGGGGTTGCTCTTCTACCATTCCATATCTCCCTTCTTCCACAACCATTCCTCTCCTTCTCCCCTCTTACCCTTCCCTCCCTTCTTCTATTCTTTTCAACTTTCTTCTTTCCTTCTCTCCTTCCCCTTCTCTCCTTCCCCTTCCTTTCCCCCACTCCTCCCTTCTTCCTCTTTTCCTAACCTTCTCTCCTATTCTTATTTCCCCTCCCTTTCTTCCTCTCCTTTTCCCTTTCTTCTCTCTCTCTCTCTCTCTTCCTCCTTTCTCCTCTCTCCTTCCTACCTGTTCCTCTACTCCTCTCTCCCTTCCCTCTCCGTTGTTGTGTCCATTTTCAGGAGTTTGTTGAAGTTAAGTGATATGGTCATGGGTTTTTTTTACTACATCTCTTAGGGACCAAAATGCCCTTTCAATTCCTGGCAAATAGATGAGGAAGAAATGGAGGTAGTGACAGATTTTAATTTCCTGGGCTCCAAGATCATCGCAGATGGGGACTGCAGCCAAGAAATTAAAAGACACTTACTCCTGGGGAAGAAAGCTATGGCAAATCTATACTAAAAAGCAGAGACATCACCCTGCTAACAAAAGTGCTTATAGTCAAGGCTATGGTTTTCCCAGTTGCAATGTATGGCTGTGAAAGTTAGACCATAAGAAAGACTGAGCGCCAAAGAATTGAGGCCTTTGAACTATGGTGCTGGAGAAGACTCCTGCGAGTCCCTTGGACTGTAAGGTGATCAAACTGGTCAGTCCTAGAAGAGATCAACCCTGACTGCTCTTTAGAAGGCCAGATCCTGAAGATGAAACTCAAATACTTTGGCCATCTAATGAGAAGGAAGGACTTACTGGAGAAGAGCCTAATGCTGGGAAAGATTGAGGGCAAAAGAAGAAGGGGACAATAGAGAACGAAATGGCTGGATGGAGTCACTGAAGTAGTAGGCGTGAGCTTAAATGGACTCTAGAGGATGGTAGAGGACAGGAAAGCCTAGAGGAACGTTGTCCATGGGGTCTAAATAACATTATTTTTTACATTGTCACTCCAAAGGAATCAAGATAATTCATGTCATACTTCTTTAAGAAAAGGAACAACAGAAGAAAACTTACAAATTGCATAAGGGTTATCCTGAGGTAGAATTTTTCTCAGTTTACATGACTATCCCAAGTATACTATCTAGGTTTCTTTGAAAATTATTATTTATTTATTTGATTTTTAGAACTTTCTGACTCTTGAGAAGCACCAGATAGTTTACAATTGGATTTTTGTTATTGTCATTGTTCTTTCATTTGAAAAAATAATTGCAAAAGACAGCAGCATATTAAAACTCACAACAGTGAAATAATATTTTAATAAAATTTTCATTACCCAAAATATGTAACATCATCAGTGTTAGTAAGGAGTGGGGAATAACACTGTTATACATCAAGAACATCTCAGAAACCACCAACAGACTACTTACAACCACATGGAATCAGCATAGCATACAAACTAACCCCCTCCAAAACATCCTAAGTAAACCCAGCAGCCCTAGAAGAAAAAAACAGGAGCCATCTACAACTTACAGTGTAATGACTGTAACAGTCACTATGTGGGGCAAACAGGCAGAAGGCTGGCAAAATGCATCCATGAATACCATCTAGCAGTCAGAACACATGATGAAAATTCTTTAATTTCACAACATATGGACAGGTTTAACCATAGTTTCAATTGGAAAACAGTGACCATCCTAGACCAAGCTAAGTCCAAAAATGCTAGGGAATTTCTAGAAGCCTGGCACTCTGACAAATTAGCTATCAATACACACATAAACAATATATACACACTAGGTAAAAGAGACAATCAACAAGCCAAGAAAGGAACAAAAAGACCAAAACATCTCCCCACCAATATTTAGCACCCAGATTAGCATAAATTAATTCCAAGATTAACATTAGATTAACAATCAAGTAAACAATAACTCAATCAAGGAACTGCCAAACAAGCAAACAGTATATAGCCCAACCAAAGAATATCTGAGACCACCCAACAAACACTGATAGGGCAACCATTAGAATATACAGTATGTCACAGAAGTGAGTACACCCCCTCACATTTTGTAAATATTTAAGTATATCTTTTCATGTGACAATACTGAAGAAATGACACTTGGCTACAATGTAAAGTAGTGAGTATACAGCTTGTATAACAGTGTAAATGTACTGTCCCCTCAAAATAACGCAACACACAGCCATTAATGTTTAAACTGCTGGCAACGAAAGTGAGTAAATGGAGAGCAAATCACTCTCCTTACTAGCCCTGATGATGTTATCTAGTTTGGGTAATAAAACATCTGCAAGAAAACAACCAAACTCAGAGAGCACTAAGGACCCCTCATTTCAACCCTGAGCTACGAATAATTTCCTTTATTGATAAGTTGAATGGAAACTTATTCTCTAGGCCATTTCAGAATATGAGATTTCTCAGTCTAGCAGACAGACTATTATTGTAGGAAAAAAGAAAAATTCCCTGAAACACTGGCTTGGATGGATTTTTTTTCCATTCCTCCACCTTTTCAAAGTCCAGCCCTCCCAGGTATCTTGTACTGCCCAACCTCTTGTTAATAATTAATAAACCAAGCAGAGTCCCTGCTCTGCAGTTGTTCTCTGACTGGTTCTGCTTACCTCAGCAGGGCTTTGCAACAGGCAAATGACTCATCAGAGAAGTGAGAAATGGTTGCCAGGCAACCCAGCAGCCTGGATGAGAGGCTTGCTCCATGTCATAAAGCTGACATGCTTGACAGGTCTCTAGATTTTAAACATGCAATAATTTTATAAGGCAGCAGAGACTGGAAGAGTGAGTATTATTCACAGTGAAGGAAACGTTGGTAGGCAATGATATCGTACAAGAGAAAATTTTGTAGAGAGAGTGTAGAGTTACTAGATAACTGACAAAAATAAGAAAGAAGAGAGGAGACACAAAGCTAGAGAAAAGAAAATATAGATGAAATGAAAAAGACTATGCAACTAATAATAATTTAACAAATCAGTGCAATGTCTCTTTTCTTAGAAATAAGTACCACAGACATTAAAATCCACTCACAAAATAAATAATCAGGCTGAAAGTCCTGCCTTGTCTTTCCCTTGTTAGCCTCATTACGTCACTTGGCTAATGAATTTTTTATAAAACAACATAAATGCAATATGTGTGTTCCCACTAATCATAAAAAATGGCTATTCTGTGTTTTGCTGTACAATTAGATGTGTGGTTAGAAGAAATCTTTCAAAAAAAAAGATTTAAAAACCTATTCTTAAGATGCTTTAAATTTAAACAGCTGAAATTACTATTTACATAATTATAGGTATAGTCTGAGGCAGAACTAATGGAAGTGATGCACAAAGGATCCCATCCTAGGTGGCTGCTTCAGTGAACTGTGTAATGAGTGATTCAATTGGAGAAAGTTGCTTTATGGAGAAACATACTATATTAACAGACTTTATCAGTGGGACAGTTAGCATTGTGTGTCCTATAGTTTTCTCCAATTTAAAGGCTGTAATCCTACTCAGTCTTAATTTGAGAATAAGCACTGTTCAATTAAGAGGGATTTACTTCTGAGGATACATGCATACATTCACCACAGAACAAAAGGTGATAAGGAAAAAGCAGGTTAAACGCTATTGACATATCTTTAGAAGGGGAAAAAGACACAATCACAAAAGGCATCTTACAGGCCAGTGAATTCAACTCTTGCTCAATGCAGGAATCCATTAAACAATTCCTGAAAGTGCCCATCCCAGTTTTTTTCTAATATTCAGCCAGAACCTTGTTTCTTTTAACTTAAATGCATGGATTCATTCCTGCTCTCCTCTTTGACAGGAAACATATTTGTCTTCTTTTGTATGAGACAGTATTTTAGATAGTTGTAGGCGACTATCATAATTGCTCTTGTGTTTTTGTTTTTGTTTTGTTTTCGAACATGCTCATCTCCTTCAACCATGCCTTCCCATAGATTAACAAACTAGTCATTCTGAGATTTTTTTAAAAAAGGGCATAAGGCTAGTCTGACATGACTTGTTCCTGACAAATGCATGGTGGCTTCTAGTAATGGTATAATTCTTTCTAAGTTTTTATGGACAAGTTGCCTACAACCTGGAAATTTTAATTCATTTAAGGTAACAAAGTTGGTTCTGAAGAAATCTTTATCAGTTCAGAAATGTATTCCCCACTGCATTCTTTCCTCAATCATGGGAAGAAGTGTTTTCCTCTAAGACAAGGGTGTAAAACTCGATTTCATTGAGGGCCGCATTGAGGGTTGTGTTTTATCTTGGGGATGGTAGGCGTGGCCAACTCAACATTACTTGTGTCAGGGTGCCTGTGGTGGCCTGAGCACTCTGCCAGCAAAAACAGGCTTCTGAGCTCCATTTTTGGCTGCGACAACCTCCTGCAACCCTCTGCCAGCAAAAGTGGAACTTGGAGGGCCACATGCTGCCCTCCTGAGCTCCATTTTCACTGGCAGAGGCACCATGGGCCAGTCCTTCACTGTTTCCAGGGCGGCCAAGTGGGCCAGATCTAAGCACCCCATGGGCATCATCTGGCCCGCAGGCCTTGAGTTTGACACCCCTGTTCTAAGAGAAGACAGATGCAAAGAAGGTGAGAAGCAGCTTCACTTTTTCTTGTTTTCCACCATCCCTGTTCAACAGCTGAACAGCCTCCTTGATTCTTCTTTTATTTCTGATAACATCCACCCCAACCCTTCTTATTATACTTAAACCTCTTTTTAAAACATTAATTGGTAGAGGGAGATCTGTTTTTCAGGATTGCTCACCAAATTGAGCAATCCTAGTAGGATTATGAGGATTAACATCATTTCAACACTGACATCATTACACAAATTATATAAATCATTGTAGAGTTTGTTGCATCAAGCTCCAATAAATTGAGGTTTCACTTTGTATTCATCACCAGACTGATCTCATGCTGTGTTTTGGGTTCCTATCACCATCTCTATAGATCAGGGGTCCTCAAACTTTTTAAACAGGGGGCCAATTCACAGTCCCTCAGACTGTTGGGGGACTAAACCGGCTGCGTGGGTAGGGCTAGGGGGTCATGTGACTGGGTGGGTGTGGCTAGGAGGTCATGTGACTTAGGTGGGCTTGGCCAATTTAACTATAATTTGTTTTGCTCCTGGGGGTGTTTTATTTGCTTTTGTTTGCATGTTGCTCTTTTGGTTGACTTTTCTTTTTACTAGATCATTTTTTCAGTTGTATAGGAGTCTAGTGGTCCACTTCAGGAAACTCAGTTTTGCAGCAATTCTTCTCAACCCCAAGGAGCTTACAATCAAGTCTCTCTCTCTCTCTCTGTGTCTTGTCTCTCCCTCCTTCCCTCACTTTCTCTCTCTCTCTTTCTGTCTCTGTTTCTCTTTCTCTCTCTCCCTCTCTCTCTGTCTCTCTGTCTCTCTTTCTTTCTCTCTCTCTCTCTCTGTTTATCTTCTGGAAGCAGGGAGGTCAAAAATGGTGTGTGTGGATGCCCTGTGATGCCTCCATGCGCCCCATTTTTGGCTTGCAGAGTGCTACTGGAGGCGGGGGAAGCCAAAAATGGGCCCTTTTTTGGCCTACCGGGGTGTCAGCACGCCCAGTTTTTCACCTCCCCCACCTCCAGTTGCACCCTGCAGGCCAAAAATGTTGGTCTTACCTTCCTTTTCCATCCCATGGGGCTTGCAAAGATAAGTCCTGTGCTTGGGTGAAGGGTAGTAGCTGGCGGGTGGGCAGGGTGATGTGGGCGGGGTATCCTCATGATCCTGCATGGGCCAGATTAATGGCTTCAGCGGGTCATATGCGGCCCATGGGCCGTAGTTTGAGGACCCTTGCTATAGACTCAAGCTACCAGTTTATGTGTTCTTTAGACATCATCCTCTGCTTCCATTTCCTGTATAGCTTCTTTGTGCTTCTCTGCTTGTCAGTAAACTTGTTATTAACTCATTCAGGCCTCTTGAAGCTTTACTCATATTTTTCTTCTTGTGGGGATTGCTTATTCCTATATTTTCATTATCTCATTTTTCAAGGTCTCTCTTCTGTCTTTTGACAAGTTTATCTTATAGGAACTCAAAACATGTTGTACTGTCCACCTTTCACTTGAATTCATTAAAATCTACCTCCGTGAAGTCCAAGTTTTCTAATTGACTTCTCTTAGTTTTTTCTCCTCCAGTTATACTGAATTTCATAATAAGGTGGGTGTTTTCTCCTGAGATGCCTGACACATTCAGTCAATTGACCAATTAGATCCAGTGTAACTGATGTCCTTGTTTTTTCTTCAATCTGAAAAATCAAATTGTCAGCCAGAGAGTTAAAAAAAATCTCTTCAACTTTCCATTCTTAGCTGATTAGTTATTCAGCAGATATCAGGGTAGTTGAAGTTTCCAATTATTCTATAGCCCGTCCACCCAAGACGATAAGCTGAAAGACATTGTGTATATATTCTGTGGTGAACTTTTATGATTTTGAAATTATCCTTCATGTTCCACGTTACAACTATTGTTTTCATCTCACCAAGTTTCATATCTATTGATTCATGTTTAATTTTCCATGTCAGCCTTCTGTATATTACCCATATTTTGTATTCTGATATCTGAGGTATATCAGTGTTATCTCTACTACCATGTATTGAGTATGTTACACATTTATTCCTGCCACATACTTCCTGCATTGTCTTCTAATAAGCTCTGCAAAACTCTTGCCAAAAACATTTATATCTGCTCTTGAGTTGATCCCATTTCTGCCTAAGAATCCCTTATACTGGTGGTGTAGCCACGGTCCACAAATCAACATATTTCTTGATGAAACTGATTTCTTAGTCATGTGGGAAACCCCCCGCTCCTAGAAGAATGAAATATTGGGAAATATTAAAAAAAGGCAGAATATTATATTTCCCCTAAAGGAGAAATGGGAAAAAATCTTAAGGGAGCTAGAAACCAGCACCAGTCTCCCTGCCCCCAAGCAGAAACTGAGGAGGCCATCTTTTAGAAATGCAGATTTGGTAATCCTTTCAGAAAGACTGGATCAGAGAGGAAACTTCAAAGAAGCAATTAGGCAAGCTAAAAGAATTGAGGGGATTAGCTCAGACAAGCACCTAGGATTTGCATTTCCCCCTTTGCCTATAGAGCCAGGCATGACCCTTTAGGAATCTGAAAACAACCAGTAGAATATTAAAGGACATGTTCTTGCACAGGAACAGGAAGCTCAAACACAAAGCCCAAAGACGATATAAAGCCCACCTACTCTCAACTCCATTTTGTCAGCTGCCCAGAATTACATGTGGTTGGTGGTTCTGCTTCATCAATAAAGTGAACCTTTCTTTCCAATCAGCCTCCAGCCTCCATTTTATCTCCAGTGCCTTTTCCCAAATTGGAAGTGGAACTGGATATTTCTTCCGACAGTCATTTGTTTATTTTTAGCATCTTGCTTCTTCTTAGCTCTCAATGGGGAACATGGTCACACTTCCAGCTGTTTCACCGTCCTACTCAGAGCTTTTTTATAGTTGTATTCCTATGTAATGTTTATTTTCTTCTAGCACTGTTTCTATATGGATAAGAACATCCATTTGAACATCTTGGATAATTATACCATTATTTATATGTGTGCCAATGAGGTAATACATTTCTTTTCATAATTTATCTGGTCCACAACAACTGCTTGAGTCACATCAATTCTTCTTTTCCTTTTCAATTCTGTACTTTAGTTTTGTTGATTCCCTGCAGAATTGAAGGACATTTCCATAATTCTATTATCTCAAACACTGAACACTCTCACCCTTCATATTAACAGCCTCTAGTTTGTTCATTCTTTTTTTTAAAATCACATCGTATCTTTTTGACAATTGAAAAACCTGTTTTGTTCATCAGTTCTGTTTGATCCTCTGTTTTCATTATTAACATTTTCAGCTCTGATTTTTAATCTTAAAACCTGCTACTGTACCAATTTTTTTTTAATTTTACCATTATTTTTTCTATTTCCCTTAATGTCTGTAGAGATTCTCAGTCATCCAGGTCATGGTTGTCCCAAAGGTGCTTTTTCAGGAAGCAACTGGACTTTCTTTTTTTTTCTTTTGAAGACGTTTCGCTTCTCATCCAAGAAGCTTTTTCAGCTCTGACAGGATAGTGGGGAATGGAAGGATTTGCAAGGAACATAAGTCCTTCCATTCCCCACTATCCTGTCAGAGCTGAAAAAGCTTCTTGGATGAGAAGCAAAACATCTTCAAAAGAAAAAACAAGAAAGTCCAGTTGCCTCCTGAAAAAGCACCTTTGGGATATTTCTCTTAATGCAGCTGGGAGGGGGGAAGGGGGGAACCTTGCAGCGCAATTGGGCTGGTGCACACGTATACTCGCAAATAGCCCATGGCCCATCAGTGGGCCACAGCCTAGGGGTAGAGGATCCCTGATCTAATGGATCCTCCAAAATCAACGCCAAATCATGGAAAAATGCCCTTAATTTAAAAGCGTATTTTTCAATGTTTACTGCCACAATTCTTTTGTCATGTATCTCTATGCGATATTTCAAGAACTAAAATAGACAGGAGAGGAGACAATGGGCATCCCTGTCTGGTCCCTTTTTATATCTCATGGGGTTTTTTTAGCTGCCTAATTGACAGCGTTCTGTGAAGTGCAAATCAATCTAACCCATTTAATAAAATTCTGTCCAGAATTAATATCTTCCAAAACTTTAAATAGTATAGTATAAAATAAATAATATCAAGGCTAATTCAAATTAATTTAAAGGCCTACTCTAGACCTATGAAAATAAACATGACTTTTTGTCACTATGTATTCCAAAATGTCTAACATTTTGTCTTTTATTATCATTTAACACTTTTAGCTAAAAACCCACATTGAGCCTCATGAATACATTCTTCAAAAAAAATTTTCAACTTCTCAGCCAACTTATATTCATTATTCAATATTCAATATTCAACAAGTATTTCTTGTTGAAGTCAAATCTTGTCTTTCCTAGTATTAATGCTAAAATGGGATTTTTAATTTGGGAAGATGTCTGGAGGGAAATTTTACTGTATATATGGTCTGCTAAAAGGGGGATCCTCTAAAATCAAGTTTTTATTATACTATGTTTTATTAATATAGTAATATACTTAAGCATTAAATCTTTTGAATTCTTATTTTTGTCAATGTGTATTCTTTCTGTCTGTGAGTTCCAATTTTCTCATTGAACAATTTATCATGCCCTCCAATACCTCTTACCTTTTATTTCTCTCAACCAAGGTTGGAGATGAGCTCTTAGATGATGCTATGCTTGGATGAAGTAATGCACCTGTCACAACATTTTTAGAGAAAACATTTCACCAACAGTGAAATCTGCTAACATAAAGAGAAATTCTTGGCTTTTTAGCATTTAGAATAGATCCCAAACACCAAAGGCATACGGAACGCTGTTACCTTCCCACCTAAGGTGGTCCCTATTTTTCTACTTGCATTTTTTACGTGCTTTCGAACTGCTAGGTTGGCAGAAGCTGGGCCAAATAATGGGAGCTCACCCTGCCACATGACCATGGAGACGTCTTTGGACAGCGCTGGCTTTGAAACGGAGATGAGCACCACCCCTTAGAGTCGAGAACGACTAGCACATATGTGCGAGGGGAACCTTTACCTTTACCTTATAGATCCCAAAAGCAATCCCTCCCAATCTATCTATATGTTTCACATTAAGTATATTAATCTCAGTGAAGATTTCAAAAACCACAGACAAATGCATGTAAATACATGCAGGGAAATTCATGGACTCTCTCTCTCTCTCTCTGTGTATGTGTGTTGCCTGTTAATATTTCTTTTCATTTTTTTTTTCTGTTTATGGATTCTTGGAGTGCTGGAATTATGTTGGAAGGCTGTTATCCTCTGTGAGTGATATTTTAGTGCCGCTTAAGTTCTACCTGATAATAGGCTGACCCGTGATTTGTTGAAGACATTCTGAAGTTCTGGGCTTGAGCAATAGGCTAAATGCTTTTGAGAATCAGGTAGGAATGACAATAATGAGGGGGGGAAAGCAGATTTGAAAGCATGCCTGGTAATGCCAATTGATTCTAAATATAACAAAGTAGAATACAAATTACTGAGATGCAAAATTTTTAATGAGTTCTGGGGAGCAGTACAAGGATCATTTACCTGAATTAGACAATTTGTATGACTTGTAACACAATCAGTGAAAAAAAAAAAAGAACTCACATCAGTAAAAAAAATACAGTCATAATCCTGCAACTATATGTATTAATCAACATAGTATAAGTCTTGCAAAACATTAGTTTTTAATACAAGAGATTTGTACTTTGTTATAACAAGGTACATATAGCCAATTTACTACCATTTCCATAAACTGAAGTCTTATTAGAGGAATGTTATTCTTCCAGGCTGCATTGCTAATAAAATCTGCTTGCGCTCTTTCTCCCTTTCCCCACCCTTCCAAATACATTATGGAAAGGCACAATTGTTCCTCTCTATGTTTTGACGATGGAAGCTATTTCATCTAATAACTTTTTGGTATTTTTTGAATGAATCCATAATCTAAACTAGAGAATTCCATAGGGTGGATTGCTCTGGAAATGTAGAATGAAGTCCCGCAGTTAAGACTGAGGGTGATGGATACTGAGGGCAACGGCAGTGGTGTTTGCTTCTGGGACCGAGAGTGCAGCCCGCAGGTGAGACTGAGGGTGATAGCAATGAAAGGCTAAGATAAGAAACCTGCAAGGGCTGAGGCCAAGGGGCCATGATGCAACACTGACCACAGGGTCTGAAGACCATAGCTGTCAAGTGGAGAATGTTGGAATTGGCCTCTGCCATAGGGCCAGTGGCCCTCGTAAGGGGACTATGGGTGAGCGGACAGCACAAGACTGGGAAAGATTTTGTAAGACCTAAAACCAAAGCCAGAGTGGTTAACTTGAAGCCATGGCCAATGCCCAGTGGCCTCCATAAGAAACTAGAAAAGAACTTGAAGGCAAGTGTGGGCACCTGAAGTGAAATGGAGGAGACAGTGGTGGTTATGCTAGAGGAGTCATAACGATCCAGAATCAACTGCTCCAACTGTAAAAGCCTGGGAGCAGCTAGTGTGTTGGTGTTGGATATTTGGCACTCTCCATCCAGAATGAGAGTCAGACATGAGGGGATGAGTCTGCCCTCCCTCTGGCTGGCCAATGAGAGGGACCATTTTAGGAGGGAGTAGATTCTGTGTATCTGGGAGGAGCAGAGAAGCAGAAGCCGTCTCTCCAGGATATTTAAGGGAGTGAATAAGAAACATTGAAGTGGAATGATAGAACCGTCTGTCCCAAGAGGAGGGAGGTCAGATTGGGAGAAGATCACCTTGAGGATTTAGGGCTGGACAACATATTAAATTGGTGATAGGCATGAGTTGCTACAGGAGTCAGAGGGCAGGCCATTACAGGGAAAGATACCCCCAATGTGTAGTACCGGTGGCATGTTCTGGCCAGGGGTGGGTTCTACTTACCTTTACTACTAGTTCGTAATGGAAGCTTACGCGAAAGCTGGTGCTGCACTTGAAACCCAGTTAAGCACATTCAGAGAGATGAACCCCTATGCTCAACTAGGTTTGGTGATATAAGCCACCACAATCAAACCAATCCGGTCTCCAACCATACTGCCACATGCCTGGCACCAATGCAATGCTTTTCCCTGCTCTTTTCCTCCTTACACCACCAACTTTCACATTTCCTCCTATCTGTAAGGTAAAAGGACACATCCTGCCCAACATAAACAATAGACAGGCAACTCCTACTCTGGCCAGTGATGCATTTGATCAGTGGTGAAATCCAAAATTTTTTCCTACTGGCTCTGTGGGCGTGGCTTGGTGGGAATGGCTTGCTGGTCATGTGACCGGGTGGGCATTGCCAACTTGACATCACTCACGTCACTCACTGTTAGAGCCAGATGCTGCACATTCTGAAGAACATTCTGCCCTTCTGAAGCCCCCAATGCTTTGAGTTTCCCTCTGCCATCTGGCTTGCTGCCCAAGTGAACTTAGGAGCCTTCTTTTGTCCCGCTCTACATCCCGGAGGGCTGCACATCCCCCCCACCAATCCTCTGTACACACTGGCTGCCCTGTTTCTGCATAGGCAGAGCCCCCCCCGGGCAATCCAAAGAGGGGAGGGGGATGCTGCAGAAAAGGCCGCCTTCCACCTGGGCCCACGTGACTCACATGCTGGCTCCACAGGGCATGGGGCTTCAAAGCAGCCCACTGGCTTCTCACCTGGCCACCTGCCTGCTCTCTTTGCAGATCGGCTCGGCTGACTGCTGGCACCACCCTGGGAACTTGGCCCACGGAGTCCAGTGCTCCGGGGGGAGGCTCAGCTGTGGCGCTGCTTCCTGCCGGTGAAGCAGAGTGAGAAGCATGGAAGCCACCTGCAGCTGGGCAGGTGGCAGCTCCCCCGTGCGGGGAGATGGCCAGTATGGCTGTGCCACCATGGAACCCGTGGCACTTTCCCTTTGGCTTGGGTGGCGGCGCTTACCAGGGCAGGCCAGTGCGGAGAGCCCTTCATCTTGTCTCTCCCTTGCCCGCCGCCTCCGTGCACTGTGCTTGGAAGGAGCCACTGCTGCCACTGTCACCGCCCTCCTGGACCACCGCCTGCCCTCCTGGAGCACCACTGCAAGGCCGCCGTTCACTTTCTTCCTTCTCCCACCGCAAAACGAAAGTGAACAGTGCTGCTGTAGCAGTGCTCCATTCACTTTCTTCCTTCTCCCTCTGTGAAACAAAAGTGAACAGCTGCGGCGAGACTGGTGACCCCTTCCAAGTGCAGCACATGGAGGCAGCGGGCAAGGGAGTGCCAAGATGAAGGTATACCTGCATTGGTATGCCCGGGTAAGCACAGCCGGCCAGCCCAAAGGGAAAGCACCATGGGCTCCACGGTGGCTTCCGTGCCTCTAGCTCTGCTTCTTTGCCAGCGGGAAGTGGCGCCACGGCCGAGCCTCCTTCCCCCAGAGTGCTAGACTCCGTGGGCTGAGTTCCCAGAGTGACGCTGGTGGTTGGGTGGGCCGATCTACAAAGAGAGCAAGCAGATGGCTGGGTGGATGGGAAGCCAGTGGGCTGCTTCGGAGCCCCAAGCCCTACGGAACTGGCACGGGAAGCACACGGGCCTGGGTGGAAGGTGGCCTTTTCTGCAGCATTCCTCTTCCCTCTTAGGATCATCCTACAAGGGGGGGGGCTCTGCCTTTGCAGAAACGGAGCAGGTGCATTTGCAGCAGCCCTGGGACATTTGCCTGCCCTCCCGGAGCACCGCCACTGCTGCCCCAGTGTAGTGTCTGCGTTTCCACCAAGGGCTGCCCACCCACCCACTAGCTAGGCCAGGTTGGATGCTGACCTTGGAAGGCAAGCGGGTGTGGGGTGACCGCCAGGAAGACTGCGTGGAAGGCAGGCAAGCATAACAGGGCTGCGTAGAAGGGAGTAGGCTGCTAGCTCCCTTCCCCACAGCCCGCGGCCCCAACATGCTTGCCTGCCTTCCACGTGGCGAAGAGCGGCCACCGGGAGACTGGTTCAGGGGTGTGGCCAGCCAACAGTCTCTAGCGGTTCGGCGACCCAGACCAAATGTCCACTACCGGTTTGCCCAAACCAGTTCGAACCAGTCGATTTCACCTCTGCTTTTGATACCGCTTAGCACCTATCAAACTTATTCAATTATCTCTCTAGCCTCTTGCTCCCACCCTGGAGTGGCATTTAGAGACTCATTGAAACATAGAATGAATAAATCACTTAGGGGTTCATTTGAACATACAACGTGACCAAGGTTGTCTGAATTTTTATGTGCAACATTTTTTGCATGCAACCAATCATGGATAAAGATTTGCCTGAAATGCTGGACAGCTATTGTTAATTAGTGGGGTACAGCCACTATCTCTTTATAAAGCTATTTCCCAGTTTTAATATTTTATTGGATCAAAGGAACTCAGTGTTTGCCCCAATACAGGTACTCCTTGACTTACGACCATAATTGATCTCAAAATTTCTGTTGCTAAGTGGAACATTTGTTAAGTGAGTTTTGCCCAATTTACGACCTTTCTTGACACAGTTGTTAAGTGAATCACTGCAGTTGTGCATGTGACCATGGGGATGCCGCAACAGTTGTAACTGTGAAAAATGGTCATAAGTCACTTTTTTCACTGCCGTTGTAACTTAATATAAATTTAATATAAATTAAATTTAAATTTAATACATTTAATATAAATTAAATTTAAAAAAAAACTTCAAGCTTCACTAAATGAAATGTCAAGGACTACCTGTATTAACAGATCCAGCTGATAGCAGATATACTGTACATAATACAAGATTTAATAGTTAATGACTTCCTCATTTTGAGCATGACTCCACTATTTCTACATTTTTGTGCAGTTTTCCTGGTAATATAAAAAAATAGTTTGTAATTATTGCTTTTTTCCAGATTTTCTAATTCCCCAGTCTAGACAAAGCACTGAATTTTTTGGTGGCTGCTGACCTGAGTTCTAGCCATATCCCGTTCCGCCTTAGCTTTTCTGTGGATTAGTGAAGGCTGACTCAGTTCTGCCACATATTGTACTGCAAGAATAAAGAACTGTGTTACAGAGCTGAGCTGATTCAGATAACAATCTTTTATTTTTTTTCCCCTTAAAATTGGTATATTAGTTCATTTCTACATTTTAAGAGTTCTGTACAATTATCAAAATGAAATAAGCAACATTTAATGTGAAAAGTGAAAAAAAAGTAAATTAGAAAAAGTTTGAATAAAATGGAACAAGTTGCTGGCTAGGATACAGTACAAACTGATAATAGGACATCTGAAGTGCAGTTATCACTGCAGTATAGATAAATGAATATGAAATAAAATTCTATTTTAAACAAACGTATTACATATATATGTCTGTTTGCATGTTGTGTGTGCATGTATATATATATATTTATAAACACATATATATAGCATAATATAATACAATATTTATTTATATGTTTCTATTTTACAGACTAGACCCAGTGATATCAGCAGATTGTAAAAACATATTTACAAATATATTTTTTTTAAAACCCATTTCATGTACACCAGCACCATAGTTAAAAAGAGCCCTCCCCCAATATTAAACAGTATTTTTTATTACTTGGTCCCAGTTTAAAGGATTTGGAGGAAAATTTACAAATATAATAAACTTTTTATGAGTGCATTATCAGACGCAAAGTTAATTTTTTTATTATTCTAATAAAATGGAACTTACTGGAATTTGTATACATGAAACTCATGTTTTAATGTTGAAATCCTATAGCCCCTTATCTGGGTTTAGTTCAAAGACAATGGAACCTATTTCTGAATAAACATACATAGGATTGCACCATAACTCCTCTCTTATCAATCTTCCCAGGAAAGAATAATTTTATTTTGGAGGGAGATGATAATTCACTTGACTTCTTTCCTAATTTTTGCATACTTAACTGGTCACATTTGTCAGCTTCATCTGACTGCTGTAGCACACAAACTCTTCATTTCTTTTCTCTCTTTCATCTGAGTGTGGTATAGTTGTATTAAATAAATTTAATAAATGCATGGATTAAAACTTCTTTGACTCTTTGCATGCACTCCTATGTATGTGCTATGATCAGAACTCAGTTTGGCACACTGTGCACTGGGTGCATGATAAAATTTATTTGTTATAAGCACACAATTTTTTTTTGGCCAAATGTCAAATCTACCAACGTGGAAATGCATTGGTCAATCTATATTTTAGTACTGACAAGAAATTAACTCTCATGAGAATCAGCAAAAAAAATCTGCCAATAATTTCAGTAGGCTATACGCCAGACTGTATACAGGAATTTTACACCCATGCCATTTAAATCTTATATCCCAACCCAAAGTGTCTAATGGGCTAAAAATACTTTAAGTATAACACGTAACTAAAACCCTGCCCCTCCTTCATTTTTCAGGAAAAGCTGTTTCTAGAAAAGGAAAATTATGGATAAATGAGGTGTTCAGTGCTTCTCTACATGCTTTTAAAACATTTCTTCCAATATGTCTGGTAATCTTATCCTGGAAATGTGTAAGAGATACAATCAGAAAATGTCATGAACCAGAGAATGAATGGCTGCAGAAATAGCAAAGTCCCCTCACTGTCTGCTGCTACTCTACCAAAAAATGTTATCTCTAAAAACAAATTAGTTTAGATGGAAAACTGTATGTAAGAGAAATATATAAATCAGACCCTGAGAATGCTCTGGATGTGGATGTATTTAACATGAACCCCATGTTCAACATACAGATAGGTGGTCACACATTCAATTTCCAATGTTACAAATAATGCCAATCTAAACTCTTAAAAGGACCTAAAAGAATTGCAGTTAAATTTTAGTCCTTCAAATTGCACAACTCTATGAAAAAATATTTGCAATGTCATATGCTTATATACAACTGCTACTAAAAATTACATTAATGGATTTTTAATTTTTTAAATTTGTTTTTCATTGATCAGGTTAGTCACTTTCAAGAGCTTAGGGCTTGTAGGAAGTAGGACGTGTAGAAAAGAGGACATGTGTTTGAAGAACATAGACCATAAACTCACTCTCAATCTGTCAAGGGTGCTTTACAATTATTGGCCCCTCTCTGTGTGATCTTTAGAGCAGTTGTTCCTTGATTCTCCTAACATCTTTGGAAGATCAAGCCAACAGTTTGTATAGCCCAACCTCACTTGATCCTGTATATTCAGAAAAAGGACACACTCAATATCAATGTTTTCATTTCCTTAGGCCTATCTCCCTTTTTTCCAATTACTTTTGTATTGCATCACTATCTTTGGAAGCAGCCAGTGAGTAATACAATTATTATACAATCTTGCTTGTCCTACGCTGTGTTTTTCCTCATACTTAAAGATAATGAGTCAGGAATCACTTGATTATGCAGGAAATGGACAATAGAGAAAAGATAAACTCTTTCACTAGAATCCATCATTCACCTTGAGAAGCATTGATAGGGCACTGACTGAACTTGTTCAGCCCTGATATCATTGTCATCACCACATTCAAACAACCTTTATGTAATTCTCTATCAGATTACACACATTGCATGGAAAAGCTTGGTATTTATTAAATTCAGAGTTAAGATCTTTGTATTTGTCACTTGTACAGTCGCCTAGCTTTGACTCTCCTGCTTTATCTCAGAAGCTGCCCGTGCTGTATCCTGAAAACTACAACAGCTCTCAGAGAACTGCATAGAAAGTGCATTGTTATAGGACAGCCAGTGCTTTGGCACATGGGAACTGCCTGGCACTTTCTGTGGCCCGTAGGCAGAAAGCAGCACTTTTTGAGCTTCTCTCTCTCTCTCTCTCTCTCTCTCTCTCTCTCTCTCTCTCTCTCTCTCTCTCTCTCTCTCAGTCTCTCTCTCTCTCATTCTGACCTGCAGCAGATACACTATGGCATGGAGACTGCTGTGGGAAGTTGGCAAGGACTTTTTGTCATTGCTTCAAATTCCATCTATGCCTTCACAGATCAGCTAGCTTTGCACAGCTTTAAAAACAAAACAAAGAAACAAGGATGGACATCATCCTGCTTTCCTTTTTTTTGACCCCACAAATATTGAAACTGAACGTCTCCATGTGCTATGGATTTCCAAACAGTTCATCAAGTTCTTGTATCCATTCATCCCCTGGACCACTTTTAATGATGGAGTCTACAAGATCGGTGTTTTCACTTATATTTGGAAAGGACCCTCCAGTTCCTTCACTGCTATAGCTGTAAGTTATGTCTTGAGTGGGATTCCTCTCATAGATCTGACCTTGGCTGCTCTGATTGAAGCTACTTCCTGGTATTTGTTGTGCAGGAGACTGATTAAAACCAGTTAGAGAAGAAACTGCCTGACTTATTGTAGGCATAACCATTGATCTGGATTGGTTATTGGTTCCTTGTTGTCCAGTGAGTTGTTGCAACATCTGTCTCCCTACACCTGAGTTCAGTGTCCGTACTGCTCCATTTGTGTCCATAATAGATTGACCAATACTTTGAGGAAAATGTTGCTTAGGCAGCCTTGGCTGACTTGATTGCATTGAGTAAGCAGATCCATTATTGAAAGATCCAATTTCATTGCTAGTCCTTCCAGGAATACCTTGTAGTCCTCTTGCCTGCCAGTTTGCTGTTCCTTGTGGGACTGGCCCCATCATATTGTGAAGCCTGGGGGCTTGTGATCTGGTCAAAACTTGTCCCACGGGTCCTTTCATTTGCTGATGTTGTTGAGCTACAGTAGAGTTTACTAAAACATTTGGACCAAAGCTGCTGACTATGCCAACTCCCTGTGTTGAGCTGGGCTGCCTTGGCCCCTGACTTGGATTGTGTGTTATATTTATACTATTTTGGTTTGGGTGCTGCAACATTTGGCTCATTCCGGAGTTCATACTGTACATTCCTGGCTGGCCAGTCACTGGGCTGCTGTAAGGAGTCATTCCCATCTCAGGCTGATTACCAGTTGCAGAGATTGCTGCAGTGTTCTGAGAGGCCCCCAAAGACATCATGCTAGCATTCTGAGGTATCATTCGGGAAGTCCTCATGCTCTGAAGGGCAGTCTGATTTCTTACTGCAGCTATGTCTTGTGGAGAACCTAAAGCAGCAGAAGGAAAAAAAGTTAAGAGTGAACTTCAGTCTACTGAAAGAATTTGCAGAAATGATTCAGGCAGCTGGAAGAAGTTGGCTAAATATTTTTGCAAAATATATGCAAGAAATAACCTAGACATTTTTATATTAATATTCAGACCTTTTACATATATGAATACCTCCTAAACTGTGTTGTAATCTCTGACTTGCAAAATTCTGACCAAACAGAACATCATGTTAGAACAGTAGTTAGCTTAACTTACAAATAAGGTTACATGTCTCTAGAAAATGCTACCAAAAAGTCACTTGTACAGCCATGTTAGAAGTAGTAATATGACTTTTACATAGCAGATAATTTCTTTATGTAGTACAAACAAAACCAAGCTACAGAAGTGGGTTTTTTCCCAGTGTCTCATAGTGGGGTCTTTTCCAGTCCTACCTGGAAATACCAAGAACAAATTAAAATTAAACATGAACAAATTGTTTCCAAATGTATTTATTGATGTGTTCAAAAGATGTATACGGCCGGCCAGGGCTGTGGAATAGAAGGCAAAAAAGGCTTTAGTGCACAGATTCAGTATGTACCTATAGCAGGTTATTCTATACTTGTACCCCTGCATACTCAGAAGCACCATTTGACCTTCAAATCTGAAGTGCTGTGCAGCTGTTGTGCTATATCATCATGTTACAATCTTGTTTAAAGTTTGAGGATAAATGTTTCCCTGTTTTCAAAGAAGCAGAGGTTGAGAGCCTGATTCAGATTTTACATTATTTAGCGGCCTGCCAAATGCTGAAGGTCATGATTACACGGGACTATAATTATGCAAGCATTCATTAGAGATCTGTTTGAAAATGAAGAATTGAACAAGTAAACAAGGATCTGACCATTAACTACCCAAGAAACTCTTTAACTATTCCTATTATCTTTTAAAATGAAAACCGTGTCAATTGCTGAGAGGTTAATCAATTTGTTATTGCTTAGGAGTCATATGAGAATGGATATTCTATAGCATTGTTTCTAGTTATGTCTACAGAAAAGAGAAGAAATGCTTCTCCCACCCCCTAGATATTTTACACAGAGATGGTGTATTGACAAATCAATACTGTAAGCACATTTTACTCCACATTGAACCAATGTTGAGGAATCAGAAAAACCCTTCCTTATTAAATTCTAGCCTCTTCCCGATGAAAAGGGATGCAGAGGCAGAACTGTCTGGGAGGCACGATTGTTTTCTGGAAAACAAATATGCCCTTACGTTTATACTCTCTTATTTAAAAATAGTTATAAGATTTTGACTGTGCCAAGAGTTCAGTGTGTTTCTGAATATAAGAAAGTGAAATTTCCTTGCCATATTTTTGTTTACAACTTTTGCTACAGTAAAAAGACTATGCAGTACATATGTGTATAACATGTATTTCTTAGTTAATACACTGTCTTTTGTTTAAAAAGGCAGCATATACCAGTATATAGTACTCCCTCTTTCCTTTTTCCTTCACAACTACTCTGTGAGGTTGGCTGAGCTGAGAGAGAGAGAGAAGTGGGGGAGAGACTGGGCAAGGTCTGATTTAAAAAGGAAACAATGACATCTATGTCTCTTACTCACTGAGCAGGTAGGCTCAGGCAGCTGATGACTCAGATTCCAATGGCTCAAACAGCCCTTTTTTGAAATTTGTAGAACCTTCTCTAATAAAAAAAAAACCTGCCCCAAATAGGTGGCAGAATTTTGCAAGCATTTTGAAGGACACAGATAAATAAAGTAATGAAAATTCCCACAATATTTTAATGAAGGATAATCTTCAAAAAACACCCCCCTTAGAAGACTCTTACCTAATCCATATACATCATTATACATACTGATCAAAATGATATCAAATGCAATCCCTGATGTAAAATAGGGCTAGAAAACTACAACAAATTATGCATTCTGGGGTATGCCATTAAATGTTTCTTTTGTAATTAACAATTATTTACAATTATCTTGTAAATAAACTAGAGGTTGTAAAAATATTCATGCAATAAAAACACTTGTTTTGAGCTACAGGGGGCAGTGATTAAGGAAAAATAATATTATATTATATGTACATAAAATCAACTGTTTTAATAGCATTCTATTACTCCTAAATGTTATTTTCATACAGTCTTCCTTCCAAATAATTATTTAAAGGAAAAAGCTGGACAAGAGCAAAAGCTTTGCATTATAGGAGCAGAAGTTTCCACAACTGCAATACTTCCAAAATGACATCATCAGGTGGCTATTGCCATTTTGTACTTGAGCTCAGGCATCTGATGCAAGTAAGTAAACTGCAGCATTTGTGTGAAGATATTAGGCATGGTCAGAGTTTCCCCTATTTTTCTGATTCTGCACTGACATTCCTCCAATAATATTCTGCTAATCAGGGTTATATAGGGTGAGGCTGGAGTTTGTACAACTGACTTACAAAGCTTTTAAACACTAGACATCTTTCAGGGAATTTACGGCTTCAGAACCAGCCATCCTTAGACAATACTCTGTTTGATTGAAGCACATTTGCTATATTTATATATTTTAAAAGGGGTGGGGTGAGAAGAACCTTTCTGCTATTAAATTTCCCTTGGAAATCTTTTTTAATCAAGCTTTATCCGGCATCCATAGTATCCATTTCCCCCATTGTTCAGGATACCCTTCATCCAGAAGTACTGCATATTCTCCCATATATTCCTAGTATTTCATAAACAATTGAAATCATTATTCCAAGGAATCTTTAGCCTCAGCTGATCGGATCGGATCTGTAGACATCTATCTTTAAGGTGACCAACTTTTTTACAATGAGAAGGAGGACACAAACAAATTTAAGGGAAAAAAAGAAGCGTGTGTGTGTGTGCCGTGTCGTGTTTTGGTAAGAAGTAAACAAAGCCACTTGCATACGGCGCACTCTTGCGCACAGTGCACTCTCTCAAAACAATTCTCCTGTGCGGAGCGCATGCGTCTCATAATCGCGTGTTGCCGCACTGTACCGAGCCTTGATGAATCGTCATGTCAAATACAAATACATCACATCACATGCAACAGATTGGCTTGGCATCGCTCCAATACGGAGATTTACAGATTAGTCTTCAAATATCGAAAAGGAGGACTTGTA
Organism: Pituophis catenifer annectens; assembly: GCF_029215685.1. Lineage (NCBI taxonomy): Eukaryota > Metazoa > Chordata > Lepidosauria > Squamata > Colubridae > Pituophis > Pituophis catenifer. Next base: position 51,997,546 of record NW_027256888.1, read on the forward strand.
GGAGAACACTTTTCGAGAGAGGACAGAACTTACAAAAGAAGGATTGTCCTCCCTAAAGGAGGACGATTGGTCACCTTACTATCTTAAGTCTTTTTAGCCATCTTCTTAATTTAATTATTTTTATTCAGGCTTGTTCTATACTTTCTGTTTGGCATCACATTTTATTCCTTATGTTGATGCGCATCATCCAATCTTTGAGATTGGGGGAGTTTATAATACTGTAAACAAACAAATACATCACCATAAACCCAGAAACTCTCTCAATTGTATCTCTATTTTCTGCTTGGAATGGGAATGGATAGATTTACATTTGAAATCTGCCATCCTTTTGACTTGGAAAATGTCTGGACTAGTCCTTACAGGTTTTTAGCAAGATTTTCCAAAGTAGTTTGCCATTGCCTTCTTCCTGGGGCAGACAGAGTGTGACTGGCCCAAGGTCATCCAGTTGGTTTCATTGCCTAAGGCAAGATTAGAACTCGGTCATCCAGTTTCTAGCTCAGTGCTTTAACTGCTACACTAACTGGCTGTCTCTACTCTCATTAAATGGCTTGCAGATTGCGGTAGGGTAGACTACATGTAATGAATATGCTTGCTTGTTTCTGTCTCTTCCTGCCATCTGGCACTACAAGATGGTTAAATTTCTAATGCAATATGCAGAATATCTAAGAGGATCACTCCACTAATCAGAATTGTTTGTATTTTTTCAGCAAATAATTTTTGTAACCAATCTTGTAATTTAGATTTTTTTAAAAGTATTTTTTGTGCCTGTTGACAGTGAAGAGGAAAGAAGGAAAGAAGCAGCATCTAGGGCTGTATGTGACCTGGATTCAAAGGGGAATAGAGCAGTGGTGAAATCCAATTTTTTTTACTACTGGTTCTGTGGGGGTGGCTTGATGGGCGTGGCAGGGGAAGGATACTGCAAAATCTCCATTCCCACCCCACTCCAGGGGAAGGATGCTGCAAAATCCCTATTCCCTCCCCACTCCTGGGGGAAGGATATTACAAAATCTCCATTCCCACCCCACTCTGAAGCCAGCCAGAAGTGGTATTTGCCGGTTTCTGAACTACTCAAAATTTCCGCTACCGGTTCTCCAGAACCTGTCACAACCTGCTGGATTTCATCCCGGGAATAGGGGTTCAGAACACACCCAGATATGCTTGTTATACCTGTCAGCAACTCCTTAAGTCAAAGCAGTGGTGGGTTGCTCCCGGTTTGGTCCAGTTCTTGCGAACCGGTAGTAAAAGCGGCGGGAGGCTCCACCCACCTGTCCAGACTTCATCATGGATGATCTGTGCATGCGCAGAAGCGCGCGCAAGAGAGAGCGAAGCGAACGCTCCCATTGCGAACCAGTAGTAAAGGTAAGTAGAACCCACCCCTGAGTCAAAGATATCTTTTCCTGGATAATAATAGCCATGTGAGCGTAGAAAGGAGTAAAGAAATTATAAATAGATGTGATGTGAGCCCACTCATGTGTGCCTATCACCTTTTTCTCCATTATATCCAGATTGCTGCAAAGTCTTGGTAGCTACTGCCTACTTGTGTTAGATAAGATTGTTCCTCTTGAGGATGCCTTTCTAAAATAACAAAGTAGTGGCTGTTTTACATAGATAATCATTATAGAGAGAAATAAGCATGTAAATATCAAAGAGGGATAAACAGCTTCTGAACCTAAAAAGTATTTAGCTCTCACCTGGAAACTGAGTGACTGGTTGGACTGGATAAGGATTTCGCTGCTGTTGCTGAAAGTGCTGCCGAGGCAAATGTGACTGCTGCTGTAAATGCTAGAAAAGCAAAAGAAAAGGGGTTAAGAAGGGAAAGTCGCCCATTGGGTTGCTATGACAGCCAATAGCAGAGCACTGATACTCTCCAAAGGTAAGTGTTTATGTGGAAATGGCTAGTGAAGTGAGCAGTAGAAGGCCTTGCATAGATCAAGGGGTCTGATTCTATTCCAATATTCTATTTTGTATGCTGGCTGCAAACCGGCCATCCATGGGGGTATCTCTGCTATCATTATTAAGCAGCTCCTGGCAGCTTATAAGAGATATGGCTGTTATCTTGCTTGGTATGTATCCTTTTTCTGTTATGCTATAGAAGAGCAGGCACAATTGGGGGGGCAGAGTTAAACATGTCATCAGCTTAGAATCCTTACGTTGCCACAAACGATCCATGTCCACACCTCCTTTAATTCCTTTGACCCCATCTAGTGCCAGTTAAGTGCTGACTATTAGTTGACTAGATTCTTGTATACAGCCTGGAATAAAATTATGTACTGCAATTTAATATACAGTCCTGATCCTTTGTGCCTGACATACTTTTCAATCTGTTATGTCACCTAATAATTAAGCTTAAAATTCCTTTATTTACTGGTGTGCTTATTGTCTCTAGTTCCAAAAGAACCAATTGCCTGGACACGGCATCACTGCCCTGACACTTGGCAAAACAACTCATAATTACATTTAGAGGCACACTTTATAAGCTGCATGAAAAGTACTTTGATAGATTTCAAAACCTATCTATATTCAATTGCTGTACTGAATATTTGCTTATTAATGATTGTAATTTTTCTTTTAGAGCAAGTGGTTCCAGTTGGTGTACAATATATCAAGCAACTTCTTGCAATCCCCACAACCTCCAGGGAATTTGAATACATTAATGCAATTGAATGTAGATACGTTAAACAAACTGGCACTGAAAGTGTTTTTCCTCATATGAAAATATTGATAGTTTTCTGCCCTTCTTCTTTGGACTCTATTACTTTAAATCATTAAGGGGAAAACTATGGCCCCTTAATGACTTGTGGACTGCAACTCCTAGAATTCTTTGTTAAAAGAGCCATAGTTCCCCAACCCTGCTTTAAAGAAAGTTTATATGCTAGTCATAGTATTTCAAAGGACAAAGGAAATATAAACTATGTGAGAAAAATAAGGCAATTTTGTCACAATGCATTATGGCATCTAAGTGAGAAAATTGCAAAGGCATTGTTTCCTAGAGGTAAAAATATAATAATTATGAAATTACTAAAATTTGTCCCTTTTTAAAACACCAAAAAAATATTGACCTAAGACAAATATCATACATTCAGTAGAACTGGTCTTTCAGCAAGTACACCAGCTTTAAAGAGAAGCTGGAAGAATGTAAACATTTTTTTTACCTATAGCTCTTTTCCCCCCATTATCTTTCTTTCTAATTCCTAATGTATTAAGTAGTGACAACTATGGTGGTCTCATAACCACCAACCATCACTCTTAGTCTTTTGAGTAAAGCTTTGTTAATGTTCAAGTGTTTTTAATGTCTAAGAACTAAGAATCAAATACCAGCAGCTAATAAGGAAATACTGAAATATATTTTCTAAACAATTGTATGATAATCTTGTTAATCCACACAATACTGTTAATGTGAAAAAAAAAAGAGATAAAAAATCACTTAGTGAACAAAAGGATTAATGATCTATCAGGGGCCAAATATCGAGAACAGCTATTCTGCTATATCTAGAACAACTTGCATTTTTTAAAATCTCATTGCCATCAATATCATTATTAAAACTTTTTATGTGGCTCCAGTTTCTCCTAGAGACCTGAGTAAGCAGAATGGTGGAGAGATGGAAGAAGAAATCTGGTAAGCAGAGGGAGACAGTTGGAAAAGTATTGCAAAAAGACGAATGTTTTTATTTATTTATTTGTATTCCTCCTTTATTATTTTGCAAGTAACTCAAGGTGGCGAATGTCTTCTCCTTGTATTTTCTCAACAACAACAACAACAACAACAACAACAACAACAACAACAACCCTGTGAAGTGAGTTTGGTGGAGAGATAGTAGCTGGCTCTCATGGCTAAGGCGGAACTTGAACTCATGGTCTCCTGCTTTCTAGCCTGGTGACATGTACATGTACATTATAGTCACAATTATTTTAATCAACATACTGCCATTTTAAGGATCTGTTATGTTTCTGATCTGATTTCTCAAAAGTGCTTCAAAGAGTATAGAAGTATGAATCTGTATAGAATACTAAAAAGAAGCACTTGCAAAGAGAAGCCATGTGATCCTAGGAAAACATGGAACTTCAGGCAGTCCTTAATGTGTGACAATTGAGCCCAAAATTTATGTTGCTAAGTGAAACATTTAAGTGAATTTTGCCCCATTTTACAAATTTTCTTGCCACAGTTGTTAAGTGAATCACTGCAGTTGTTAAATTAGTAACATGGTTGTTAAGTGAATCTGTCTTCCCCATTGACTTAGCTTGTCAGAAGGTCACAAACAGTGATCACATGACCCCGGGACACTGCAACTGTCAGTTGCCAAGTGTTCGAATTTTGATCACATGACCATGGGGATGCTGCAACAGTCTGTGAAAAATGGTCATAAGTCACTTTTTCAGTGCTGTTGTAACTTTGAATGATCACTAAACTAACTGTTGTAAATTGAGGATTACCTGTACTTTAATTCTGCCTGCCTCAAAGGAACTTTTGAGATAGAATTCAAAGTGCTGCAGAACCCTAATGCTGTCAGAGTTGGGAAGGAATAGAATTAAAATTAGGATTAAGAGTAGAATTAGGATTAGAGAAGAGTAGAGTAGAGTAGGGTAGGGTAGGGTAGGGGAGGGTAGAGTAGAGTAGAGTAGAGTAGAGTAGAGTAGAGTAAAAAGAACAGAGCTGGAAGAAACCTTGGAAGTCTTCTAGTCCAGCCCTCTGTTGAAGGAGGAGAACCCATACCATCTCAGACAAGTGACTGTCCAGTCTCTTCTTAAAAACTTCCAGTGATGGAGTGCCAACTGGTTAATTGTCCTCACTGTTAGGAAGTTTCTCCTTAATTCCAGGTTGCTTCTCTCCTTAATTAGTTTCCAACCATTATTTGTTGTCCTGTCCTTTGGCGTTTTGGAGAATAATTTGACCCCCTCTTCTTTGTGGCAGCCCCTCAAATACTGGAAAACTGCTGTCATGGCACCCCTAATTCTTTTCTTTAGACTAATATTTAAGATATGTAGCAAAACGATATACAGTACTTGTTCCGCCAAGATGTGCTGCTGCTGCCGTTGCTCCCTTAGAAGAAACTGTTGCTTCTGCTGCTCTATCATATGGAGTTGAGCCCTTTGCTCAATCAGCATCTGCTTCATAATGGCTGCTTGAGGTTGATTGCTCAAGAAATTGGCATTGCCAGGATTTGTGCCCACATTACTGGGTCCTGAGGGTACAGAGGACTGCATGGGACCTGTTGATCGAGACAATGCCACAGTGTGCTGGTCCTAAACAATGAAATATATAAAGGTATAAGTTAGATAGTATGCAGGTATACTGTACATTATAAATCAATATATTAAATATTCTATTTTGCAAAAATTAGAATAATAAGGAAGGGAACAGAAAATGGAAGGAGCAATGCCAGAAGTCAGTCACCAGCTTAGTGCTCTCCCTGTGATTTGGAATAACTATTTACCTAAATCCCAGTCAGTATCCCATTGCATTAAATTCCATGTTTGATATCAAAAAAGACCTGAGAGAGTCCCCCAGGAATTATAAAATCTGGACATCATTATAGAAAATGTTTTCTGCCACAAATGCCAGTAGAATCTCTGATGATGTAAACTCATGGAATAGGGTCTTTCCAAAAGATTTGACTAGATAAGAGACCAGGCAGTATAAGTTTTAGTGTAATGTTTTGAATTAAACTTGGAAGTGATAGGAACTGGTAAAACTTCTGTAATTAAAAAAGTTGCATGCTATGGAAAAACAACTTTAGCAAAACCGGTTTCTGCAATGTTTTGGATTTTAAAAATTTGTGAACACTTGCATTAACTACTCTGATAACAGTTTTGCAAAATATGAAATGTGTGTCAAACTTGGTGAATTTTTCAACCACTTTCTGAATTGGTAGACTACAGAATAATTCATTACAAGGCAAAGCACGTTATATTCTGAATTTCTCTCTTTACAATAAGTGTCTACCAACGGGAAAGAAGATTTCTTATACATAACCTTAGAAAATCAGTCTTAACAAGTTGTCAGTGGTGATGAGGACAATAACAAATAAAGTGTTTAGCACAAGCAAAGAGTAAAGGCCAAAAATCTAGAAACATGGCCAGAATTAGAAAAGGCAGGACAAAGGGATTAAGAGGTAAATCTGAAATTATATATCAACAGCTTTCAGATTCAGATACAGGAATTTGGAAGTCTACCTAAATTTTGATTTGTTTTTCCTGGCTTGGATTTATGAAATGTAAATAGGTTAATCATGACTTTCTCCAGTATTCTCCATCTCTCACATATATTTGATTGAGCTGGGTGGCCATATACCTTTTTTAAAATAAACCAAAATAAAATAAATGCAGGATATATATGAGGAATAGTACAGAGTTTGGATTAAAAATCTCTTGCAAGCAAAGTTCAGTCTTCTTTTGTAAGTTCTGGATGTCAATTTACTAATTTCATATTAATTTGTGCAATCATTGTGAATGAGTGAGCTCATGCTGTAGCAAAGCAGTATCAGATGGTTTTTCTTCCTATCTATATAATCAGTCTCCGTAGTCTCATCATAATCATCTCTAGGTAAAATGAGGTTGATGAAAAGGGCTTCAGCATAGAAACTCACTGTGGGAAAGGTTATTATTATGATACTTTTCCAATTAAAGGTATAGCTGCAAAATCTGGTCCTACTAGGTAGTTACTTTTCAAAAAAAAATCCACTGTGTTTCATGATGATTAGAAGAAACTAACTAAAAGTGGACTGTTTTTAAACTTCCAATGAGATTTAAATAGTGCAAGCTTGTTATGACTGAACTCAGGATTCAAGAAAGTAATCCTTATGAGTTTAAAAAAAATATTCTTGTGAGTGCTTGTCTGCCTATCTCAAACCAAACAATCTACCTGCAGACTTTGGCCAGAAAACTCCTAAGAGGGGACTGAAATAAATCTTTGTAGCAAACCAGTTCATTAGCACTTTGACCAATAGCAATGATCATACAGCAAAGATGCATTACAGGACGTTAGAACTTAATTAGCCAAGCAAGAGAAAGTCAGAGGAAGAGATGTGCCTTTCAGAAAACATATTCAACATGGCATTTTTTCTTTTGCCCTGTAAGGTTCAAGTAGAACTTGAGAGGCATCTATTGCAGCTCATAAGGCTCTGAGTATTTTTAAAAGCTTCTTAAGCGCCTCGTAATGGTCATGCGCTATAAAGGATGCCAGTGTATTTGACTTTTCCTTCTAAATCCACCCATCTATCAAAACGGCAGGTAGCTCTGGATTAAGAGAAGTCCGAGAACATCTACTTGGCTAATGTTTCTCCAATGCACCAGCAGGTGGCATCATGCGCCCAATTCTTGATGGCTTGTGTCAACCTATTGGTGACTGATTGCTGCCCTGGGCGCTCTGCCTTTTTTTTCCCGTTTCCACCCTCCCCTGTGCTTGCAGATGGCTTAATCATGACTACTGTTCCCTCCCCCTCCTCCTCCCCCTTAGTACTTCTGGGATAATGCTGCTAACATTCAGCCAGCCAGTCAAGTGTTACAGCACAGAGCAGGTAGCCTGGCAACTGAGAGTATAATACCGAACAGATGGTGTTCATACAGCATGATGGACATCACACACAGCAGCCTGAGACAATCCAGGAATTCTCCGGTGGTTTGAGGCCTCTTTACACAAAAAACGTGCTCGCCAGCAGCTTTGGGAATAATTTCCACCCTCTCCCTCCAATCTGACACTGAACCACTGAAATGATTTCTTATTATTTCTGTTTTGCTAACTGCACGGAAGGACAGCAGTCTGGTGGCAGGTGAGATGACAGATGGAGGGCGAAACTCAGGGTATTGTGAATTAATAAAACCTTATGTTAGGCATAGGCAGAGAAAGGTTGTTCAGAACAACATACTTGGGAATGTTTGTGTGAGGGTGTTCTTCTGGTGGCAGCTGGGGAAAATTGTACAATGCATCAACTCCTTCCTGAGCAGCACTCTGGTCATTCATTCCCACATGATTATAGCAGAAGTGCTCGCAGCATAAAATCACTGAATGTTTTGGTTACGGAAGGGGTAGCTCTGAATGCTTCCACATCTCTCCCCCTTATTTTCCTCCCAAACAAAGAATCAACTCTTCTGCCACTGTTGAGAGCTGCAGGCACGCCACTGAAGCCACATTACACTGGCTCAGCTTCCCAATTCAACACAGTGCTTGCTAAGGAGACTCCTGACACTTCTTCCAGAGAGCATGTTGCTCTTTACTAATGAGCTCAGGAAGCTAAAACGTAGCCGGGCTGTCACATTTCTAACCCTGAACAATGCATAATCTGTGACTGTGGTGGGACTGGGAAGGAGGAGCAGAGAAGCGCAAGAAGTGATATTTTTCTGGAGAAAAGAGGTAGAGGTAAGGAAAAAGAAGGGGCTACAAAGGCTGAATGTAAGAACTTTCTTACAAAAGCAAAAGCATTCATATTCTCAGACGTGCAAATCTATACTCCAGAATGATGAGAAGAATACACAGTTGAATTATTTAACCTTTCTGTCGTCCACTCACATCTTCCCTTTCCCCCGTTTTATTCCCCAAAGCTACCTGCCCCCCTCCCCCCTCTTGAGCAATGATTTATAGGTGAGGAAATGGGATTTTCAATGCTAAGGTCAGACCTTTCCTTGCCTACCTACCATTGCAAGAAAAACCCTGGGAAAGAGTTCCAGAGTTCCTGCAAGGCAAGCATGGGTGGGGGAGGGGGTCAGAAAAAAATGATACGTAGCAACACAGTCTGTCATTGCCTGCCTTAAAAAGAAAAAGGAGCTTTCTTCTGTATTCAGTAGTCTACATGTGTCTGTGATAGTTCAGGAATAGTATCCATATCCTATAACTTTTAAATCAGGACTCATTAGAGACCCTTTTGATGTATCTCTCTCTATTGTCTCTGTGATCCAATATGTAGCACGAGGTTTTAGAAGTTTGATATTAGATCTCTTTTTAGTCACAGGTTCACTTGGTAAATGCCCAAGCTGTACCTGAACAAATGCTCATGTTCTGGATGCATGTAACTGCAAAAAGAACTGTCAATCATCATCCAACAACCTGGTTGAAAATGATTCTCATGCTTTTGCAACTACCTTTTATGCCTGGCTGAATGACAGAGAGATGGAGAAGGAGAGAAGGAGGTCATTAGAATAGATCAGTCTGGTCTTCAAAAAGCAGCAGCCATAACGACACATTTCCACGTTCACACCATAATTTTTTATTCTAACACACTTTAGAGGGAACATTTATTCTTCTTCAGAACAGTACAGACTGAACTGTACAAATGCAGTCTCAAATGATATTTAGAAAAATGTTTTTAGTGCAGGATTTGTGAGGTGCACTGTGAGCTAAATCAAATTCAATTCAGCATTGATTAATGATTAAAAAAATCCCTCTATGCACAACGTTATCACATACTTTTCTACAAAAACTAGTACATGGACAGCACATGCTTCCTTTGAAACTTTAAAACAGAAGGCACTTCATATCAAAATCATGGTGGAGATAGTAGACAGGCTGTATTCAAGCTTTAAAACTAGGTAAGTTAGATAGACCAACTATCTAAGAAAAATAAATATAATTTCACTCATTATGTATGGTAGGTTGACCTGTTTCAGGTCATGGCAGTACAAATACAAAGATCATATGAGGTCAAAGCATCTGTTAATTTTATTTGCAAAACTTGTCCATCTATAGAAATAGCTATCTGAGAATTTTCTCATGGTGCATCTGTCTTTTGAAATGAGTGGTGATCAGAGACAAAACCTGTTCAAAAATGATCCTTTGTCTTTCAATTACTAGTTTACAATAAAGTATCTTTGTTTTCTTGAACTTCTGCTAACTTTTTAGCAAAATAAATTTTGGTTGTACTATCTGCTTGAAAGGATTGTTGCTATTTTATTCTGTGACTTTGCAGGATTTATTTTATTATTTTCACGGGAGGTTCGGCTTTTTCAAAATGCCATCAGTATTTAATATCATTTCTGCCTTAGGATTATAACTCTACCTGAGCAATAAACAATCAGTGGCAACACCTTGAAGAAAGGGATAGGAAAGTATGCTTTTTATCATTGGATGACGAAATGTAGAAAAAATGCCACAAAAATAAACTGCATATTAAATGTTTGCAGTTTGTAGATAAGATAATTCCAGAGGCTGCCCAGAAATAATAATAACATGGATTCCTAGAAGGATACAACTGATGGAAACACTTGAATTGTCAGAATATGCAAGTAATATTAAGACAGAAAGCCCACCACACATCAAAGTAAAGTCTTGAAAAAAGCTGCTTTGTAAGTATTTTGCTGACAAAAACAGAGTTTGCATCACTGACACTGGCATCTTTACAGAAGGTTATAAAATGAGACCATTTAAACATTAGAGGAAAGACACTGAGTCTCCCTTTGAAGTTAGCTCAGGTGTCAGGGATGGAGGTGTCTCATGACAGGTTGTTCTGCCTTGTCTTGAAAATTAATTTAACTGTGGCATTTCCAACAGCACTTTTTTTAATTCCAAGGGCGAAAGAATTTAATCCTTTCCAATATAAAGTCTTGATGGACTCTGCCCTCTAGAATACATCTTAGTCCTTGCACATCTCAACCCTTGAGAGAGAGTCGTTCATACTATAGGACAAGATAGGAAAGTGAAAGAGAACATGGGAGTAAAGCCAAGAAGAAACTTAAACAGAGGACTTGTGGTTTTTCTCCGCTGACAAATAAAGCAAGGGTCTCCAATCCTCGTTCCGTGGACTGACACCGGGCCATGGCATGCCAGAAACAAAGCCATGCAAACAAGCGAAGCCACATCCGTGGGATGCAGGCAGCATGCGAAACTATGCCCCCCTCCCATCCGTGGAAAAACCTCTCTCTGGAACTGGTCCCTGGTGGCCAAATGGTGGGGGGCCATTGAGATAAAGCATGCTTCAGTTCACTTTTAGATTTAGATAGTAATTCTAGCATGATATTCCAGACACAAGATAATGATATTTGTTCTATGTAATGGATGGGCAATCAACTAGAAAACATATACACAGAATCTCACACATTGACTTTTACCTTACTTTCTTTCAGTTCAGTTGTATTGTTTAAAAGTCTAGGCAAGTATAAAAATAAGAAAGCAAACACATTACAAATAAAACAGAAGGCAAGCAACAATAAACATGAAAAAAACTGAAATTATTAATCACAATTTAAAAAATATAAGTAAATCGCATTCTACTAGATTTAACCTAAAGATAAAATTAAGTTTCTTTTTTTTAATGTGGATGGAGAGGAAAGCAAGCCTTATCCCTATAATAAATGTCATGCTACATAAAATGTTGGATAAGGACAATATAGGTATATTGTTTTTCAAGAAAGTAAGGATGCAATAAAGTTGATTCCCCCCCCCCCAAAAAAACCCTAGCTTTTAAAAAAAATAATCATGTAGTTATCGGCAATAACAAAAAAGGGGGTCACTGGATTATCTGTGCCTCTTAAATGTTAGCACCAACTATTAGTCCAAGCTAGAAACCAGTTTGAAATCCAATTTTCTTTTATTCCAGGCCTTTGCTTGCTTGCCAGGAGTAAAGAGGTATTAATAGAGCAAGGGACTACCTACACTGGAAAACAATCATGCAAATATGTCCTTCAATTAAAAGTGGCGAAAAGGAAAACTCAAATCTTCTTTCCCTTGTGAATAAAAACAACATTCTTAGCCAAAAACCCCACAAGAGATAAAAGCTTGAATCAGACAAGTCCTGATTCAAATCTCATTTTTCTTTTAGCTGGCATATAAACTTTAAAACTAGATATATACTGAAAATCCTGTACTGAGTTTAATAGATAATTCCTGTGCATAAAAGAATTTCCTATCTAATCCTCCACAGGACTGAGAAAATATTGGAAAACAGCTACTAGTCACAAACATTACTGGACTAAATGAATCAAGAGTCTTCTTCAGTACAAGACGGTGTCCTGTGCACCAATTAATAATGAAATAATATATGTGTTGTTCTCTGACCTTTCCAACATACTTGATCAATGTGCTATCATATATAACACTGCGGTTTATACAGATAACCCTTGCAGCCTTGATTATTGCCACATAAATCTTAGATCTATGGTATGTGGCCTTTTGTCAGCTGAGGACTATACTTGGTCTTGAAATGGAACATTGGGTGATTCTGTACATCCTAAAAAGTGAACAAGACCAGCACAAACAAGTGAGTAGCGGGCTAGGGCAACCACTAAATTTGTTTTAAAGATAACAAATATAATTTAAAAGGGTGACATCCATCCATCCATGCATTCCCATCACATTGTTTGTTTTGGGGTAAGCACTGTTAAAAACAGCACAGAATTAGTTGTTTTTTCCCCATTTTGTTCCTCGTGCAATTTTTTATTTTCTTCAGACATGAAGTAGCAATAACTAAAATAGCTTCAGAAATTCTTTATCTGCTGTGCTCTTTGGATTCTTTTACACACAGACACTTTTTTTGTCTCATTCTTAACTATCTTTTTTCAGGGGGGAAAAACTATTTTTTCAAGCCATGTTTTAGTTTATGCTAATTTTCATCCAGTATTTTCTCTTTTTCTTTAAGATTATTGAGTAAATGGTTCTCTCTCAATTTCTTATTTTGAAAATATTCTCAAGAACCCATTTTCATCAGGATTGTATGGCTCAGGTTGTCATTAATGTTCTGGTGACTAAAGAAAGCCATAAGTATTAAAGATGCTGGGTTTCTCTGTGCCATTTTGATATTCTTCATCACCACATTTAGTATTTTCTTTATGTTCATTAGGTGTTGACAACATTGGATTTTTTTTTTTACTTTCAGTCTTATAATTCCCATCACATGTCCACCCCCCTTACATGGAAGGGTCTTTGCATTTCTTTATCTGTAGATGTGCTACAATATTTGATTTTATGCCCACTTTTGTTTGCCTTTTATAATTTGTCTTTGAATTCTTTGATTTCCTCTTTTAAGTTCAACTATCATATTTTCAATTCAAATTTTTCTTCTCTGCTGTGGTCATGGATATGTGTTGTGATCTTCCGTTTCAAAGTTAAATGTGTTTCCACAAATCTAAATTAAATTCAGACAAGATTAAATTTATTGATTTTCATCCCATTGTCCTTTCTTGCCTCCTCCATTTCTTTTCCTTTTCAGCTTCTGATTTCACCACTGGAACAAGAATTAAGGGTTCTTATCAAGGAGAAACATTCTTTAAAACTTTTCATTGATAAAACCACTCTCCAGCTTTTATCTTCTATATATGCAAAGAATTTTCTTATTATTAAAGCAATCTGTGCCATAGTGGTATATTGTTTGGATTACTGAAGCAGTTTGTTAGCAGACCTTCCTGACACTGTTGAATGGCTATTACATGTTTTAAAGTCTTTTTCCTATTAAGCCCCTTCTTTTTGGAATAGATTTCTTCTAAAATTACATTTGGAGTTTGATCTACTTAAGTTTAAATGGGTCTTGAAACTTTTTTTTTTTACATTATTAATGAAAGTACAAGAAATATTCATTTTGATTGCAGTATCAAGTATCATTTTAAAATGCGGTCATGCTGAGATTGAATCATGAATATTAAATTGATTGGATTGATTAAATTAATTGATTGAAATTATTAAATTGACACACAAATAAACACTTTTTATTATTCTGATGTTACTGTTGTCTGCTTATATTGCATTTTGGTATACTATTTGGAGGGCACGCCTTTGAATCAGGATTGACTGTCTGGACTAATGCCTGCAGTTTTCTTGGCAATATTTGAGTACTGCCTGAGAGTGACTGGCCCAAGGTTACCCACCTGGTTTTGTGCCTTAAGTGGGGCTAGAATTCATAGTCTCATTTCCAGCCTAGTGTCTTAATCGTTACACCAAATTGGGTCTCCTTAGGTTGGGCGCTGGCAACCTGTGGCTCTGGAGCCGCATGTGACTCTTTGGGCCCCTTGCTATGGCTCCCTGCCGAACTGGATCCCACCACTGGCTGGCCCTGCCCCTCGCCTTCCCCTCCCAATCACTCCTCACCTGAGAAAGGGCAACGGCGGTGGATGGAGACTCGCTCCATATTCCAGAGCGGGAGCAAAGCAGCCCTGTACTTGCCTCTTCTTCCAGCCCTTGTTGGTGCTGCACGCACCTCCATTGCTTGGGGAGCCACACAACTTTCTCTCCACCCTGAGACACTGGCCCAGCCTAGCTGCGGCTGATGCCGGTGCTCTCGCCACCTCCATGGCCTGCTCGCTGCTCTTGCAGCTCCTTGCACACCACACTTAAATTTATCGGGGGAAACTTACATTTATTGGGGGAGAAGGCGTCCCCTGTTCCTCCTGGAGCCCATTTCGACGAGGAGCATTGGTCGCTCAGGGAGATGTATGACTTTATCTCCACCCTGCGATACTGGTCTGGCCCGGCTGCAGCCGATGCTCTGCATTTTAATGGGCTCCAGGAGGAGCAGGGGATGCCGTCTCCCCCATTGTGAAGTGTGCTAAATTTAAGTGTGGAGAGAAAGTCGCATGTCTGCCCGAGCAACCGAGGTGCACGCAGCACCAGCAAAGACGGAAGAAGAAGCAAGTACAGGGCTGCTTCGCTCCTGCTCTGGAATATGGAGCGAGTATCCATCCGCCGCCATCACCCTTACCTTCTCAGGCGAGGAGTGACTGAGAGGGTGAGGGGTGGGGCCAGCCAGTGGTGGGTTCAGTCGGCAGGAAGCCACAGTAGGAGAAGGAAAGAGCTTCATTTATCGGGGAACCTGAAATGACATTTGACTTAAATCATATGGTAAAAAGCACCCAAAGAAGAAGAAAGAACATCAACAAAATAAAAAACAAAGACAGAGATGAGAGGGAGAGGGACATGAAAGAGATGACACGGAGAGGGAGAAAGAGAGAGAGAAAGAGGGAGAAAGAGAGAGATGGGACAGAGAGAGATGAGAGAGGTGTGTGTGTGTGTGTGTGTGTGTGTGAGAGAGAGAGAGAGAGAGAGAGAGATACCCGTTTCCCACAGAAAAGAAAACACTATGAGCCACAAAACCTGGGGGTGCGTGTCATGTGACTGGGTGGCAGTGAGTGATGTCAAGTTGGCCACGCCCACCCAGGTTTTGTGGCTCCTGGTGTTTTCTTTTCTGTGGGAAAAGGGTGCAAATGGCTCTTTGAGTGTTTAAGGTGGTAGACTCCTGCTTTAGGTAGACATACATGAAAATTCTAATATTATTATTAGACTGTCTTGTGGGAATGGTCTGCATGCACCTTGGAGCTTCTGGATTTGAATACATGTCTTAGATGCTTGAATTGATGTGCTTTTAATATGAACTTCATTCATCAACAAACTAGACTAGCATATACTGACACTATTGCTAATTCTTGCTCTGTCTCTGTTGCCTCTACATTAACTGTCTTGCCTCCAAAGGAGAAGCAAGAAAGCATAACAGGTTTAATACACCTTGAGGTTGTCCTTGGGTGGTGTTGGAATATGAATAAAACACTATTTTAACACAGGAACAGCTAAAGATACTTTTGCCTGTCTCATTCATAATCTGAGGATGATACGAGAGCAAACATAGCAGACAGAATATAGGGCCAGGGCATATTTACATCACAGTTAGGTGCAAATGGGGAAAGGCTCTGTTTTTCCTTGTGATCAGCAAGGACAGAAAAGATATGTCACAATAGCCCCAAATAGCTGTTTCAGATTCCAGACATCTTGTTCTGGTCAAATGCTACCTTCTAATGATCTTTTAATTGCTTTATGAATTGATTCCCTCTACTGTCTTTTTAATGCCTCCATTTGTAGACCAAAGTGCCATCAGTCAGCCAGATAATATTTTTTTTGGCAGCCACTATAAGGAACAAAAGCAATGGGAGGCAAAAGAGAGAAGGATCAGAAGATATGCTGCATTGTGACATCACCAAAAGCTTTCCCATTTCTGTCCAATCCCATGTAGCAAATACCTTCTGTGGCAGAAGCCTGAAGCCAAACTAAATATAGCTCACATAGGCACTCATATAGAGCAGCCATTCTGCCCACCCTCACTTTTTATTTCTCTCTCTCTCACACTTTTGCCTTGAACAGCTGTATGCTGCTGCACAATCTATCATATCATCAATCAAGTTAATGCTAATCAGATCAATAGGAATATAGTCTCTCCAAGGCTTTCCAAAGTCTGCTTTTAGAATGCTAAAGATTTAAAATAAATCAAAACAGACTGAATCCTGCAAAAGTAATGCCTTAAGAAAACCAGTAAACTTAAATGTCAGCACATTGCAAAGGTGTTTACTTTAATATAGGCTCCGACGTCTGGCTGATCCATATAAGCAAATATATGCTGTTCCACAACAGTCAATAGTTCATATACAGTCTTTCCCTCCATTTAAAATGATTGTGTCCAAAGTGATGACAAACATTCACATCAGGGATGAAATTCACTTACCTTTCCCTACCGGCTCACAAATATGAGCGCGCGTGCGCACATGCTCGCTACAGTCACGCGTGCCTCCTCCACATATGCGCAGAGGGTCAAAAATGGGATGTGATGACATCCAGGCGGGTGGGTGGAGCCTCCTGCAGCCGGTGCTACCGGATCACGTGATCCGGATAGATCCAGCTGAATTTCACCACTGATTCACATTCAACAATGTAGCTCCTGAATGGTACACATGTCATATTTAGAATGTTTCTTAGCAATTAGGTCAAGGATCTTTGATTTGTGGAAGCCTATCTTGTGGAATTGCAGGTCTTTCTTTTGACCTTAGTGATTAGGGCTATGTGCGGTTGGTGGAATTCATGCAAAAATTCAAAAGAACACAATAGCAGATATAGAAAATCTACATACCTGTGTTTAAATGCCAGGTTTTTGAGATTTAAAAAAAATCAGACCATGATAAACCACTTCAGAATTTTTCCCACTTTTAATATAACGTATAGGCTATATAATTCAATTGAAAAACAAACTGAAATCTTTTTTGGGGGGTGGGAATGTCCACTGTACACATTCAGAGGGCTCAAGACAACTACATCATAACTATCCAGCCAGCAAAGGAAAAGTAGCTGTTGCTCTAAATTTAGGTTAACATTGGTTCCTGCTTCTGGTCTAAGCAACAATTGGCATTCCTGCCTGGCATTACTGGCTGTATTTAAAGTCAAAACCAATCCTTCCTGCAGCAATGGCAATTCCAGGATTTTATGAAAGTCAGAGGCAATATATATTGAGATACCTATACAGCATACAGTGTTTTGACTTTCTTAGTATTTACTAGTGAAGCCTGATTTGCTAATTTTGCTAATGTTCCAAGATGTGTTTTCAAAAAGCTATACCTTGATTTTATAAATTTACAGTTTGTTATATGCATGAGTGTGCAACGTATAAACCTAATCTTCCCCACCTCCTGAAACACACATACATAACATAATTAACCTTATAAGCTGCCCAGAGTCACCTTGTGGTGGAGATGGATGACAAATTTAATAATAAATAATAATATAAACACTGCTCTTTGAAGACGAGTTTGCAGGAAGGTGTCTCCTGCGTTCCCTAACCAGATCTGACCCGAAGGCTGATCTGTTCTAGGGTTCAAAAATTATCCACACCTAGTCTAATTATGGTAATGGAGGAAAAGTATAAAACCTGAAATTCTAATCTTTTATTGCAGACACCATTCTTGATTCTAGTAGTTTCCCAAATTTTTGTCCTGGTGCATTCTTTCAAAAATAAAAATCATGTAAAAGCCAGAGTGTCAAAATAGTATTATCTTTCTACATGGTAGCTACATATGCCTGTAAAACCTCCTCAAACCCGCACTCATAAACAGTTCTATTGAAAGAAAAGGATTTTATTAGACTCACGAAAAAGCATAAAACAGTTCTTTTCCTCTGCCATTGCTAGTGAAAATTAAGTCGTTTTCTGGTTTTGCCTGGGAACAAATAGAAACTAAGAGTTTCCTTTTTTTTGTCATAGAAGATCATTAACTTTGTTCAGTTTTTACTGTTACCACTGATGACATTGTACCTATTTTACTGCCCTTTCCATTCCCGCCTAGGATATCAAAAGGTATTTTGCCTAGGATGGGAGTGGGGGAACCCCATGCTTAGTGGAAAGGGGCAGACTGAGCAGAAATTCCCTACTTGCACATGTGATATGTTGTAGTCATCTATCAAGTATGACTCCAAAGTGGAAATCTGGAACATTTCAGGAACTGCTAAGAAAAGTGTTTTGAACCAAACTAAATAATTTAACTTGGTTGAACCCTATTTTGTAGACACTGTTATCATGTACAGTCAGTTAAAGCTTCAGTCTCTTCTATACAATCACACATACCTATGGTTTCAAAACTGTACACAGATATATTTTCACAAACAAGTTAAAGATTGCATGATAAGGTGGGCTAAAAAAATTACAAATGATATACAAATACAGCAATAGGAAAATATGTGGACAAAGGGAGTTGAAATTTATAATATGTTACAATCTGAAAGATAATTTCTATAAAATGATGCATAGATGGTATTTATCACCACAGAGATTGTCAAAAATGCATAATGGACCTGATAATATGGTGGAAATATAAACACCAACAAGGGACATTTTACCACATTTGGGGACTAGTAAAAAAGCTAAAAATTATTGAACTGAAATATATACCATATATATTAATTCAAACGGTCAATATACAATTCAGACAAGATACATTTTTGTTAGGGCTGATGAACAAAAGTCTGGAAAAATTGCATGGTATTTTGTTCTTATATATGACAACAGCAACAGGACTTTGGCCCAATATCCGAAGAATTCGACAAACGGAGGTTGACAAAGCTGATGGAATTGGCTATAATGTAGAAAGTGACACTCTTATTTGAATAAAGACATTGGCTAAATTGGAGGTCCCTTTTGGAACTTTTTGCATGAAATAAAAAATGAAATGATGACATATGCTTTGGATCAGGGGTGAAATCTAAAATTTGTTACTACCAGTTCTGTGGGCATGGCTTGGTGGGGGGGATATGACTGGGTGGACGTGGCCAACTTTTTTTTTTTTTTTTTTTTTTACTTTTAAAAGCATTTTTTCTACAGCCTCTTTGGCTGAAGAGGTTGCAGAAAAAAAATATTTTAGGAGCCTCTGATGATCAGGCAACTCAGCTGGGATCATCAGAGGCTTTTAAAGGGATTTTTTTTTCTACATCCTCTTCGGCCGAGGAGGTTGTAGAAAAAATGCTTTTAAAAGCCTCTGATGATCCCAGCTGAGCCGCGCAATCATCAGAGGCTTTTTTTTTTTACTTTTAAAAGCATTTTTTCAGCTGAAGAGGTTGTAGAAAAAATGGTTTTAAAAGTAAAAAACCCAGCCTCTGATGATCGCGCGGCTCAGCTGGGCATGGGGACGGGACACAGGGATTTTTGCTACCGGTTCTCTGAACCACCCGCTGCCATCACTACCGGATCGGGTGATCTGGTCCGAACTGGGAGCATTTCACCCCTGCTTTGGATTATTATTAGTATTTATAGACGATTACAAAATTGAGGTTACATTGTAATTGTAGAGCAAGAGCTTAATTCGCGTTTAATTTTATATTTGCTGCAAAAGAGGTCATTCTTTTTTTATGTTTTTTTTTCTTTTTATATTTTTTAATTGTTTTGCATCTCTATCTGCGATTTCTGTGTACATTCTAACTTCTTTTCTATTCTCTCTTTATTATTAGTTTTTGTTAGTTTTTGTTATTTTTTTTTACTTAAAAACATCTTAATAAGTTATGGGTTTTTTTAAAAAAACAAAACAAAAACCTGCACCTAGGTATATTTTCCAGGAAGCTTCCTTGGCTACAAAGTCTGTATATACTTGAGGATCAGTACTTCTTTCATATTCATAGCCAAATGCTGAAAAACAAATGCACTAAGACCACAGTCTAATTATCCATATTTACTCTAGAAATACATCTTTTGTTGTCTCCTACAATTTTGAAAGGTAATAACTACTTGTTCTGTATACTTTCTTTTTCATTCTCTGGCACACATTTTCAATTACAAACCATCCTACTATTTTCATAGAATTTCCTTCCACTCTTTATTTGGAGCTTTTATCTTTTTCAATTTCCATAATTCTAGATGTCTACATTAGGATGATTAGAAACAGTAGACTAGCCCAGATATTAAGGCCAGGTAGTGTATATTAATCAAGCTATTTTTCTTTGTTAACGTATACAACTTATTGTATATTAAAAAGAACATGAAAGCACGGATTTAGTGGAAATAAAACTGAAAGCAATGAAGAATGTGTTTAACTCATTGGGAAGAATGTATTCTTCCATCAGTTGTTGGCAATTACAGGCTAAGCTCTACTTCTACATTCTGCAGTTCACCCTCCAGCTGCAGGACTGTATTTGGCAGGAATCTGTAAAATTCCTCTAAGAAACTTAATTTGCATCAATTCAAGTAACCCATAATTAGGCTAAAGGATAAACTATGCACCACTCAGAAATTACATAATTAAAAAAATATTAAGGAAATATAGTAAACAAAATAATAACATTATTCTTTTTCTGTGTGTGGTGGTATGTACTGTATGTACCAATGATTTTACCTAAAATAGTATGATAGTAGTGAGTACTGAGCTCCTTCGGTCTACTTGCACATTCTATTTGGATTTTATTATGTGTGGGTAATCTACAGTTAGATTCGTAATCCAGGACTTGTGGAAAATAATTCAAGTCCTAGCCCAAGAATTATTAAGGTAACGTCTAAGAATTTAGGCAGTTCCAAAAAGGGTGGTTTTATGTAAAATTAGAGTGTTTGGGCCTGATAAATTCAATATTTCTAGATATTGAGGAAGTCCTTAGGTATTGTTCTAAGGGCTCCATTCATGATTGGTATAACAATGTCTGTCTTTCTGCGTTCCCCAGCTGACAGTACCTTTTCTGCCATATTGGGTAAAATATCCAATCTGGAGGTCACAAGGGCATGAGTGACAATGTGCAGGGCATAGGGATCTGTAGAAAAAAAAATGCCCACTCTACCAGTGCTAATTAAACACCTAATTAGTTGTGAATTACTCAAAAATCATAGCGATATTTGCCTTTACCTTATCCATGCTTACCTGAGTATGTGCTTCATACCTTTATTAAACACCAACTTAGGCTACATCCAGCTCTATTAAAAAGCCACAAAATATGAACTGTATTTGCACATCATGCAAATGAGTGTATAAGATGTATAGTTCCCAAACTACTCTCCATAGATTAATTATGTTTTCCAAATACAGGACACATCTATTTCTAGTGGCTGTAAACCAGAGTTGAAGTAAAGTTTGCAACACATTAATTTTAATTAAATTAATTAATTAATCTAGTAGAACATTAAAAATTAAAGTATTCTACCCAAAGTTTCATGTTCACCCAACACATTTAACCATTGCTGAATCACAGATCAAAGGATGGAAGCAAGATCTAGGAGGATCCAGCAATCATACCTGGAACAGTGGTACAGCATATTAACTGCTTAAACATTTGATCATTAAACAAACAATTCCAGAAACAATCAAATATAGCCCTGTATGTTATACATAGTCCTTCATATTATACTAACCTTAAATGTAAACCATCTTAAGCATAGAACTAATAAAACATGCTATAGATTCCAGCTTCTCTGCTTAAAATACCCAGTGCATATCTAAACAAAATATTATTGTATTGGATGATTGTATATCATCCTCATACTCCACACTAACAAAAATCCAACTTTTCCATTTTTTCACAAAAACATTACTATTGCTCTCAGTGCATTCATATCTTTCTGCAAGAACTCCTCAAATTTTCCACTGTTCTTCTGCATATTTATCTGTAAGCCGCCTAGAGTCACCTTATAGGGGAGATGGGTGGCATAAAAATATAAACAAACAAACAAATGAATGAATGAATGAATGTCTTCTCTGTTTCTGTGAATATTGCTCTGTGAACCTAACCTCATGAAGTGTTATATTCCTTTGTTGATCTTTTATTTTTAAAATAAATTGCAGTATAAATCAACTCTCTTTTATGTCAAGTGTTAACTATTTGTTCTGTTCTTCTGCATAATCTACCATGCTTTCTTTTCCTGAAGCCCTATTTGCTATGGTCTTGAGTATTTGACAGAAGTTTTCTGTATGCAGCCAATTTCTTTTGCTTGAATATCTTCCCTCCCCGTAATACACATGTGCATGGTCTCCCCTCCTCCCCTCCCTGCATATATACATAAACATACACATAATGCAACATTATTGTGGCATGCCGTTAGCATCACTTCCCAGCAAAAACATTTGGAATTAAGGATATAACATTGCAAAGTTAAGACATTCTACCGAACTTCTGCCTAGAGTAGCCCCACGGCGAGATAGGTGGCAAATAAATTTAATAAATAAATAATAAAATTACTAAATACAAAATAGGATTCAATTCTTTTGTTTTTGTTAATAAAGTACATTATTACATTTACATATTTTATTTATTTATTTATTTATTACATTTCTATACTACCCTTCTCCTGAAGGACTCAGGGCAGTGTACAGCCACGATAAAATAATACCAACACAAAAATTAAAAAACAATTTAAAATAATTTAAAGCATTGGCCGTATTTAAAACCCCTAGCTAAAACCCCTTTAAAACCATTTAAAACCCACTTAAATTAATTCATTCATAATATGATTATAATGGCCATAATGTAAAGAGATGTCTGCTCCTTGGTATAAAGATTATGATAGATCTAGACCAAATAATAAAATGCAGGTTTATATTGTCAAGGCCATCATTGCACCAGGTTTATACTGCCAAAGTCACTGTTGCTCCAGTTTAGCAAAATTGGTACTTTTAAACTGTCATACTGAAAAAAATCCCTGAAAATACTTAGGGAGAATAGATAATTCAACACTAGTTGAAATAAAACCAGACTAGTCACTGGAAGCACCAATAATGAAGCTCAAGCTTAAATATTTTGGCATATAAAATTAAGGTAGGAGTCACTGAAAAAGACTCTTGTAAAATCAAAGGCAGTAGAAAAAGAACCTGAAAGAAAACAAAGAGATATTGGTAATCCAAACAGAAGCTTACATGAAGGCAATATTACAATTACAAAATCCTGGGGAAATGAACTCTAGTCACAAAGTGACTGAAAAATTGAACAACAACAAACATATAAAGCAGTGAAGAATTCGATGCATCAAACTAAAATTTGGTTGCAGCCACAAATGCAGAAAACTCATCTGAACAAAAGGTGGAAATCATCGTTTATAATGTACATTATTTAATGGCTTTGTCAAGATTAGCTCTTCACTGAGCATCCTGACTCCCCAAGAAAGAATGTATCTTAGTGTTGTAAATGATGTCAATAGCAGACAGGAAGAGCTCTCCTCTGGAGGATCATCATTTCACTTTCTTATTATTGCCAGGAAAAATGCTTTATTTAATTTTAACCCACTTGCAGATGTTGATATTTCGAGAGATTATAGGGCACATTTTCTCCATTGGATGAAGCTCTTGTCTCAGTCCTCTTCTTGCTCTGGAGCTTTAAGCCCTGCAGGAGAAATGCTAGCATGACAGTTTTGCATCCTTCTATGTCTATTTCCTGACTAGGAATGAAATTGACAATAGTTCTGTCAGTTTCTCTCTTCTCTTTTAGTTCTATAGCAAAAATATAAAACTCTTTTCTTCAAATGGAGTGGAGGTGAGACTTTTGCTGATTCAGGATTTGTAGCAGGTTGGAATAGGGTAATGATTTTTTAAATTCACGTTCTCAGCATTTCCAAAGGCAAACATTAAAACAAGAAAATTTGCCTCCAAACTGCTTTAATATTTTGGAGAATGCAAACAGTAGGAAGTCCCATGTGTGATATATCATTAGCAACATTAATAAGACAAAGACAATTAAAGTCAAACTTAGTTGGAAAAAAAAATGGGACCACTAACTTTTGCTGGGTATACCTTTAGGAATGTCTTAACAATTTTAAGGAATTTGCTTATTATTCAAGATGGACTGATTTAAACTCTCATCAAGAACTTTTTAGATCTTATATCAAACTATTTCATATTCAATGTAATTAGTGCTAGAATTAATAAAATATCATTGCTAGTATAACTAAATCATGGAGGAGCACGCCTACTTGTATTTTAAGTTCATCTACAGAAAGTGTTTCTGCTCAGAATATCACTAAGAAATTAATGTTCCTATTTTACTGTTTAAAAACACTTCATTGAAAACAGGGGTTTGTTTCATACAAGTGTAAAGAAATCCCACCCATTCGATGGCTTTTTTCTGCCTCCTCCCTATCTAGCAGCCTTTGTTTTGAACCTCTGTGAAAAAACTGAAATTTGCAGTCAAGGATTCTCAAGTTTGTGACGAGGGGGAGCCAGAAAAGCACCGAAGAGAATATGTATTCAAATAATCTACTTTAAAAACTTTTTTTAATGTAACATTCTTCCCACAGTGACTTGTGAAATAAAAGCATATAGTACAGAACCTAAAAATCATTCACATACTACTAAAAGTCTTCCATTTGCTTTGACTGGGTGAAGCAATGCATTATGGGGAAACAGTTTTTGAACTAAGGTGTCTAAAATCCAGAACCCACGACTCTTGTGTAATTGAAATTTGGCAAATTGTATAAAACATTTTATGACATAATATAAAATGTCTTAAAATATTTTCCTGTGGTCAATTCTTGGCATGTGCTATACATTTCAACGTGGCCTACTTTCAAGGCAGATACATCTCTGAATATCTCCCTGAATCTTTAAAGACTTTTTCCAGGGAAGGCAGTAACATTAGAAGCTCTGCCATTGTTTTTCTTATGTGTCTGGTTCTATTCAGGCCTGTGGGAAGCTGGCAGGAATTAATTGGAGATTTGGAGGGATCTGGTAAGGAAGTATCTCTGAAATGACTCTGAAGTCATGGGTTGTTTAGTACTAAATATAAACAGTGTGAGTACAGCCATACATGAATTCTGATTAAACTTAACAGACTGTGCCACTACTAGAATAAACACTGCCATAATGACAAAGCTGAATTCTTATAAGAGAATACATGGATATTGTAGGGAAATGCTCCCACAATCAGAGTCCCTTTTTCCATTTATATTTATCTTTGGCCTAAAAGAAAAAATATCAAACCAGGTGGTATATGTTACGGTATCAATTTATCATCTTGTGGTTGATATTCCCAGGATCTCGGATCTCTTTAATGGAAAATAATAGGATTTAATCCATAGTAATATAGGATTTTTTTTTAATGAGACATAATTATAAAATATTATGACTTGGTCATAATCTATACAATCTTGCAGGACAGTGTGGGGCCCACATGTATCAGAAGAACTTTTATCACACAGCACTGAAATGCCCTAGATCCGTGATGGCGAACCCGCCACAGGTGGCACGTAGAGCCATATTGGTGGGCACGCGAGCTCAGCTCTGGCATGCATGCGTGCTCCAGCCAGCTGATTTTCAGGCCTTCTGGGCCCACCAGAAGTCAGAAAACACACTGTTTCCGGCCTCCGGAGGGCCTCTGGGGGGGGGATGGGGAAGGCCGTTTTTGCCCTCCCCAGGCTCCTAGAAAGGCTCTGGACCTGGGGAGAGCAAAAAATGGTCCTATTGGGCCCACCGTGCCATCGTGTGCCAAAAGCGGGGGGAGCACGGAGGGGGGAAGGGCACATAGAATTATGGATGTGGGCACCCCACCATGCTCCCCCCACTTTTGGCACGCGATGGCAAAAAGGTTAGCCATCACTGCCCTAGATTCTTGTAGTAGTAGAGTTAAATCCAATAAAGCTTCTGATGAAAGAGCTTGTTGTAGTTACAAGGAAAAACCAATCCTGAAGAGTTCATTAATAACAGCTAACAAAACAAAACAGGAGAAGGAACAGATGCCTTCCAACCTATCAGTAATCAGGAAATAAATAATATAAGGAGATGAGGTAGGAAGAATTCAAGACAATTTTTTGCAACATTCTCAAATAGTACAGACTCTTGAAAGTTGAAACAATGCAAGATTGTAGGAAGATTTCTCAATGTTCTCAGGATGGAGTTTTTGGTTGTCAGTGCTACTGTTTCAGCTTGTAGGATTTTTTCCTATCTGTGGGATCTGACCTGAGAATTGGTCATAATCCACCATCACGTGGAATTAATGTCTATTTGATGGCATTCAGCATTTTGCATCAACAAGCTTTTATATATTTGCATCAATGTGAGGATGAAATATTTCCAAATTGGCTACAATCAACCTGATTTTTATAAAAAATATCCTGGTTATTTTAAAATCAAATTCTCTTTTGCTGCCTTATTGTTTACTGTTAATAAGAAAGTCTTATTTGTAAATAAATCTTTTTTCCACATTGCTTTCTTCAATCTGTTTCCCAAAATGAACTTTTTTTCCAAAAAGACCAGGAATAAGTAGCCTTCATGCACAGTATTTGATTTTAGCTTAGCATGATATATAACCTCATTGATTATGGTTTGAAAAATATGATCCTTTTTAGCAGATGGGCGAGTTTCCATTTCATATTATACCAAAAGTAAACAATCCACTCTGTGCAGATTATGTCATTATATCTGGGGCACACATGTGCTAATTGGAAATTATTCAGGTGTAAAGGTAAAGGATGTTAGAGGGAATATAGAATATATTTTAACTATACCTTTTCAAAGAGCAAATGACTCATATTGTATTCATTTTATTGTTCTAAATGTGGCAGTAGATAGGGCAAAGAGCAAATGTGAATGTGGACAGCACCAGAGAAAAATTGGATCAGTTAGCAATTTGCCCATTTTTAGCTGTGTGTAAATGGAAAGAGTGAAAGAGGACATCTGAAAGTGAATTGTGATGTAATGGATTAAAACGGGTCTCTAAACTTAAATACTCAAAGAGCCATTTGGACCCATTTCCCATAGAAAAGAAAACACCAGGAGCCACAAAATCTGGGTGGGTGTGGCCAACTCGATGTCACTCAGTTCCACCAATCACATGACCCCCCCCAGCCACACCTACCCAGCCTGTCATTAGGGCAGAGAACCAGTTATTAAAAAATCACCAGGAACCACAAAATCCTTATGACGTATCTATTTGTCTCTCCCCTTCCTCCCTCTCTCCCTCCCCTCTCCCTCTCTCTCTGTATCTCTCTATGTCTCTCTCTCTCCCCCTCCCTCTCTGTATCTCTCTGTCTCTGCGCTGGCCGCTTCTCCATTCCCCGCCATCACCCTTACTTTTTTAGGCCAGGCGAGGAGTGCCTGGGAGGGGAACATGAGGGGCGGGGCCAGCCAGTGGTGGGATCATCTGACAGGGAGCCACAGCAGAGGGCCCAAAGAGCCGCATGCAGCTCCGGAGCTGCAGGTTGCTGAACCCTGGATTAAAAGTTTTGCAATCTGTAGTATACACAATACTGCCTAGAATAAGAATCTCCAATCTTCTGAGGCTACTTTAGAGAGGACATGGGATATATTTATGCTCTGTGCATCTGATAATTTTCATCTATTCATTGATGAGTTTTCAGCAAATGATGTGTGTTTTTAGACCTTGAAATATTTTTTACATTAAAAATCATGTCATTATGACTCCAAACGTAACCAAATCTAAGCTCTTTTGCTGCTTTGCTGAAAGTATCATCAGCATAACAAACAATAAAGAGCTAGGAATAAAAGGGAACAAAGAAGACCAGGTTTTGCATTGAAAGGAAGAAATCCTTGCTATCTTTAGAGTTTTTTATAAGTATTTATCTCCATGCATCACAGTCAATTATGTAGGGGTAGTCCTCGACTTACAACAGTTCATTTAGTAACTATTCAAAGTTACAATGGCATTGAAAAAAGTGATTTATGACTGTTTTTCACACTTACGATCGCTGCAGCATCCCCATGGTCACATGATCAAAATTCGGATGCTTGGCAACTGGTTCATAGTTATTAGGCTTGCACTGTCCTGGGGTCATTTGATCATCTTTT
Source organism: Pituophis catenifer annectens (assembly GCF_029215685.1). Taxonomy (NCBI): domain Eukaryota; kingdom Metazoa; phylum Chordata; class Lepidosauria; order Squamata; family Colubridae; genus Pituophis; species Pituophis catenifer. The sequence goes on from NW_027256888.1 coordinate 52,025,461, forward strand.
GTGATCTTCTGTCAAGCAAAGTCAATGGGGAAACCAGATTCACTTAACAACTACAATGATTCACTTAACAACTGTGGCAAGAAAGGTTGTAAAATGGGGCAAAACTCACTTAACAAATGTCTCATTTAGCAACCTAAATTTTGGGCTCGATTGTGGTCGTAAGTCGAGGACTACCTGTATTGGGTTGCTGGACAACTAACAAGTTCTCCCTGCACAGCTCTGCTAATAACACAAAGAAGACTTCTTAAAATTGCTATCAAGTACAGGTTGATCTGAGGTTCACTGTATCAACGGAAGGGAAACAAACTTGACAAAAGAGGGCAGACTTTTGTTGCATAAGCTCTTCTGGATAAAATTCTGCATTTTACATGCAGTGCAAAAACATCCAGCAACAATGCCAATTGGCACAGTTGCCATTAAATTGTGACAACTGGTCTGAATTCTCACTAACATCAATGATTAATACCCCGCTTTTTTAAACATGTGGATGTTATTTTAGAGGAGTTAGGATGCCCATTTTCTTCTATTCCTATAATTCTGTTATCTTTACACGTTAAAAAGGCCTTCATGAACAAAGGGAAACATCATAATGCAGTTCTTGATGCTCTCTTAGGTTGGTTGCTCACAGAAATTTCATTACCCAACTAAGAATCATCATCAGTGCTAGTAAATGTGGGTTTTCTCCCTGTTTTATATATAGTAGCTGTCCCTCCAAGTGTTGTTGGGAATGTGGTGGGATAATGCAATGTCTGTAAGCAAATGACCAAGCTCAGAGAGCACCGAGAACTCCACAGTTCAACCCCGAACTACATGTATCTCTCCTATTGAATTTCACAAAGGTTTGGTTGAAGCAGTTAGAATAGAAACCAACAATTCTTTTGTAAATATAGGAAAGTAGGTGACTGCACTGTGACAGCCAGCTAAATTGACCATGCTCTGCAGTGCCACTGGATGCTCAGGCTCCCTTTGATAAAATAACAAAAATGGCAGGCTGACAATAATTCTTTTACAACCCCAGTCACCAATATAATGTTGGCCTTTACATGTTTCTCAGCTGCTGACAGATTTGATCGACTTTTGCTGTCTCATTGCTGTAATGCATTAGCAGCCCTTTAACTTAACATAGGAGATATTTCTTATCCATCATTCTTTGCCCACAGAGAAAATTACATATTTTCCACCTTATATTCCCTCAAAGATTCAGGTGGCAACATTGTTGCATTGTTTTTCACAGAACTGTTTGACTACACTTTTTTGTAAAGGTTCTGGGTTTTTCATCATGCTAGTCAGGCCAATCTCTAGGAAGTTGAACATTTGATAGGATCTTGTTTACTCTACCTTCATGCCCCAGAAATCATTCCACTTTGCCCTTAACTATTACTATCTATTATTCCATTTTAATTTACTCTTCCACCAAGAAATTTAGAAAGGCAAACTCAATTCTCACCTAGAGAATATTCTTAGAAACATGCTGCAAAGACTGAGAATGAGCCAATGACAAGAGCTGTGTAGAAAATAAAATCTATAATGCTTCTGCAGAGAAAACTCATAGTTCACATCCATACAATCTTCCTGCTCTGTAGCAAAGATGTCCCAGTAATCATTTCCACAGGATATGTCCTCATGCCAGCACCTCTGTTGTCAACTCGCAAAGCATCCCTGGCCTGCTCTCAAGTTGCCATAGGCAAGGGGGATTTAATTAGGGCATTGGTCAGAACCTTGACATCTGTCTTATTGTCAGCTTGTATTCCCCAAACAGCTTTAGAAGCTCCATTCTGGAAGCAATTTTTCCCTCCTACATTGGCTCAAGCCCTTTCATTTGGACAATCCATAGTGGATGGAGGAGGCGGCTTAAGATGATATGGTCTGGGTAGCAATCTGTTCAGCCCTAATTCTCTGACATTTTCTACAGAAACCCTTCATTCCATCTGATCTCTGCATTGTGTGGTTTACAGTGATGGCTTGTCTATGACGCTCAAAGCCCAATTTGTACTTGGTTAAAATTAAACGGGTTGCTGAACTGGCCAATCAATTGTCATTGAATGCAAGCGCTGAAATTGACTAGCCCATCCTTGGCCTAACAATTGAAAGTGCAGTTGAAAGGACCCAGCTCCAAAAGACTGCATGATGGAAAATTCCCTTCCAGTGGTCACTATACCTCCTCTTTTCAATCAGGGCTCTTGAATGATGTCTATTTGAGTGTATAGACTGCAAGGCATCATGACCTATTCCACATCACATTTACTATGAGGCCAGCAATATTTGAGATGGCATGATTTTCTACAGCCCAGGATGAGGGAAGAGCATTAAAAACTGTAAAACTGGTGCTATTATAGTCAAGAGAAATTGTGCAGTAACTAATTTCAATGGATTTTATTACAAAATTAGAATGACAGATTATAAGCATAATCCAGAGTTTTTGTACCAGAATTTTGCTGTCTGGATCTCTCATAAAATTGAAAGGCAAAGAGAAAAACAATAAAAATATGCTTGAAAACACTCAGGCTCTGATATTAAGCACTTCTGTTTGTAATCAAAGTGGTACACGTTTTTATGCATGGCATGATAGAATGATAACTTCTATAGGACTAAAACAATCACATTTAAGAGTCCTGAAGGTGCTTACAGATATTACCTCAGAGGCTCTTTCTGTAATCTCTGATAAATCATGGAGGATGGGTGTAGTGGCAGAGAAATGGAGAAAAGCAAATATTATTCATTTTTTAAAAATATTTTGTTTAATATTATTAAACAAAAAGGAAGTAGTCAATTACAGACCACTCAGATTGATGGAAATACTAAGCAAAATTCTGTAAGAAATTTTAAGTAGTTTGTTTATGAGCATGAAGAAAAGAATGGATTGCTTGCTAGGATCCAGAATGGGTTTACCAAGAATAAATTATGCCAACCTCCTTTTTGACATACCATGTTTTCCCGAAAATAAGACCCTGTCTTATATATTTTTTTGAACCCTGAAATAAGGGCTTGGCCTTATTTTCAGGGGTTTTTATTATTTTGGGGCACAATTTGGGGGTGGGGAGAGGTGGGGAGGGGGAGAAGCGAGGGGCAGGAAGCCCTGCCATGCCCGCCGAGGGGAGAGAGAGAGAGAGAGAGAGAGAGAGAGAGAGAGAGAGAGAGAGAGAGAGAGAGAGAAAAGCTCAAAAAGGGCTGCTTTCTGCCTACGGGCCCTGCATGTGACGGTGGAGAATGGAGCTGGGGGGGTGAGGGACCTCTATGTGTGTGTGTGTCTGTGTGTGAGAGAGAAATGGGGGATGGACGGACGGACAGAGAGAACATTGCTGTCAGCCCTGGACAACTCTCTGAGGTTCGGTTGGATCAGATCTCTCTCTAGCTCTCTCTCTTTCTCACACACACAAATACACACCGTTCTTTCTTTGGGATCGCAGCACAGATGCCCCTGGCAGGATTGCAAGGCTGAAGGCTTCGGATGGAGCATTTTGGGGAAGTGTGTCTGTGCTGTGATCCCAAAGAAAGGACAGGCTGCAGGAAAATCCCCCCCCTTTTCCTGCCAATTGTTCTTTACTTGGATCGCAGCACAGACACACATCCCCAAAATGCTCCATCCGAAGCCTTCAGCCTTGCAATCCTGCCAGGGGCATCTGTGCTGCAATCCCAAGTAAAGAAAGAAAAAGGGGAAGGAGGTTGGCAGCTGGGGAGGCGCTGGGGAGATCTGGGCCGAGTTGCACAGCCCTCACTTGGTCAGCTGATCAGCGGGCAGCAATTATGGGGCTGAACCTCCAGGAGGTGACTGGGGAAGGGAAGGGCTGCCTCCTGTGCTGACCACACCCACCCCTTTCAATAGGGCTTATTTTCAGGGGAGGGCATATATTTATGCCCATTCCAAAAATCAGCTTGGCCTTATTTTTGGGACATGTATTTTCAAGGAAACACGGTAGTGACCAATTTAGTTGACCATAGGAATGCAGTGAGCAGAGTTTACCTTGAGTTGGACAAACATTCAATAGTTTCCTGTGAAATCCTATCAGAGACGATGGCAGCATGTCCTGAATGATACAACAGCTGAACAGTCATTGTCACTGAATGCATCTCATTGGCTCACCAGGAAGCCTCAAAGAAGCATTGAATGCCTTACACGGGGCTTTATTCTAGATCTGTTGTTCTGCTGTTCACTGTATTTATACAATCAGATGAGAGATTTTGAAATATGATTATGAAATCTATAGACCACACAAAAATGGGGAGGATACAAATACTTAGAAGATAATCTCAAGATTTAGGAGACTCTGGACAAGTTAGTTCAAAGGGCAGTCACCAGCAAGATGGATTTCAACAAACAAAAATGCAAGTTCCTTCCTTTGGTAGGAAAAATAAAGGCATAGCTACTGAGTAGCAGTATGTGTATAAAGGAACTCAGATTCATTTGGTGGATCATAAACTGAAGATGAGCCAATAATATAATGCAACTTCCAAAAAAAAAAAAATTCTAGTCTGCATCAATGTAATTTTAGTAATAATATCAAGAAAAATGATCATGCCTTTATATTGTGTGGTCAGACTACATCCAGCACCTTACATCCAGTACCAGGCATCACATTTTAGGAAGGATACTAACCAACTGATGTGTGGCCAAAGGAGAATAAAGATGATAAATAATCTGAAATTAAAAAAAAACAACTTATGGAATGGTTGAAATTTGGGAATGTTTAATCTAAAGATGAAAAGACTGCAGGGAGACAAGACAGCATCTGAAGTAAATGAGGCGGAACTGTTCAGAGTTGTTGCAAAATATATGGAAGTAGCAGATTTTAACTGGACAAGAAAATTTTCCTGATGGTGAGAGCAATGTGAACACTGCTCGTGGCAAGTAACGGAACAGACTGCCTCCAGAGCTGGTGGATTCTCTTTCATTGGACACAAGGGAGGACAACAGATTATAATACATTTCTGCATTGGGCAGGGCATGGGACTAGATCAGGGGTGTCAAACTCAAGGCCCATGGGCTGGTGCTTAAATCTGGCCTGTGGAGCTGGCCTGGAAATATCAGAAGACTGGCCCGTGATGCTTCTGCTGGCCAAAAATGGGCCGCGGGGAGTTGCACGTGGCCCGCCTGTTTTTGGCCTCCAGCAACACTCTGCTGGCCAAAAAGGGGCCAGGGAGGCTGAAAACGGGTCATGCGGGGCCTCTGCATGGCCCGTTTTTGGCCGGCAGAATGCTGCAGGAAGACTGGATGGGACTGGATTATAATTATGTGGCCTCAGGTAACTGCCTGATCTGGATAGAAAACAAGCAACATCCTATGTTAATATTACAGTGTAATGTCAGATTTTACATACTCTAGGTCCATTGCATCTACAATCAACAATTTATAATTAACAGCCATTTCTAATTACTATCCTGGAAATTTACCTCTGCTGTTAGATCTTGTATTATTGTGTTATTATGGTATTGTATTTTTATTATTAGTTGAATAATAAAAATACAATAGTATAAATAGTTTTTCTGCCTGGAAAAGCAATTTACTATTAAACAATAGGGTACAAATTTAGAAATAAAAAGTTTAGTTGAGTATGAAGAATAAATAATAAATGTTTGCCAGTAATATCTGGTAGAAGATATAGGAAAATGGTTATAGTAAAGAACTATGAAAGAGGAGGAAAGATAAGTAAGATAAAAAACTAGCTTCTCATACTAAAAACCAAATCATGTTTGAAATTGAGGGGGAGGGACTTGTAAACTCACTGTACATGCAATTTGCCAAATATTTGGTTGCTTGCTTTATTTAAAAAAATTATATAGCCACCCATCTTATATCAAACTCTGGGCAGTTCCCAGTCGAGAATTAAAACAATATTCATAGTAAAACAACATAAAAACTGGATTCAAACTATTAACACCATCAACATTAAAAACAAAAGTCTGGAACCAAGTTAAGCTCTGAACATGCAGTCACCTCATTCTATCTCTGCACTTCGGGGATTTTTTTTTCTGTAACTGCACTTCCACCCCAGTATACAAACTGCTACTAGTTATAGTAACTTGTTAATTGACATTCGGAATCAAAATTATGCTGGACTAAAAGTTCAGCTGTAATCGGACAGATTAATTTCTCTGCCAAGATAAACTAATTATCTGATTATCATACTTTTTAAAGGCAACCTTGCGTTTTTTTTTTTGTTTTTTTTTTTGGTTTTTTGTTTAAAAGCACTCTTCTGTTGATGCTGTCCTTGTTTATTTGGCCATGTGCTGCACAAAAGGGTATATTTAGCTTCTCTGTGTTTTGCAGGCCTACATCTTGTAACTCAACAGGAAATCTCTGGAGTCAAAGCTAAAGATACTGTGACATGCTTGGAAATTTATGACCAGCTGTAAAAAGGTCTGCTGTGGTGGTCAGAATACTGGAGCAGTCTGGTTTTTCAAATGAGAGAGGAGACTGAATTCAACTCTCCAATATTTTGAATTTGTGGCAGGCAAGGGACACTTGACCAGGCTTAAAATAGCAATTGAAGAAGCTATTCTGTTGTTTGAAGTGATACACAGACACTAACAAACTTAAAAACATAAAGTATGAACATCAAAGATTGAGAAGGAAAGGATACATTGGGGAATAGAGTAAGTAAAGTCTCTGTTTTATAGAACTTCTGGCTACGCTGGGGATGGTGTCATGTTTATCAAGAGACACAAGAATGGGATCTGAACAAACCAGCTCAACTATTATTTTTTAATATGGGAAAGTTGCTTCCTCCCATAATTCTGAAAGCTGGAGCTTTCTTCAGTACCTTCTATTACACAAAGTAATAGAAGGTTGCTACAGTCTTGATATACCTGCTCCTCAAAGACTTTTTGAGGATTCAATGGGTTCCAATCATTTTGTGAATCAAGAAAACTGACTTAGCTGGCAAACAGCAAAAGGAAAATGCTTGAGCTTATTGCTATATAGAATGTGGAAGTATTGAATGGTCTCTACTTAAAAGAGAGGAAACAGAAAATGCTTTTTCTAAGAGAAAACTCTGCTGAGTAGGGCAAGTCAATCTTTCACTCATGCCTTTCTCATTTTTTCCATCAGCAGCTGCAGCTGCTCAGAGCAGGAAAGTATGAACTTGTTTTGTTTCAAGTTTTCCTCCTGTTCAAATGTGCTTGGAACTCCATTTCCTGTTCTTGAAAGAATGGAAGTACTATACTATCAAGGCTAAAAATATTTTGACCAACAAAGGATGAGGATTTTCTTACTATATATAAATTAAAGCTCTGTATTCATTTGGTCCCAAAGTCATGTAGCATACTGACACTGGTTTATCCCACAAAACTGTCTGTTGTTATGACTAGTAATGTTGTGTTTTACTGCATGATTGCAACTGTTACAAGTGGAGTTATGCTGTACTACTAATACACTGAAGCTGAAAATCTGATTTACTGTTCTGAAAAGGTAAAGTCACATTTTCATTTTTAGTTTTTATTTTTTTATTTTTTTTATTCTCTGGCTCAATTTAAATTTATGTCTAAATCTTAGTAAGGTCTGTTTTACAACTGACAGATAAATGTAAAACATTTATATCAAGTCTATAACATGTGTGAACAGAAAATATTCTGCCCTCCAGTACATGTATCATGTATCAACAAGAAGGCAGCATCAACTCTAGAGGTGACTGACGGTGTTGCAGTGAGAAATATGTGAAGTGGTTCCTATAACATGAGAGAAACAATGGAGATGTCAATAACCAAAAAAACTCTCCCAAGTTTATTAACAGAAATATACAATGACATTAGATATATTATATAAAATTGATTATTGATAGCATTTATTTATTAGTAATAAATAATTAAATGCCAAAAATAATCAATTTTATGGAGCACTGAAAGATGTCAAAAGTATTTCAGACTTTCTCAGCAACAAGCTAAAGTAAAATGTATCTACAAATGATAATGAATTTCTGGCTGCAGGTTTTCAAAGTCTCTATCCATGTTCTCTTTTGCCATCTAAGTACTACCCTGTTTCCCCCAAAATAAGATATCCCCTGATAATAAGCCCAATCGGCTTTTGAGCGCATGGCAATAAGGCCAAGCGCTTATTTCAGGGTTCAAAAAAAAAAAAAAAATAAGACAGGGTCTTATTTTTGGGGAAACAGTATTGCTGGGGTTGTTTTGTCTGCAGTTTTGTAGGTATTTAATTTTTTAAAAAAATACAAAAGGGAAAGAATAGGGAGATGAAAAGAGAGAATGCAGGCACGAACAGTTCAATCCCATAGATACTGATTTTAATATGACTTAATTAAAAGACATATTAAATGACTTTAATATGACTTAAATGGAAAGGGTGTGTATAATTAAGTTTCATTGACTTAAAGGGAGTAAACACAGACGGTATTTTTTGGATAAATGTATGGTAAATATTGATGTAATTTTTTTTAAAATGAGCAGCCAAATTCGGAATCAGGGACAGCGTGTTCCATAAAATGGGAGAAATCCTTGTTTTCTGTTCTATGTCCCTTTTGCTTCAAGAGGCAGCACCTGTATAACTGCACAGTATGGAGGTCAATATTCTGGATAAGACGATCTTTGGTTATGGAATTTTGGGGCATGTTAAACATATATAAGTTTCTGTGGATCACAATACACTTCAATGGATTCTGTTCCATGAAACTCAACTTTACATCCATTTCATGCAAGTGGAAGAGAACAGATGAATTGGGAGAGAAGTCTCATAAGAATCCTTTCATGCTTTGGTTGTGCCTGTGATTGTCATTTGGGGACATGTATTTAGTGCTCCTCCAAAAAATTAATACTGGTAGTTCTAGACTTAAACAATCAAATCTAGTAAGTCTTTCAGAAGATCCCTAAATCCAAAATCAGAAAAAGCCTAAGTGGCAGATAACTGCCATTTTGGGTTAGTGATTTGTTACTTGTACAACTTGAAACATAAGCTTTTCTGTCAGACATGTGCTCAGAGGTGTCCGAATCCACCCCACCATATGTTAAGGTCAGAAATATACTTTTCCTGTCAGCAGGTGATGCTGCCTGGAAGGGAAAACATAGCTATAGGAATCTACCAATGTTTTAAATTGTTTCATCTAAAATTTTTAAGGATGGCACCAGTTACAAGCTTTATCAGTGACACAGATTAGAGCTCAGCCTGAGGGCAGTGCAAATTATGCCAACATACTTTTCTGTCTAGTGAAGGAAAGGAGAAATGCATGTTAACATAGCCACAAGGAACAGCCCCAGCAAGGACTCATTAAAACTTGAGCAGTTTGAGAAAACAGCAATGAAGATAATCAGCAGACTGGAAAGTCGTATCAAGAAAGAGTAAAGAATGTTTAGCCTTGAGAAAACTGAGAGGGATATAATAACACTCCTTAAATTCTTGAAAGGATGTCACACAGGAGGAGATACGGAGCAATCTCTATTGTCCCTGAGTGGAGGACATAAAAGAATAGATCTAACTTACAAAAAGGCAGATTGCAATGGATAGAAAAATCCTCTTAAGAAAAAAGAGCAATTTTAGGATGAAAATCAATTACTCAGAGAGGTGATGAGATCTTCTTAGCTGATGGATAACTTCACTAATAAATAGTCACTTATTGTGGGGACTTTAATTTGGATTCCTGCATGCAGAAGAGTTTATATAGATGGCCTAACAGAACATCTTTAATTTTGTGGTTCATGAAGGGGCAACAGATCTATAGGTTTATGGATATATATATTTTTTGTTTTTGTAATAAAATAAAATTCAAAAAATTTTTCTCTTTCAAAAAGATACAGGATGTTCATTAACAGCAATGTAAGTCTTGTGAGAATTTTCTGGCTGAACCTGAAACCCAAAATACAATTCTATCTGCAGAAATGCAGTTCAATTTTTCCATTGCTGAATTAATGGAACCTATGAACACTGAAATAGATGGAATGCATGTTCAAAATTGAATCTCACATTCTTATCTTTCCCCCTTTTTTTGGCACTGGGAATAACAGAAGAACATAGCAGAAAACAAATGAAAGGAAGGAATAGTCACAGCAACAACTTCACAAAATGAAGAAAATATAGTAATTTCTAACTTGTTTAGGTCATATTTACAACTGATGATCATATGAATTAATGAATTTGTTGTCATGGGTAAGTTGAAGGCCACCTACTACATCAATGATGTCAAAAGGGACTAAATACACTAATTGAGATCTTGGTGGTAACGATTACAAATCATGACAACTATATATTACCTCCAATATCAGAAGTTCTATGCCTTAAAATACTTGGAAGTACTGTGTTTCTCTGAAAATAAGACCGAGTCTTATATTAATTTTTGATCCAAAAGATGCATTAGGGCTTATTTTTCGGTTAGGTCTTGTTTTCGTGGAAATACGATACCTAAATGCATTCATCTGGCTGACAATCTTAACTGGGGCTTATTTTTGGAGTAGGGTTTATATTACAAACATCCTGAAAAATCATGCAAGGGCTTATTTTCCGGATGAGTCTTATTTTGGGAGAAACACAGTAGCAATATTTTGTTTAAAATCTCCCCAAGGCATCTGCTTGCTATTGTGAGAAAGTAGATTCTACAGGCTTTCAGTTTAATCCCACATGGTTTATCTCTATGTTGTAGCAAGTTAGGCAATGTATGCAGAAGTCCTGCAAAATACATATTGCTTCAGTACGTAATGACAAATATACATTCTTTTTCATTTTAAATAGTTTTGTGTCTGGTTATCTTGGAAGCTGGCAAAGCCATATTTCTTTCAAATTAAAATAAATTATGAAACAGAAAAAAATAGACAAAGTTCTGCTAACTCAACTGAATCTGTTTGTTAACAAGAAAAAAATCACTGTAATTGAAAATGGCAGTTTTGTTAGCAAACTGGGAAATATACTGCCCCCAAAAATAAAGGGAACACAAGCAGAAGACATCCGAGATCTGAATGAATGAAATAGCCTTATTAAATACTTTGTTCTTTACATACAGTGGTTTATACACTGCTCAAACAACTAAAGGGAACACAAAACTACTGTATATAACGAACAAAGTGTTTAATAAGGCTATTTCATTCATTCAGATCTCGGATGTCTTCTACTTGTGTTCCCTTTATTTTTTGAGCAGTGTATATGGTTTTGCTTTCTAATGACCAAGGTATCTCCTATTTGCTTTTTTTCCCTGGGGTGTCTTTTGTTTACTTTTCTCATTCATGCATAAAAAAGCTACTTAACTGGGAATTTGGCATGGCTGGTAGGAGTTGACAGCTGTGTATGTTTGTGCTCTGACACTGACAATCTTTTATCATGTGTAATTTGAGTGTTACACACAGGTTCTTCTTGCTATATATGGCGTTCTGATGGATAATGAGGTTCATTCACTGCTATAAGATTGAAGGAACATGGCCCACCATTGCCAATATTCAAATACAGATGTGTTTTCAAAATGACTATGAACTCTGAATACTTCTGCAGTTTTCTAATGTGACTGCAATAAAATTAATTCTTTCTTAAAATTTTGGACAGCACTTTCTTCTAAACTATTTGAAGGCCACATTGGTAATACATACAGGAAAAAATAGAAGGGTAATTTTCTTCTTAATCACACATTCACTCTTATCACTTGTTAATAAAAAGATACAGTATATCTTATTAGTACAAACAATAGGAATTTTCTCAATGAATTTATTCTTCTCCACCTCAACATTGGTTTTATAATAAAGATGGGATTGATTCATGCTTTCAGCATTCACATTTACATAAAACATTCTCCCCTGAAATAATTATATTATTAAATTTGTATACATCAGTGGTCCCCAACCCCCGGTCCGCGGACCGGTGCCGGGCCGTGGAGTACCTGGCACCGGGCCGCGCAGCGGCCGGGGGACATGAACGCTGCAGCGCAAAGGCTCCTGGGCCGTGCGCAAAAGCTCCTGGGCCGTGCGCAAAGGCTCCAGGGAAGAGAGCCCCGCGCAGGTACGCACGTGTGGCCCAAAGCCCCCACCCCTGCGCGCGCTCAGCGGGCCACGGTAAAATTATCAAAGGCTGATTGGTCCACGGCGATAAAAAGGTTGGGGACCACTGGTATACATCATTTGTTTTCCAAACGTAAGTCCAAAAAATAAGTTGTCTGATTTGATTATGAAATAGTGTTAGGTCTTCATTCTGCCTTCTCAGATATCAAAGCTGGAAACAGCAGGAAAAAGCTGATTGGATAGTGACTCCTATGATTCAAGATGATCCAGCTAACCCTCAGGTGTTAGGTGGAACATTATAGGTGGAACCTATAATCTGAAGATCACATATAGATTCCACATTGCTCACAGAACCCATATTCATCACATTAGGGAATTCTGGTAGCAGCCTGTTTCTATTTTAAAGTTGAAAAAGCAACAGCAATGTTTAAAGGTTTATGCACAATAATTGTGTTTGTGTATGTGTGTGTGTTTATTAAATGTTTATCCCATCTTTATGACTTTATAAGTAATTCAAGGTGGCGAACATAGTTAGTACTCTTTCCTCTCCCTATTTAATTAGCTCAGCCTTTTGTTCTACCATTGTGGCACTGTTTAAGTCATGACTTCCCTCTGATGACAAAATGACATCAAAGTAAATATTAAGCCCTCCCGCTCACATTACCATGAACTTGTGGGGCGGGGGTGGGGGCAGCATTGCAAAATTTCTTCTAGAATGGTGGGCAGACTGATCTCCCTGGTGAGAATTTGCACCTTACCCCTGAGATTTTTCCTTTCCCACTTATAGCCAATTATGGGGCTTTGGCTCCCACTCCTCCCCAAATCCTCTCTGGTTGCTCTAGTTTGTTATTACCATGGTGGGGGTGGGGGGTGGGTGGGAATAAAGATCAGGTTGGGATTGTGTGCCACCTGGCTGCTGCTTTCTGCATCCTTTCAGTAGCCAGTGGAAGGAGTCCTGGAGGGACAGAGCTTATTGGTAAGGCAGATTAGACCTGAGCATCAGAGCAACACCAGTTTTGTCACAGTCCTTTTCTCTTTACTTAAGTACTGAGCTTTATACTGCCAATTTGATCAAAACAAGATCAAGGGGTCCATTGCAGTTATCAAATGTATGGACAATTTTAGTTATAATTTAGTTATAATGATGACTTTTGCTATGTACACATAGTGTACCAGAAAGAGCTGAATGGATTTGGATTTGTGTGTATGTGTATACATACATTCATACATACATACATACATACATCTCTATATGTGCTGCCCTCGTAATGCAAATAAAAACCAATATTCATTCACAACTACTACTACTTATTATTACTATAAACACAAAAATGTGAAATCACAACTGCCAGTTCTTTAGCTGGTGTTGGCCTTCATACACATCAAGTTCTTCCCAAGAACCAAAGGTGTCATAATTTATTGGTGTAGTATATCTGCTAAGCCAAGCAGTGTAACTTTTTGTAATTGACCAATGAAAATTTTGTCAATGCACAGATTTTCTAAGTACCATCCAAGGTGTTTTGGTATGGCACTCTGTTTGCTGATAACTGCTAGGACCACCATAGCTGGTTTATGTCATAATCTTTCATCTTTTCAGATTTTAATACTTTGTGATTTTCTTCAATTCTTTGTCTTTTTTTCTACTATGTCCTGGTATTACATCAATTGTTCACATTTTCTTCTTTTCAATCACAGTTAAGTCACACTTAGTGTTACATGCTAAGCCTTTACCATTTTGTATTAAATTATTTTTATTTACAGTTGCAAACTGAAATAATTTAGTCAAGAGTCAGTTAAGAATGGTGTTAGCTTGGATATTGTTTTTTTTCATCACACCACTTTTTATCATGCTGCTTCTTTTTTGATGCAGTGCCCCATCTATTTAACACTGAAAACCCTGCCTTTGAGATAGCATTCAAGTTTTCTTTTGTAACTGTTTTAAGAAAGTCTGGACTGTATAATTAAATACTCAAATACTTAAGAAGTATAGAACATACTGCGAGAATAATTTTAATAATTTCAAATTTTAATAATTTGAAATCTGTATTTTAGGAATATCTTGCCTTATTCCAGTTTCTCAGATCTGCTCAGTAAACTCAGTGTCCCATATGGAACTAATTGTATTTAGTGCTTTATAATTCAATTTGCCAATTTATGACCTGATTCATGGTTTCTGACAACCAAACCACGGTCTCCAAAATACATGTCACATAGATAGAATTTAACGCCACTGTTTTGGTTCAGGTCTCCATCTTTTGGCTTCTACTACTTACCTTTACTTAAAAAGCTTGCCACTGAATAATATAAAATTATTTATATTATTAAAAGTTTTATCAGTTTATATCTAGAAACAGAAAAAGACTAAGGCCGTTTTTCTTCAGTGGAAGATTATTCAGTACATGACATTGTCACTGTGTTTTATGCTTCTCATACTATATATAGACAATGAAATTTGCAGCTGACAGAGATAAATTCTAGAAAAGTTGAAAAACTAGATCTTTGAAAGTGTTTCCTTGTAATCTAGGGCATGGTTATTTTCAATTGCTCATCACTTAGCCTGATCTTTTCAAAAGAGATTAAGTTTCTAGCACTGAACACAGAGTCTATACATAATTTGGAAAATCCAGTAGAAATTTGCAAAAGAAGCATTTTCTCATATACACAGACACATCACACTCCTGGTCAAAAACTAGGTGACTATTCACACACACACACACACACACACACACACACACACACACACAAGGTATAGTTATATACATTTTGATATTATAAAACTTCCGGGTGCCATTGTTCAAGAACTTGGAATTTGCTTGTTTTGCCTAACAATGCTTCTGATTCACAAGATCTATATTAGAAATAGCAGATAATTTTTGTAATATATCTTCATCCATGATCTATAATTTAGCCTTAATTTTTCCTCTTATAATAATGATGATGCTTAATTCTAGGAACTTTGTCTTGGATAAAAAGTATCTATCACCCTCATCCTCCTAAATAGGCAAGTTAAGCTTGATTATTACTCTGAAACAGTTGATCATTTGGTGTTCATTTTTTCAAAAAGAAACAAATGTGTTATTTACAAAGCTATCTCTGCCCTGGACATTATGAAATGAAAGGATCACTCATTTTATTAGACATGTTTGTCCTCATCCTAAATCACTGGTTATAATGTTCTAAGGTCTTTAAATAAATATGATTGTCAGATGGCAAATTCTACAGTGCTGTCAAGCCAAAGTTCAGCAGCCAAATACAAATTGTTAGGATTTATTTACAAAGGCAGATGTAAGCTGTTTTTAATTACATCTCTGCTTTTGAAATGGGCTCCTTTCCCTTGAAAGAACATATGATACATTATTTTAAGAGTTAGATTCAAAGTGAATTGGAACATTGGTCCCTTTAACGGCATTAATTAGCAGCAAGCTACCACCAATAATTGTATCAGCTGAACAGAACTGAGATTTATGATAAAATTAATCCACATAGATGTTTAAAAAAAAATCCAGTGTGTGTTTCCCCCCCCTCCATTTATTATCTAGCATTAATTTTGACCCTTTCTCTTCTTGCTCATTACTATAACTGGTACTACAAGCACAATAGTGGGAGCTGATTATCTAGGGTAGCAGGGCATGAAGCTCCACCATCTGCTTTGGACACCAGTTGTTACTAATGTCTATTTATAGTGTACTTTGCAGCATTCAAATGCTTATTATTGGGGTTGGAAAAGCAGCCAGTGGCCATTCTGTTTTCATTCTATCTTCTGGCCTATCCAGATCCATTCTACTGATCTTTATCAGCTGCATTCTGTTTTTTTCTTTATACATTTCTCCCTACGTAAAAAATATTATAAAATGGTCAAATAGTAAGCCTTCTATGTCTTAACTGGAATCCTCTTTCCCCCCTTTGCAAAGCATCAGATCTCTGTTCCAGAACAGATCATTTGCTGACAAGTGACATTTCTTGAAGTACTTCTCAATAAGCTTGAAAGGTTACCTTCAAATTCTGATAAAGCAATTCATATACTAAATTGCAATGGAACATAAGATCAATGAAAGGTTCTTAAAACGAATTCATATATACATATAACCACAATTCATAGAAGAAGTTGGGTACTTTGGGATCAAATGGTATAAAAAAAATATAGAGAGGTGATAAACAGAAAAACAAGGCATGAGAAAACAACTTTCTTTGGCTTCAAGTTTACTGAGTCATTGAAAAATAATTCAGTCTTTATTTAGAGCATCCCCAAAACTGTCTTTAAATCAGCACTCTCCCAAAACTGGCTTTTTAAATAAATTTCAAAAAGACAGATTTGAGAGTGAAATTTGTAACAGAAATAATTGAGAACAGTGTTAATCATAAGTAGAACTACATGTTTTGATTGAATCTGTCACGAGTGTTTTCAGGATTGCTGTGGCTACTTGATCAGTCACAAACAGTATGGATCCAATCAAGCCATCTCCTGTTTGCAATTAACTGCAAGCCTTCCCGCCCTAGTTAATTGCAGGTTAACTCCCCATATAAGCAAGGACCTTTCTGCTTGCTACTCGGGCCTAGACGCTGTTCAGGCCTAGATGCAGAGCCAGTGCTGAAGCACCTGGATGCAGAGCCCAGAGCAGAGCTGCAGAAGGGAGGAGAACTCAGCTAAGGAGTCCTGAAGGCTGCAGCAGAGATAGCAGCAGAAAAGGAGCCGAAAAGCTGTGTAAAGATACTCCCACGGACCTAGCTGCAACTGTGAGTTGAGATAGCTGGGAGCCTTTTGAAGTCTCCAATGTTTTTAGTTTTTATTATTTATCTAAATTTTGCTTTTATAATTGTTGAGATTTTTTATTGATTTATGAAGTTATGGCAGATTTAATTTTTCGTAATAGCTGGGGACAGGTCTGAGATTACAATAAGATATAAATTTGGCAAATGCATGAATGGATGGATCCCCAAGGTGCTCATTTTGCTTTATGTCTTCTTAGTTAACTAATTATAGCTAGAAAGCCCCTTGAACTGACCCTTTCACATGTATACTTAATTTTCATTAACATTTCAACCATGTGTGCTTAAATTTCTCAGTTTTCACAGATTAAAACACCCCAGTGGTGTTCTTTTCTACTGAACAATTTCTACTTGCAATGGAAAACAACATGGCTCTCCATTCTGCACCGAATTGAATCAGAGCATGAGTATGAACAGCAAATGCAGAATAATATGATACTATAATAGAAGATTAAAAGAGAATCCAGCTACAAATTTCTCAGCTACTAAATCTAGCTTTAAATTTTTCAACTACTGTTGACTTATAAGTGCACATTACATAGCAACATATTTTCAGACTAATATTCTTGCTCAACAGAAACAAAAACCCAATGAAAGTAACTACCATCTACAATCAAGTACTTAACTTTGCTAAATTTCTGTAGGTTATCAGATCTACCGAATTCAGCAAAAATGGCAATATTTAGTACTGAATATTCATATTAAATGCAACAAAATAATAGTTTTGAAGAATTCTTCCACAAATTGCCCTGATAAGGTCATTCTGTGTATTTCATTGAGTTAAGAAAGAATTGATTGAATCATAACCATCTTTGATAGATACCTGACCAAATTATCTTGGAAAGGTTCATTTATTTCCCTCCTACTTTCTTTTCTTGCTCACAATCTCATGAAAAAATACATAGCAGGATATTTGGGTTCTTAATCATTTTCTTCTTGAGATAAACATATAGTATGCTTTGCAACCTGTTAAACAAATAACAATGACAAATAAAGTCCAGCCATTCTATTAGCAAAAGTGATGTCAGTTAGTCAGTCAGTCAGTCAATCTTACTGCCTGACTGATGATGTCATTATCTCTGTAGTAATTTATAAGATTGAATGTATCACATTGTGGGATTCAACTGTCTATTTCCCACATCAAGTACAATTCAGGGATAATAACATGAAATCTGTCCTTTGTGGGCAGAAGAGATGCAATATGCCTTCCTCAACACACAAACTGGACTATATTTTTATTTTCTGTATCACCTTTGCTTAATCATAGGAAACACTACTTTTAATATAATCATATTAATTTATGCCCCACCTCAAGTTACATTTCTGTTATTGAATCACCATATCCAACCTCGAGAAGAAGAAAATAATTGGTTACAATTAATTGATTCATTCCGTTTATATGATTGCCGATTCACAACAGCTCTGTGTAGCTTACAACGAATTTAAATTTGAGGGACATAGCATTTTGTTGTATTATTTTATTTTGGAAACAGACAACACAAGGATCAAATTTGACATCTCAGAGAGTAGCAATTAGTGCCTTCCAAATAATATGAACAATATTTTATATATCTAATTACTCTTATATCTAATTACTGTTCATGATGGCTGATGGGATTTATTTTCAAAATATCTTTTTTTTAATTTGTTTTTTATTTTTAAACAAACAAAACATAAAACATCCATCATCCAGTACAATTGCAAACAGTGTGTCGATCGGTTACAAATCCCTTGTGCTTCGTTTTACAAATTATCTAATTTCTCATATCATCAACCTAATATATATCTTTATATCATTACTCTCATTTGTTATTTATCTAACAATGGCATTATCATCCCAAAAGAAATTGTTTTCACATATTATATTATAACATTCATTTTATATTTCATATTTCACTTCCATGTTTTAGTATCTAGCCATTGGTAAAATAAATCTTTGTAAATAAAGGTAAATAAATATTTTCAAAATATCTTATCTTGTTCTAGATCACAGGTGTAAAACTTGGTGTGTCATGTTGCCGTCACGTGACATATTGTGACATTTTTCCCTCTGCGGAGCTGGGGTGGATGTCGCCTATACATGACGCCTATTGGTTTAGGTTTACAAATTCAAGCTAAATGTTTTTCTATCCTTTGATAGTAAAGGAAATAGAGCAAACATATGTTGTTTCATCTCAGCTTGATCAAAGACACATGTGCAATCTACAGTATGCAAGTTTATGAGGCTCCTGGTTAATCAGAAGTAACCAGAAGATGTATGGAGGGAACTACAAGTTAGCTCTTATATGTCAATTCCTCTAGAGCAGGGGTGTCAAACTTGCGGCGTCATGTTGTCGTCATGTGATGTATCGTGACTTTTCCCCCTTCACTAAAAATAGGCTGGGCATGGCCAGCGTATGATGCATCTGGCCTGCAGGGTGTGAGTTTGACACCCCTGCTCTATATAGACCAGGAAATTAACTCCACAGGAAGGCTAAAATGACTTTTATTAAGATTAGTTATAATAACAGAATCTTGCAAGTTTGATTGCACCTTTGGTGAATTAGGCAGGCATCTTACTGAACTACTATTGAACGTTTTTTGGCTATTCTGGACTTTAAAAAATGCTTCAGCCCTGCCAACAGCTTCTGCATATCTCTATCAAGGTTATTTTAATTACTCGCTACACATACTGTATATTGGTTATATTTTTCATTCTGTGACAGATGTAGTAGAAAAGGAAGAGGACCCTATGAGACTGAAGAAGTTTGGGGAACAAGAGCAAATTAAATGCTAAGTAGAATTATTATACACTAAGTGAGGCACAATTTTTTTTAGGAAACTTCTATGCTGCTAATAATTGATTAAATATTCTCAGATTTAAGATACCTGTTTACAGAAATGGGCCAAATCTTGCTTTATTTGAGCTTTATTATTTTCATCAATAGAATTTTAAACACTGAACCAGAAAATGAATTATAATGGCTGTACTTATACCACTACAGCTTTATAAAACTACATCCATCTTTTCAGCAAGGAAGAAATGATGGCTTTAAGTGAGAAGATTTTCTGAAGAACCTTCATAAGCCTTCAAATAAATCTGTAGATTTCTATCTGATTCAATCAACTGTGGTCTCCAAGTGTCAATTAGCAACTTACATATCTGTCAATACCAGAAGTATTACAAAGGACAGCTGCAACTGCTTACAGCTAAGTAAAGGGTAAATGAGATTTAAATTAGGTTAGGGTTACACTAGGCTCAAAAGTAGGATTAATACTATTATAGGTTTCCAAAGGAGTCCCTAAGAATGATTGTGCTGTTGTTACAAATTGATCAAGCATTTCTCCCTAACTTTTATCAAAACAAGATGTTTCTGTTTCTTAACATTTAATTTATCTGGTTTTTTTTAGAATTAATATAAATTTAACTGAGTACTATTTACTCACATCTGCAAATGTTACCAGTTAGGATAATATTTTACTCAACCATGATACTGGAATAAATTTACCATGATAGTGGGCTACAATATGTTCAGCTTTTTGTCCTCTAGAAATAAGTGTCTAACATGAAACCCCGTGGAAATAAACACTGTTGAAATAAGACAACCAATTAAAGATTCTTCTTTCCAGAATTACCTAATATTTATAATATTTTTTTTGTTTGCAGCTCTTTTGTTTGCTTTATTTAGGAAAACTGCTCATAAAACAATCCTCAGGGGGTTCATATAATACCATTTAGGAATGTGTATGCTCTGAATTAAAAAAGTATTATGATTATATCTATCTATCTATCTATCTATCTATCTATCTATCTATCTATCTATCTATCTATCTACCTACCTACCTACCTACCTACCTACCTACCTACCTACCCACCCATCCATCCATCCATATACACATATCCATTACTATGCAATTCTTTTCCATTATAAACATTATGCATAGAAGAAAAAAGTAGGACTGAGATTAAAAAAAAGAAAAGGAAAACATAGCTTAAAGTATTTTATGCCAACTGCATACATTTTTTCACTACCAACCATCCTTCTTTTAACTGCATCATTCATTGATACCTATATTGATTCCTTTTTGTTCTTTACATTTCATGTCTTTTTTTTTCCAAGGAATTTATGAAATGTATTCAATCATTCTGTGTCTTTTTTTTTCAACCGATTCATCCTTTCTTTCTGCACTTGTTTTATGATTTGACCTTCATTCATTTTCTCTATATGACCAAAACATCTCTACTTATTTCCTACTGTTCACAAATGCCTATATCCAATCCAAATTAATTAATAACCCACTTGTTTCTGATCATATTTATCCTTGTTTTACCACCCAAACTTTTATATATAGCCAATATATAATATTTGGCTGGGCAAATATTAATTTCTTGCTGCAGACCACATCCTATCATTTACCTTTCTACCAGCATTTACATGTCTTAAAATTTCTCCCTCCATGTTCCATCTTTAATGAACATTCTGTCCATATACACATATCTACTTGCTCTAGTTCTGCACCATTATCTACAGTATAATTTGTAATTGATCCAATTCTATTTTTGATGTCCAACACAGCTACTTTTACTCTTTGATACATTGGTTTTCAGATCTATACTGGATCAATGCATTCTACAATTTGTCTAAATTTATTGAAAATCATTTAGGTTCACAGCTAGCAATATAGCAGGATCAAGACCCAACTACTTCAATTTGTGGTTGAAGTAACCACATATTCATATTCCTAAGCATAACTCTATATTCTTTGCAGTTTATCAATAAAGACCCTAAACAACCAAGATTACATCATATATCCTTGCCTTATTTCCTACTTGATATTTAACCATTTGTTAAGCATTCTGTTTTTTTATATATATATATAAAATATATCATATAGTGCTTATTGCATTCTGTAATCAACCTGCAATTCCATATTTGCACAAAAAGCTGCACATTCAAATTCATTTATTGTATTGTGTACTCACTCTCAATCAAAAAATGTATAATAAATTTACTTCATAAATTTACTTCCTTCAAATCTGCTGAAGAATAAAAATTCAGACTGGACATCATCTGCCTGGCATAAAACCATACAACACTTCCCAAGTATTAGTTATTGTCATACTCTTTCAATCAGAATTGAATCAAACATCATCCCAGACATATTCAACAAATTAATCCTGCTATAGTTTTTGCATTTGCTACTCTTTGGATTCATCCACATTTATTGCCTTGATATAAAGACACTGTAATAATTTGCTGAATGCATGTCATTCTCAGTCTAAATATTAGGACAGGGATGTCAAACTTACATTGTCACGTGACATATCGTGACTTTTTTCCCCTTCGCTAAACTGGGGGTGGACGTGGCCGATGTGTGATGCATCTGGCCCACGGGCTGCAAGTTTGACACCCCCATATTAAGAAAATACAAACTGATTGAAGAAAACCCAAATGCAGTTGAAGTTTTCCTTCTGTTTGCTTCTTTCTAGTGCCTAATTTTAATAACTATGTTGTGTTCATTATTTTATTGACATGGAAAAAAGGGTATCATCAAAGCTCTACAGATAGTCAGTTGGCCCTAAAAAAAACCTTCTCTTCCACTACATCCCTGAGTCATTCATGTTCCACATGGAAATGACAACTTTTAACTAGTCTTGAATCTTGTAGACTGCTAGACTTGTTCATTTAGCCTGCTCAAACTTAGCAGAAGTTTTGATATGGCATAGTTGGAGAATTGTTATTGCATTCAAGAATAGAATTCTAGAAGAGCGGCATGACAGTCTAGAGGTGAAAATGTTCGCCTCACACTTGGGAGGTTGAGAGTTCAATCCTAGACAGCAATAGATGTTTCTCTATCAGGGCGCAAAGAGAGTATATCTGCTGTGAACTCCACATAGGTGCCAGGAAGAGCATCTGGCCAGTAAATGCTCAGCTTCATTCAGTCGCTCTGACTTGACCTCAATAAAAGGGACTACAGGGTTGTAAAAAGAAAAAAAAAGAATAGAGTTCTAGAAGCCATTCAAAGCATTTGATTTATTGTGAGTTAACAAAAGTTGAAATCCCATCTTAAACTTCTGCAATTTTAATCTCGCACAACTTTTTCCTAACATTTTTATGACTGCATAGACGTCTTGCTTCATGAATCTTTGGAAGGCTAGTAAAGTCCACAAGTGTTTGAAAGGTACTACTTTATTTTCTAATTTCCCTTGAGACAGAAAAAGGTTGTCAGGCAATTTTGCCTTTCCTTTATACAAATGATATTTTAAACCTCCCCAACTCCTATTTACTGAAGACCTATGTCTTCTACAATGATTCTAAGAGCTCTGAAATTGGAAGATAAAGTAGTGAATTCTAATGGTTAGGAATGTCATTCTTCTGGCAGCAGCCTGGATTGGACAAAGTTACTTCCAAGAATAAATCTGTCCAAACTTTGATGAGTAAATTTTATTGGGAAGACCATTTAAAGTAACAATAATATTTCCGGAAATGAGGGCAAGAATATTCTAATTCTTTTTCTTAGTGTGTGTGTGCGTGTGTGTGTGTGTGTGTGTGTGTGTGTGTGTGTGTATTTTATGAAGGAGGACCAGATTGCCTTTGTTGTTCATTTTGAAAAAAGCTTCTAGATTTCTTATCAATCTGACAATCAGCTCTCACAATGTTAGATTTCCAAGTAGACCAAACAGGAACTACAAAATGAGCTAATTCTATTTTATCCTAAGGCTATATTAAAAAACCTTGCAAGTCTAAAAGTACAAACCTCACTTCTCATTTTACAGCTTGATAAGAGAAGGCGGATACTTTCTAAGTTTCTTTCGTAGTTACTTTCTTTACCCCTTACTCAGTTGTGGACTCTTCCTCCTATTATTTTATTCTCTTCCAAACTCATTTTCTCATTCCACTGCAGACAAGGAGTTATAGGATCAAAAATCATAAACTATATGCAAGGAATCACTTTTTTCTTTACAAACATTTTGGGTACACTGGAAGGGGAGGTAAGGTTCATAAAACCTTGTAATCAATCTTTTAAAATTTATGGGACTGCCTACTACCACAAGCAGCCTCCCACCGGCCGGTACGCTCTCATAGAGAGGGGCTCCTCCGGGTGCCGTCAGCTAAACAATGTCGACTGGAGGCCCCCAGGGGGAGGGCCTTCTCTGTGGGGGCACCCACTATCTGGAACGAGCTCCCCCCAGAGATACGGAGGATCCCAGATCTACGCACTTTCCACCGTGCTCTTAAGATTCTTCTATTCCAGCAAGCCGGCCTGGCCTAATTTTCTCCCCTGTTTTAAAATCCTTTTAAATCGAAATTTTAATCTGTTTTAAATTATTGGGATTTTTTAATTGTCTCGGGCTAAATTATTTAATCTGGTTTTAATTATATCTTTTAACTTTTGTATCTATGTATTTTATTTTGTGCCTGTTCACCGCCCTGAGTCCTTCGGGAGTAGGGCGGTATATAAATCTAATAAAAGAAAAGAAAGAAAAGACGTTATAGAAGAGGGAAAAATACAGAAAAGGCAACTAGAATGGTTGGGGACTGGAAAACTTTCTGAACAGGCTGCAACATGAGTTTTATCTATTTAGAAAAAAGATTGGATAATGAGAAAGTCATAAGCAAGAGCATTTGTGGATATCAGGATGCTTGTCTACATGAAACTTTAGTGTAGTCTATAAAATCTTATGTTTAAAAATGGTGGTGATAGAAGACTGAATAAAACAGAAGGTTGGATGGTTTTATCAATAAATATGTTGAGCTTCTGCCTGCATTATTATAAGAATTAGTAAAATAAATATTCAGACATCATATGATAAAATAATATGAAGTTTGTGCAAAGGGATTTGAGATTGATGATGCATTTGACTCCTCCTTTGGGCTCAGCCTGGTCATCTCCTACAGGTTTCTTCATTAAAATGAAAGTAACTATAGCATCATGTATGTATCATTAAAAGGTAACATTTTTCAATATGGAAGGCTAATTCTACATATTCAGTTGCAAATTCAGCTAAGTAGATTCCTGTGTCTGCTCAAATGTTAGCTCCAGGCCGTATTCTGGAGAAATATGTACCAAACTATATGCAAATCATGAACAAATGTAAAAAAAAAACTACATTTCAAGAATCAAACTTAATAAGTTTGAGGTTAACCTTGAGAATTAACCTTGAGGTTAATTCTAATAAATGCTGATTTCCATTAAAGCATTAACTTTGGTTATTGCAGGTCGTAGAGAAATAACAAACATATCACTTACGTTCCTTGAAAGACATGTAGGGCTTCCGATCTGATTCCCAAAAAATTCTGAGCATGTGGGAATGCAAGCAAAGTATTTGTATGCAACTTCATATTTTCCCTCAGATTGCATAGGTGCTCTCTGTGGCTGCCACATAAAACACCTTCTTGGAATCAAATCCAATGCGCTGCACAGTCTTAAGAAAAGATATTGTGAGCTGATAGCTCAAAGGTAAAGGAAAGAATGAAAGGTTTTGCTTTTGGTGGCTTGTAGCTGGAAGCATAATTACTGTATGCCTTGCTTGGAACACTATTATTTTATTATCACATTCTGTTTTGTGAAAGCGTTAAGGCCACGTGTGGCTTTGAAATGCAACTGTCTTACTGGATCCTTATAGCAAAGCAAACATCAAAAGCCTTAAGTGCTTGGCTCTTTAACAGGAATTCCACATCCCTTGGGAAAGATTTTGAGTAATGCTATGAGCTAAATAGGTACAATCAGCCCAAACCACCTCAAAGGGTTGTTGTTGTGGGGAAAATATAAGGAGGAAGCTATGTTTGGATATGTTCACCATCTTGAATTATTTGCAAAACTAATAAAGGTGGGATACAAACAAATAATAGGCCATAGAGATGGTGTCATCTGAGCATTAAAATGGTAGCCATTTTACATAACTTGCCAATCTTGTCATTCATCTAAGCCTTTCTCTGCAGGCTCCTCCCAAATCACACATTTTCTCCTTTTTGGAAAGTACAATTTGATTACCATTCAAACCAAATCAGTCAAAAAAAAATCACAGGTATCACAGAATCATGTTGCTTATGCTTGGCGCAATGCTGCTTTTATTTTTGTATTATTTTATTGGTCTTTCCCTTTCTTCCTCACAGGTAAAAGGGGGCTAATGACTTCTGCAGCTGAGCCACCTGAAGTGGTGCACAGTCAGAAAAGGATGTTTTATTTTTCTCTGCCTATGAAGCAGTTTTCCCTCTCAGAGCAATTACCACAAATGATTTATGTGACCAGTCAAGAGGGCCTGCCAGGGTTCTTATTTCATCTATTAAAAAAAAGTACTCTGCTGGAATTTTATCAGGAAGCTCAGATTAAACTGACAGGTACCTTTTGTTTTGCTCTTGGAAGACTTCTTTCTGGAATCATGCAGTACATTCAAACATTGGGAAAAAAATACGTAATTAAGTTCTTCCCCCTCTTGCCCCCTTCCCTGCTGGCCTCCTGCAAGGGGGGAAAAAGTTCTCCCTAGCAAGTTAAGTAGTTTTAACCTCAGAGAATTATCCTGGATCCTCTGTCTATTTGAAAGATTTCCTTTCAGTTGACTAAAGCCACAAAGGATACATGTTTGCTCTCTGGTACCAGTCATATTTAGACTGACTTGAGAAAACTGATGAAGGCTGTGCCTGGACAAGAGAACAATCTCCGAACTGAGCTAGAAGAAAATCCAGACAACCTCACATAGAGAGCACAGCCAGTCTCTGTCAGGGAGGCAGACAGAAGGGAAAGCTGAGAGAAACGGATAGGCTAAGTCCACACAGCCCTCTTTTGAAGGTCTCAGTGGCAGAAACAGGTTTTTTTTTCCATAAATTTATTCAGAAAGAAAGGAGCTCAGTTGAAAGCTATGGGGTTAGCTTTACTAGAATTGAGCGGCAGAAATCCAGACAATCCCTTGATGGCAGCAAAATTTTCTTTCAGTCTTTGCTGTCATCCTGTAATCATCTAGCTCAGTGATGGCTAATCTTTTTGCCATCGTGTGCCAAAAGCTGGGGCAGTGAGGGGTGGTCGCGCACGCACGTGCCCACACCCATAATTCTATGTGCCCTGCCCCCCCACGCATGTGCACGCAACTCCCCCATGCTCCCCTCATTTGTGGCATGTGATGGCCCAGTGGGCCCGGTAGGCCTGGTTTTTTGCCCTCCCCACGCTCCAGGGGCTTTCTAGGAGCTTGAGGAGGGCAAAAACAGCCTTCCCCACCCCCCCCGGAGGCCAGAAACAGCCCATTTGCCAACTTCCGGTGGGCCCAGAAGGCCCAAAAATCATCTGGCCAGCAAGCGCATGCGTGCTGGAGCTGAGCTAGGGCAATGCTCGCGTGCCCACAAATATGGCTCCACGTGCCACCTGTGGCACACATGCCATAGGTTCGCCATCACGGATCTAGCTCTTTCAACTAGTTCTGATAAGCTTATTGTATACAGTTTCCAATCGTCTTTCACTTACAGTAGTGCCATCCAGATATATCAGGCCACAACACATCCAAGGGAATTAAAACTGGAAACGCTTTTTGCAAATATATACGCATAAGTCTCTTATATATACTTCAGCAATCCTTACAACCACCCAGAAGAATAAGAAATCAAAGACCCTTTTGTACAACAGCACTGCCACTGACATATCATCCTAATACACATTCTCTGTGCTAAGCCTTTGTGTTAACATCAGGCTTCATTAACTTAGCTGTGCTGGATGGAACTCAAAGTATTATAGACATAACACCACTAGGGTGGGGTTTCGATTCTTTCTGGTAACAGATGAAGTGCTTTGTTTATCAACTGTTCCTAATTTTCTCAATTGGAAATATATACCAGACTACTGCAGCAAATGCTGGTTATTTATCTAGCTAGCCCCTTTTGTGCTTTTAAACAGCTACCTTTTCTAATAAAAATACAATTTATTTGTTTAATATTTATGTAACAATGCTACTGAGAAGAAGGGAACAAGAAAGAAGAGAAGCAGCATCTCTTATCGGGTAGCTAGTTCTATGAAATTAATTCAGGGGTGAAATCCAGCAGGTTCTGACAGGTTCTGTAGAACGGAAATTTTGAGTAGTTCAGAGAACTGGTAGCAGAAATTTTGAGAAGTTCGGAGAACCGGCAAATGCCACCTCTGGCTGGTCCCAGAGTGGGGTGGGAATGGAGATTTTGCAGTATCCTTCCCCTGCCACGCCCACCATGGAACCAGTAGTAAAAAAAATTGAATTTCACCACTGAAAAATTGATTGGTTAATTGTAAGTAAACAGAAGGAGGGATAGTCAGGTAGCCAAGGAGAAAGAGGATTTCTTGTTTTATAGTGCCAACAATTAATCGGTTCGTTCTGAATTGCAACAATCATCCCATTTTTCTATTTATTTTTTATTTTAATATATGATATAATTCAAAATTTATTACTGAAATTTCTTTATGAAGATGTCACAAACTATTCATAACCTTAATATTAGAGCTAGAGAATATCTATGATTTAATCTTCATTTCATACTAACAAAGTTCATATCAAGCACTCAATCTGGAACACTTCCATTAAAGAGAAAACCAGTTATAGTCTGTATCAGACTATATGCATTAAGGTAAAGGGATCAAGACCCTGTCAAAACTAGATAGTAAAATCTGGTCAGTTGATTTCATAGTTAAGACTGATGCAGGATTACCAAAAAGCAAGTAAAGGCCCATCCAAAAAATCAGATTGACTTTGAAAGCCTGGAAAGTACTACATATTTTCAAGTTCTAGCCCTATTTAGCAGCCAATTTAGGCTCATTGAAAATTAGATATTTTTATTGAATCCATTTCTGAGAATATCAACATTTCCATTTGGATGAAGGAATTAGATTGAATACAATAACTGACATACTGACTTTAGGAAGAGGTAAAAGCAAGAAAAAGGAGTGTATTTAGCTCTAAAATATGTGACTCAGCAGAATCCCTTCAAAACAATGTGGCCAAATCATAATTTTGTCCTGGTGCCACAAATTGTACAATCCTCTTTAGAACTCATTATTTGTACCCCAACTTATTCAGATGTAAGATCTACAACATGGTGGAATTATTCCTGGTACTAAAAAATCCTATCCTTAGAAAGAGTTTCTGTAATATTTTTGATTGGTTTCTTCTCACTTTTTCCCAATCCTTTAAAAGGAGTTGAATGTAAGATCAGAAGGAATGACTCATAGAGCAGCAAAGTCAGTTGGGGGAAGAGTTCATGATAAAAATAGAAAGACATGTTGATTGTATTGTTACCAGGACCAGCTTGATGAGTCAACAGCAATGGCAAGAGAATACTGAAATATACAATCAGTAACAAACGCCATAAGTCTAGAGACAGAATAGGAAACTAACTGTAAACTTCCAAGTAGGACGAAACCCAAGAAGAAAAAGCATACAAGAATGGCACTGAAATAGTGTTCCTTTTTTAAATTAACAAATGCATCAAGAACCAATAATAACATACAAACAAATCCTTGAAATTCTAAACAAAATTCAAGTAAATAATGTTGTAAGCTACCTAGAGTCGCCTGGCAGAGAGATGGGCAGAAAATTTAATACATTAAGTATTACATTTAATACATTAAGTAAATAAATATAACTAAAATCAAAATCTGTTACAGAGGTGAAATAATTGGAGGATTGTGTGTAGTGTTACTTAATGATATTGCTTTGCACATACATATACACACTTTTCATGCTGAGCAATCAAACAGCAATAAAAATACACAGTAAATATTTTAAAACAATATAACTATGATATGTAACTTCTATTTTGTTGTAGTTACAAAAAAAACATTTAAACCTATATGATCCCCAACAACAATAGCTAATGGAAAGACCTAAGAGGTAAAGCAACAGAAAAACTTAAGACAATAAAAACACAAGATTGTGTTTTTAAAATATATATATATATTATTTTTATAGCAAAGATACTCAGTTTAATTATCTAAGTACATATTTTCAAGCATACAATGAAAAAAGGAGGCTTAGGCAAATTGTCCAGGCCTCCAGAGTCATTGGAGAGTAAACTCATGAAGGTAGCTTAATCTTCAACCAGAATAATAAATTGAAATTGCACTGCAACTCAGAAGATTAGTTCTCCTGATATATGATAGCAGATTTATAACAAGATTTAACATAAATAAAAATCTATTTTGTACAGAACTGCATCTCAAGGCTCACAGCCTTCTAGCAAGCCCAGAAGAAAAACTGCACAAACTAAAGAATGCTCAGGTTTCAACCAACAGAAAAATCAATAATATAAGTTATTGGATACGGTAGCTCACAAACAACAACAAACTTGACTGGTACAAAACTCTGGAGAAAATTGTCTGACAAAATAAGAGGCCAGCTCACTCAGTCAAAAATCTTGCAGTGGCCAATTTGTGCCAGCCTAAGAACTAAGTCTGTAAACTATATATCATTTTTATGTATGCATAAGCAAACAATGTCCTAACCTCTTCAGTTGTAGCAAGATATTCTTAACTGCTGGGTTATGGGAATATTTTCTAGACCTGTTTCCTGGATAATTTCCTGGATCTATTGAACATGTTCTGAGGATAATGAAACAAATTATATGGGGGAGGACTGTAACTCAGTGATAAATATGTCTTGCATGCAAGAAAGTCTCAGGCTGAATCTCAACATGAAAAAGGATGATGTAGCAATTGATAGAAAATAATTCTCACTGGCCAGTTCTGTGAAGGGTGGATTGATTGTATGATCTGGTATAAAGCATCTTCATATACAATAAGACCTTGAGTTGCCGTTGTTCATAATTGAATAGTGAAACATATGTTCATGCAGGTATGCAGATCTGATCTCCAGGAATGAGTTCAGAAAACAAAAAGGCATTTATATGTATTGAGTAATGAACAGTGAACTGCTGTGTTGGTATGGCTTTAAGATTTTCAAACTCCCAGGATAAAGTGCTTCAACCCACCATGACAGCTGTAGTATGGAAAAAGAAAATCTAACAGAGGCAGCTTCATGACATACAAGGGCTTCATGAATGAAATAATTAAGATATAGCTGGTCCTTCTTATATATTTGATTGCTCATGTGCCCAGAACATGAAACAACAAGAAAGAAGAACAATACTTCCTACTGGGCTTCGGAAATAATTAGTAGGATCTACACATGTAGATCAGTGGTGGGTTTCTACTGGTTCACCCGAGCCGGTAGTGGTGGTGGCGGGAGACTCCGCCCATCCGCCCTGACATCATCATGGTTGCTCTGCGCATGCGCAGAAGCACCCCGCGCACGCTCACAGTTCTGAACCGGTAGTGAAGGTAAGTGAAACCCACTACTGATGTAGAGCCAAGATCATGATTCTGACTACTCTTATTTTAATTTTGATATAATATGAAATAAAATGACAAAATCATATTTTTGTTCCATTCATGAGGTGTACATCTAAACAAATAATTTGAAACAATATTACAAAACAATAGCTAAGACTAAGACTTATAATAAAGGTCTTGTTTGCAACATTCTAGAAGACATGTACACTATGTCTATCTCCATGTACGATAGGAAGACTGCCAACTCTCCTTTCTTATATATTTCCAAGATAGATATACTGGCATCACTGATTTACTAAAGTCAATAAGGGTCATCTTGAATACTTTCCAAGCATAAAGACTGAGCTTTTAAAGAAGAAAAGACATCAATTCCAAAATTTGTCTTTCTTTCTTTGGCATATGGATAATTTCCCAGGCTAGGTGAAAAAACTAAACCCAATTTCAATTTCATATTTTGTTAAATATGAGCAGCGAGTAGTCAAAAATGATGAATTGCAATTTAAACATAAAATTAAAAATAGACTTTACAAACTAAAACCTATCAATGGAGTTTTCGTGTACTCTGAACATGGTTCAACCAACAGCAGTCTCAATGACTACCAAAGACACTGCAGTTCAACCCTGAGGTACATATATTCTAGTCTACTAAAGCCTATCTGACATGGCTATCAACATATATCAGAAATGTTTAATTTTCTTCAAACTCTACCACAGGTTCTGACCTCGAGGACTAAAAACAGATCCAACTCAATACTGAGTTTTCTAGGATATGGAAATTCCATAATAAGAACTGACTTATTGTCAGTTCCAGTCTTACTGATTGGAAATTATGACATTACCATTTAAAAATTATTAAATTTAAAAATGGAAAATTCAATGAATTCATGGGAATAAGGTCAACACAATTTGAAAATTATGTATACACACACACACACACACACACACACACACACACGCGCACACAGTGTTTCCCCAAAAATAAGACTGGGTCTTATATTAATTTTTGCTCCAAAAGACGCATTAGGGCTTATTTTCTGGTTAGGTCTTATTTTGGGGGGAAATGAACTAAATGCACCCATTTGGCTGACAATCTTAACTGGGGCTTATTTTGGGGGTAGGGCTTATACAATATTACGAGCATCCTGAAAAATCATGCTAGGATTTATTTTCCGGTTGGGTCTTATTTTCGGGGAAACAGGATACACACACACATACACACCCTCATTTAATAACAACAAAACAACAACCAAGCAGGGCAACAGAAAGATAGTTTAAGGCTTGTATGGAGTACCAATCTCAATCAGCCTGTTGGCTCATCTAATTAAGAAAACCACAATTAATAAAATGTGCCCCAAAGGCGGCCCAGAGAAGCTCTTATCCCCAACAGATATTTCTTCAACATCATTAGCAGTTCACTTTCTTAAAC
The DNA here is from genome assembly GCF_029215685.1 of Pituophis catenifer annectens. NCBI lineage: Eukaryota > Metazoa > Chordata > Lepidosauria > Squamata > Colubridae > Pituophis > Pituophis catenifer. The sequence goes on from NW_027256888.1 coordinate 52,057,850, forward strand.
CTTCCGGTAGACCCTAAGGCTAATTTCCGCATACAAAGCATCGTAACCCTCCCCACACTTTTGTGTCTGCTCATCAAATTAATGAAGCACATTGAGAATGAAAAGTCTTATAGTAGAAGAGAGCAGCTTCTCAACTATTTGACACAATCTTCCTCTCTCTGCCTCTCCTCCTCCTTATAATACCATATAAAGAAAGCACAGCTTCCTGTTTTAAATGAAAAGGGGGAAGGGCAATAAAAAGAACCCTAGTAATTCCTGGTAGAAGGAGATATCTGTCTACTTGAGTATCGCATATGAAAAATACCTGGCTGCTTTTTGGACAAGGATTTGCTGATGGAATACTGGCTACTATGGCTACAGTATCAGCTAGAATTTTTGCCTTTCTACTTCTGACTTTCTTAAGGTTAATGGAGCATGAAAAAAAAGGGGGGGGGAGAACACATATGCATAAAGAAACTCAACATGTCACAATATCACCAATAATAATTTCTGTACGTGTGGGTTGTGTGAGTGTGTTTTGCAACTTGTGCTAAAAAAGACAGCTGTCTCTTGTACAGAGCTGCTTTGAAAAAGTATAAAAAGGATGATGGGGCTGCATTAAGGATTTTTTCATTCACTGATATCTGGAGAAGCAATTTCCACTCTTCAACATGTGAATATCTCTCATCATATCACTGACCTAAATATAGACAATACTTCAAGTCAAAGACAGACGGGGGGAAATGTCCCATCCAAAAGTAGTGAAACTGCAAAAGGAGATTGGCAAAGAAGGGCAATGTAGTCATTTGAATATAGAAAAATAAATTTATGTTCTCGAACAATTCTTTTCATGTGCCAATTATTTTGTTCCAATTTTTTAATATTTGATAGGAGCCCCTTCTCTAGGCAAAATGACAAAAATGCAGATCGTTTTTTAAAAAACCCATTTACTCATTATTGCAGGGGTGAAATTCAGCCGGTTCTGACAGGTTCTGGAGAACAGGTAGTAGAAATTTTGAGTAGTTTGGAGAACTGGTACCTCTGGCTGGCCCCAGAGTGGGGAGGGAATGGGGATTTTACAGTATCCTTCCCCTGGAGTGGGGTGGGAATGGAGATTTTGCAGTATCCTTCCCCTGCCACGCCCACCAAGCCACACCACGCCCACCAAGCCACGCCCACAGAACCGGTAGTAAAAACAATTGAATTCCACCACTGCATCATTGCTTTTGTGGTCTTCCATTACATGGACATGGATTAGGAGAGAGGGAGACTTGATTTAGAATGTTTCAGATAGGTGACGGACATAAAATGTTAAAACTTTATGAAAGGTGGAAAGAGAATAATGATTTACAAGACAATGGGAGTGAAGCAAGAGTTCCCAGCAACAGGAAAGTAACATTCCCACAAATCCTGTCAGCACTGCAAAAAAGATATTATATATTTTGCTATGCAAGATACAACGATGAACTTTATATACTGGAGATTAGCTCAATTGTCAACAGCCTGAGAATGCAGGCACTGAACTAGTGGGCAGGTGTCATGAACCACAGCTGTATGTTTTAGAGCTATCTTCAAGGGATTCCTCCTGAAGCAAAATGCTGAATTTTTTTCCCCTAAATAATAAGATTTGGTACCTGTAATTAATATTTATGAAACACAAATTATTGGACTAGTTCAAAACTAAACAAGGGGGCTCAAGGAAATGGTAAAAAAAAAATCTACAGTAGGTGTACAATGGTAAAATTGGGATAAACTGTGGTTCAGGTGCATTGTTCAATTCTATCTTAGGCTACTTCTATATCATTTATGCTTGATGTAGTGTGAAGTGATTACACTGTCTGTGTTTTGACAGATCTAAAAACTCTTGAGAATTTGCAGAGATGTTTGAAATCTAGGTATGTCTAAAGGTAAAGGTTCCCCTTGCACATATGTGCTAGTCGTTCCCGACTCTAGGGGGCGGTGCTCATCTCAGTTTCAAAGCTGAAGAACCAGCACTGTCCAAAGACGTCTCCGTGGTCATGTGTCCAGCATGACTAAACGCCAAAGGCGCATGGAACGCTGTTACCTTCCCACCAAAGGTGGTCCTTATTTATCTACTTGCATTTTTAGGTGCTTTCGAACTGCTAGATTGGCAGAAGATAGGACAAGTAATGGGAGCTCACCCTGTTACGTGACAGTAGGGATTCGAACCGCTGAACTGCCAACCTTTTGATCGACAAGCTCAGTGTTTTAGCCACTGAGCCACCGCATCCCTCAGGTATGTCTAGATATTAATAAATAATAAAGTTGTGATCATGGCCTGACATGTGAGTTAGGGTTTCCAAGGAGTTAAAGATCACCCTGGGCATATTTCTAGATCAAAACAAAAATAAATCTAAATAATATGTATATTATAATATTATAAATATGTCTTATAATGTTATAAATAAATAAATAGAATAGAACCTGGTTTCTCCTCACAGAATATATACTGCATAATAACTTTGCCCATAGCAAACATTTTAAAAAATAGGACAACAAATTTAAAAGAATTGGCCGCAATAAAATGTTCATTTTTGTTCTTTTTTTCCTGTTCATTTTGTAGTTTTTTTTCCTTTTCTTTTAACAAGAAATATTAACCCTGAGGAAAAGGTAGTGGACAAAAAGTGTCGGAATATGAGAGATACATTAAACAGCCACTACAGCTAAGTTTACAAACTAAACCCTAATGTGGTTTGTTTTGCTTTAGTTTAGCATGTTATATGAATCTAGCCTAGAGCAGATTCTTTTTTTTAAAAAAAGGTTAACATAATAAAAAAATGCAAGCTTATGCTCATCTCCAGATTGTGCCACATGGGAAACTGAAATAAAAACACATTGTTTTTCGGTGGGATAGTCTCACACAGGTAATCTTAAAAGTCAATATTTGAATTTTCTGCATATATCAGAATAATGCCAAAGTATCTTGTGTTAAAATGCTATAAAATTAAGACCACTCTTGACATATCTCTCCCTGGCAGCCAATTACACAGTTTCAATTTGACACAGCATGGACTTTTTTAGAAACGGAATTTGGAAACAGGTTAAACATCTTATGTTATTTATCATATGTATCAGCTGTATCTGGACATAGCCAGGAAAATGCCTGTTTAACCCTTTTCCATACTTGTCTCTTTAGCTTCCAGTTTATTTCAATTGGTTTTAATTATTGGCTTATCTTATTTAGATATATTTTAAACATAAGAACTTCAGCCTTACTGGGTAATAATATTTAAAATATTAAATCATTAAAGATCCAGCAATGGTTGTTCAAATTAATATATAAATATAGAATCTGGACATATGCAGCACCATTCAGATAATCATAAAAATCAAATCTCAAATAAAATCACAATTCTTTTTACTAGGTATAATCCCAGAACATATGAATAAAGGTATTATAAATTACTAAAATACATGCTTTTCGCTATGAGGACAAATCCACGCATCCTATATCTATAAAATGCGGTAAGACAACTACAGGTACTCCTCAACTTACAACAGTATGTTTAGTGATTATTCAATATAAATTATCAATATATTAGAATCAAAATGAAGTCAATCTGTATACATTTTGTACTATGGTATTGAAATTGGCAAATTATGATAATGTTGTTGTTTTGTATATGCAGGCTACAGAAGCATGGAAATTTGTAAATTTGTAAAAATATAGAAAACAGAATCAAACAATCAGCTCTAAAGTTTGTCTGTTGAACTCTCAACCACAATATGGGATCTTAGTTATAATTAAGAGAAATTTAAAGAGAAGAGAATAAATGCATACACCACTATTAACAAAATAATAACATAAACTAGATAGGAAAAACACACAAGATTATGTCTTGTGTTCTTTCCATTAACTTTACCAGTAGTAACTATAGAAAGGGGTCCGTGTTTCCTTCTGTGTAATGAAATAGCATGTTGCATCTGTATGTATGTGTCACATGTGGGCACTGGGTAGCACAGGACCCGTTGAGTGTGGTTTATACAGGATCATGTGACCAAGAGGGAGGGAGCTTAGACTGAAGCAGCTGACAACATTCTGAGTAGCTGCCCAACTATGTCCTCAATAGTTTTAAACATTGATCAAGCAGCAGGAGCTAACAGGAGTGAGGCGTCAGTGAAAGGCTGAACTTGCATACCACCTGTTGTTTGACATACTGAAATTAGCCCAGGCTGGGGTTTAGTTGTGAGAATTGTGTTTGCTCAACTAAAGTCCATTTCTAGGTCTGTGACATACCTGCTAATTTTTCTAGAGCAAAAACAACGAGTGTGGTACCTTAAATCTACTTCTGTTCTTTCAAGAAGCTAACGAAGAAAGCCCAAGGATACAGCACTAAACACACATACCAGAAAGAAATCTCTGATTGCTTCTGTATATTTGTGTGCTATTATTTTCCAGTCAGAACTCATCTCAGTTCAGCTTATTGGAAAGAAGAAGAGGAAGACAGTAATGCTATTTTATTTTTAATTTCAGAATATTAATTTGGATATCGCAACAACTCTCACATTACCAAGCACCAAGCAAAGTATCTTATAAAGGGTAGATGTCAACTTTTCATGCTACTGAATTACAGATTGGTTTGTGCTGGTGAACATTCTCATATCTGTGGCCTTGCAACACAAGAGGGGCTGAGTTAAGAGAAAAAGCAACTACTTCAGAGGAAGCTTAAGGCCTTAGCTGAGAAACACTGAGCAGAAGTGAAGTGAAGGGGAGGGGGGGCTGGGAAGAAGAGCGTTGAGTAGTCAGCAGGTCACACACATAGAATGTGCAACGGCAAACTCAGTTTACAAAGAGACATCTGTTCCATTACTTCAATGCATTGTGGCTAATTACATCCTGGCCCGTCTGTGAAATGACAGCCACTTATTCTCCAGTGAACCATAAAATCTGTACATGTTCAGTTTGGAGAGAGGGGAGATAGAAGAGCATAGGGTAGGAAGAAGAGAGGGAAGTGGGGGGGGGGGAGAGAAGGAAAGGGCTTCAGGAAAACATCTGATGCTTCTCTTACCAGTTCAGCTTGCCAAAGATTCAGCAGCTGGTGAAAAAAAGAGAACCATACAGAGAAGCCCTGACAAAGGAGTCCCATTCTGAAGCAAGAAACAAATTCCTTGTGTCAGTAATAGCTTGAGACTTTTTGTTCCTTGCATTTAGAAGTATATATCTAGTATATCTTAATTTTATTATAGCTAATATATCTTAGTTATATTACTTGTATTATAACTAATATATTAGTTACAATATAAGTAATATATAATATATTAGTTATGATATAAGCAATATTATAATTAATATATTAGTTATAATATGTTATATTATATAAGTTATATATACTAAGTTACATTAGTAATATTATAACTAATATAGTTAAGCTAATTTAATTTAGCTTAAATTATGTAACTAATTAACCCAAATGTGCACTGATCTGAAATAAGAGTATGACTTCTACAGTAATTTGACATAAACCTCCTCCTTTTCAACTTTTTAAACAGTAATTTTGTTGTAATGATTTTTTTTTAATGAAATGAGAACAGCAGGTCAGGAAATGCACTTGTATGCATGTACCTAATTGCATACATGTATGTGCATTAACCTGTGCTTTTCTGCCTGTCAGGGGCTGAATGTAGCTGACAACAAATACATTTATTTATTTTTATTTATTTATTTTAATTTACAGTGGTACCTAGGTACTCATTGTTAATTGGTTCCAAGAGGTGAGTACCAAAAACAAGGAGTACCAAGCAAGTTTTTCCCATAAAGAATAATATATATAAATTTAATGCATTCCCAAACCAAAGAAAATGCACATTTTACGGCAATATGAAAAAGATACGGTTTATATCATTACTTTACATGAGAAATAAACCTAAACATTAATAAATACTTAGATTAAATAAAATAAAACCGTAACTTTGCCTGTACTGATGAGAAAAAAAGTGCAAAAATACACAAAATGATCATAGAAGCTAAGATAAGACCACAAGGGAATGTGCACAGAGCAAGAGCTACTGCGTGACTAATGTGTGACCCTTTGTTTAAGTTAGAAAGGGTAGCGAGTCACGAGGCAACTGACACCAACAAGTTCTAGCTTGTGCATCAAGTACCAAACAAATTATGAGTACCAGGACGACATTTTCCTGTCAAAATGAGTCAAGTACCAAATTTGATGAGTTTCAAAGCTGTTGATTACCAAGGTATGACTGTATTTATTAAATGTATATTCTGCCCATCTCTCTGATAGGGAAACTCTAGATGGTTTACAAAACATAAATAAATAATTTGTTCTCTGATAGTAAACACTCCATATGAAACATTAAGGAATTGTGTGTGTGTGTGTGTGTGTGTGTGTGCATTGAGTGAGGCTAATGATTCCACAGTAATCCACTTAAAGGGTTATTTTCCAAAACATTCAGCAACTGGTAGAGCTCTTTATAAATTGTTATCACTTCCTCTTTTTTTAATACAGCAAGTAAAACCAGAAGCCACATAACTGTTAAATATTATTTATTTCTGAACCACCGAAATTGGTGCACAGAAATTAAAGACAACCTTTAAAAAAGAGTGAGCAATGGAAGATCATCAAACAAAAGAGAGAGGTGTGAAATCCAAAGGGCCTTAGCAAACTAAGATGCTTTTCCTTTAAACAAAAAAAAAATTCTGAAAGATAGAAAAGCTAAGTGGCAATATAGAAAACCTTGGATCATCTTAAAAAAAAAAAAAAAAAGCTAATCAGCTTCACATTTGATAAGTGCTCAAATAGGGGACCATCAGGAAATCCCAGAATTGTAAGCTATAGTGGAAAATAGAAAATAAATCCCAAAAGGCAATAGTGAAAACTCTGCCATGTTGTCCCTAAGAAAACTATATGGGTGTCATTGTGAATTCCCAGGAGTCAAGCTCAATTCAGAAGTTACTTCATACCTTTTAAATTATAAAACAGGCATCCTCAATTTTGGACAAATGGATCTGGAAATCAAATCACACAATGTCATGATAAACATGTGTACAATGTTTATTGATTGACTGATCGATTGAATGTATTTCTAAACCACCCATCTGCCTCAAAGAGGGACTCTTTGTAGTGACTAGTCAAAGAACATTGGCTTTTACGACATGCTTGTACTTCAGTATCTGAACTAGAAATCTAGAAATTTAGAGTTTGAAGGCATGGTTTATCCAATCACCTAACATCTGATAGATGTGCAAGTAATCCTCAATTTACAACAGTTCATTTCGTGACCTTTCAATGTTCCAATGACACTGAAAAAAGTGACTTATGACTGTTTTTCACTTACAACCATTGCAGCAACCCCAATGGGATAAAATTCACTTAACAAATGTTTCACTTAGCAACAGAAATTTGTGGCTCAGTTGTTGTCATAAGTTGAGAACTACCTGTACACATTTCATGCTATTTCATGCTATTTTTTTTAAAAAAAAATATTTTAGTCATTGCATGTACAGTTACACCTGTCTTTTGCCATTTATCTAAAACTAGTTGTAGAAACAGAAGTGTCCAGTGCCACATAATAGAAATATCTGGTTTGCTATGTATACTACTAGTTGAAATGTCATAATCTCAAGGTACTTATGATTACCACCAGTGCCTATTACCAAATGTTAGCAATCCTTCAAGAAATTCATATTGCTCAGCACCACTCCAAAGACCAACTAGATTACACCAAGCCATCTCACTCTGCAGTCATTGCTGGACAGCCCCTGCCAACAGTGTTGGAAATCATGCATGTCTTTCTACCAGATTTCTTCTCTCCACACAATACTTTAAAAAGCTGGAAATCAAGTGAACTCCCTAAAATTGTAAAAATCCACCTTCTAGTCTTCTTTGAGCATCTTCTAGCCATACTAAATAAATAAAATCCAGGTTTTCACCATTTTCTTTTCGTCCTAAAGTGATTCTCTGGTCTGGTGAATCACTTATACCGTTTGGACTGGAGAGGGGAATAATAATTTGAGAAAAATATATTTGGGGTTTTCTGCAGGAAGTACACACCGAAATATTTGGAAAGACTAATCACATATGCAATTACCTTGCAAAACAACATATATATATGGAATGTGTGTCCTTCAGTGGTTCCATCTGCAATACCTACATATACCCACACTGTCTGACTGGCCATAGATTCCAGTTTTGAAACCTGCCAGTTCCTATGATTGAGGTGGGAGGGTGATTAAAAGAAAAGGAGAGCACAGGAGATATTTGTATGACTAATGGGAGGGATGGAGAGAGAGAAAGAGAGAGAGAAAGAGGGAGGGAGGGAGGGAAGGAAAATATGTTCTAGGAATGGACAGTTTCTGATGGAGAAAATAAAGTGGGTTCCATCCTACCAATTCATTCCTGCTCTTTGGTGTCTAGAGGATTAGGAGTTAAGAAAGCCTGAAAAGGACAAATCCCCTTGACTTTAATCAAAAGCCAAAGGAAATTCTCCAACATAAAGAACCTGTGGAAGAGTTGGCAGATTTTGGCAGTTAATCTAGATTTAAAAAAATGGAAATCCAAGAGGGACACAAAATCTACAGTCTCCTATGTCTGATGGTAAATAAGAAGAGATGCACATATTACCTCTAGATGCAAAGGGGGAGGAAAGGAGAAATAATTAATGGAAGAGCTGAAACTCTCATGAAAAAAACCTAGCAATGCTCAAGCCAGAAACACCTGTTATATAAACACTGAACAGATGTCTCTGTTTATCCAAACTAAGAAAAGAACAGTCCAAGTCCATTGACTTGAAAAAGTAGGAGTAAGAGGTCTAAAATAAAAACCTGAGGCAGAAAGGGTTGCATACTTTTATTTTTGTGTTCTGCAGTAGACAGAACTTTTGCACGTGTATGACTTTCAACTGTGATAAAGCTGATAACTAGCCATGTCTGTGAAGCGTCTGTTCTGAGCAAATCCTGAATGCAGAGTTCAATGTCTTGAGTGCTACGACTGATGTCAAGTCTGACCAGTTATTTGAAAATCTCAGCAAGAATGTACATTGGATGATCCAGCAGCCTTTCAAAAAGGGTACTTAAAAGAGATTGCTCTTAAACTTGTCAATCAAAAGGCAATTTGTTGTTTAAAAGACAAGATGGGAGAAGAGGAGAAACATGGCAGGATTATAAATGGAACATAATATTATTTGAACATTCTCCTCACTACTCTCATGACATTTGATGAATGATACTAAGTAAATGTAAGAAAAGACTTGAAACATGTATTAACTATACTCCTGTGAGACTACTCGGCCAGTCTAACAGATATGGAGAAGATGGGTTCTGATATAATTCAAAAACGGGCTACATTAAATAACAGAAACTAGCAAAAAAATTAAATTTTGAAAGCTATCTTAATTCTTCAGGTAAGAATACCATTGCAACCAGGTATGTTCAAGAGTCAAGATTTAAATTGGCTCATAGTTATGGTATAGAAATGTCCTACATTATTCATTGAAATTATTGAAAATAATTTCAAAAGGTATCTATTCCTAAAAAAAATTGTCAACAAAATGTAAATAAGGTTCAAGGTAACTAAGTGTAAAATGAAGCAAATAGAAGTAAAATAGCCCATATACTGGTGGGTTCTGAACTATCAACCACTGACCACTAAGGAATTTGACTTCTGGATAGAAAGCTTGATGAAAATATTGTGGCAGCTGTCAAAAAGGTAAATTCTGAATTAGAGTTAATTAGAAAAGGATTCTAATAGAATTGCCAATAATGTCTTTATAAAGATCAATAGTATGATCACATTTGGAATACCATGCCTAGTTTTGATTATAGCACCTTTAAACAATAATATAAAATGAATCTGTCTGCCTGCCTGCCTGTCCGTCCTTCCTACCTACTACCTACCTACCTACCTACCTACCTACCTACCTACCTACCTACCTATAACGGAGCATAGAAGGCTAGAGCAGGAAAGATAGCTATTTGTGGGGCTGTTAATTAAGAAAAAAAGATTGATTAAAGGGGAAAAATAAATTTATTACATGTTATACATACGCATGAATTAAATACAGATTTTCCACCACACTCCTTTTCATACTTGACAAGTGCTGAATGGAAAAAAATATATGACAGATATATGGACCATATAATGAATTTACTTGATGGCCACCGAGATGGCTTTTAAAGCTGGTTTAGATAAAATTTACAAATGATAAAGATATCAACAAGCTCTAATCATGCTGGTTATAGAAACGGCAGCATCAGTAGTAATGACAAGTGTCTGCAGCAAACCAAGTTTGTGTTAAAATTATGACAGAGATGTCATGACACAAATCCAATCCTTACATACTTGTCTTGTTATCAGATGCAAGTAAGTTGTAATTTTCAAGTCATGACATCAAGATGGAGTTCATGAACATCACTTGCCATCCTTTCTTCCTTTCTTCACCCCTGTGAAAGAGATTTTCCATAGAAATCTGACGAGCAGAAGTAGAAAACAGGATTCTGGAATAGACAGACTTTTGCTATAATCCTGTTCTAAGAGAAGTTATTTCCAATATGTCCTGTAGTAATTTATGATCATACATAGAGTTTGTAACTCAACGTTAGTGCATTTGTCACGGTATTTTTTCTACACATATTTTTGTGTACGAATGATAGAAATGATGTTGACATCACTTCTGGTATAATCTGCTTGTTTGACTATAAACATTACCTTTTTAAAAAAAGATATTCAAAATGGGTCTTATTGAATCTCTTCTATGAAAGAAGTTAATGCCTACATGTTTCCTAAGTAGTCATTCCATCGATGCCAAAATCATTAGCAGCTAAAGTTGTTTGTTTTCCAGAAATCACAAGACAGTATTTGCTGAGGCCTTCAGTAAGCAGAGGAATCCCTTAACATTAGTTCTTCTAACTGGCTACAATTAGCAGCAATTGTTCTGAGAAAGCTGAAGTCATTAGCTGCCACAAAGAGTTAATGGTAGGTCCAGCCTTACAAAAGCAATGATGCCTTCAGGAGGAAGGGTCGGTGGCACATCTCACTCCAGGGACTAACTCTATACTCTGAGGGCTACATATGAATAAATCCATTATTAACCCTTAGTTTTATAGATATTAAGGCAAAGTTAATGCTTAATGTTTGTGGGCACATATACATAAGCGTAGCTTCTTGCTTCCAAATATCAGATTTGAAATAAACTGCTCTTTGCCATTGCTCCTATTAACCTTTCTCAAGCAAAACAGTAACCTTGCTCTACTCAGGAGCATATTTAGCTGTTCCCACAATACATTATCTGTTGAAATAAATATGGAAATCAGGCAGAGCAAGTCAGCCAGACTGAAATAAATTCATCATTCACAGGCTCTCGGGGGAGGAAAACCATGCTTGCCCCCACCCCCACTTCATGATTATTTCTGAAGCATTGAAGGAATGGCAGTATCACTAATGAGGCCAGTGCTCCATGACTGCTGATTATAAATGACCTAAAAAGAAGAAGAGGTGGGGTGGAGACAGGAGGGATGTCTTGTCTGGTTAACAAGGGGAGGAAAAACAGGGAGAAGAACCAATTGCCTGCCTTATGATCTAGAAAAATCCTACTTGACTCCACAGCAGTGGGAGGGCAGTTGTGGTTTTCCTGCTGATTATGGGCAAAACCAAAAGATTAGGTTCAAGTACTGCTTTGAAAATTAAGAAAGCAAACCACGCCAAGATCACACTGAAAACATTTTTCTCCTGAAAACAAATTTAATTCAGTTTCCAAGCAGTAGCATGGATTTCAATTTTAAAAATGCAAATGTACTCAAACTGGCAGAAAACAAGGCCAGGACTCAAATAAGAAAAGCTTCACTTTTATGAATAAGACCCTATAAGGATAGAAACACTCTATAGGAACATCTATTCAACGATTCCCCCAGGACAATTTATTCTAAGCTGCCCAATTAAGTTTTCTAGTGAAGCCAAAATAAGTCTGAAGAGGGCTTTAACTATATTTTAAGAGGACCATTCAAGTATTTTGGTTATCATGTGAGACGCTTAAGAGCAAGCAGTTGTAACACAAAGTGATTGGCTAAGAAGGCAGCATTTTCACAAATATTTATTTTTTCCCATGTAAATTGTGTCAAATATTCAGTGTACAATAGGTTGTCTAATATCAACATAAACTGATTTATAGTGACTGATTTGTCATTTTAAACTGGACTAGGTTCCATGCGACAAATAATTAAGGTCAGATATAATGCACCACTGCCTAAAATGACAACTTTTCATATAATCCCTTCATAACTTTTAGAAACATTTATTACATCTTGATATTATATTGTGCTCCTAGCTTCAAGTGTCTCCTTGGTCCCTATTGTTGAAATCACTGAGGATAGAGAAAATCTTAATGATATTATGACACACATAAAGTGATCTTGGATACTATGTAGGGGAATAATTAAATGTGTATCTGTAATTGTCTGTGGCAGCCAGTTATGTATCAGTGGAAATGTCTCCTTTCTCTCCCCTGCTGCATCTAGTGACCTCCAAGCAATCTCAAGGGACTCCAGAGAGGTCAGTTCTTGTCTGTCAAAGTTACTCTTCTTGCTATCAGATTTATAGTAACAGAACATTATATAGGAAAAAACCCTAAGACCCAATGTCTCTTTTTAACAGGTTCAATTTCAATTGTAAAACAAAATGGTTATTGTAATCTGAATTATGGTTTTGCATGATATCAACCATCACTTAACTATATATATAAATCTGTCAGTTTCAGGGTCAGTCAGTTTTTCATTGTCCTGACAAAGATTGGTTCTGGCCTTACTTCTTCATGAGCTTGCAAATTAAGCAAAAGAAATTGCACAAATGTTTTGCTTTTTTGTGATCATCTTCATCTAAGATATTCTCTTTTTTGGCATTTTCCTTAATATTTTCATTTTATATCCATTTTTGAACTGCAAAAAATACATTACAAAGATCTTAACTATATATATATATATATATATATATATATATATATATATATATATATATATATATATATATATACTTTTTAATTCATAGGTTTAAATGTATGATATTTTTGTAATCAGGGTTTTTCCTATGTAGATAAAGTTGTTAAATGGCCATGGTGGGATGAAATCTTCAATCATCACTTTCAGGCCTGTCAGACATTTTCTGTTGTTTATTCTGAGACTTATGGGAGACTGGGATAGCACTATTTCAGTTTTTTTGAACCTCTTCAGCCAGCCACACCCATATTTTATGACTCCTCTGTGACGAAATGGGGTTGAGGGGTACCCCGGACCGTGAACCAGCTCATGAGTAAACACACTGAGACTGAAATGATTCTGACAGAGTCGTCTTGTGTAAAAATATAATTTACTTTAAAACATTTAAAAAGCACTACGTCTTTAAGAAAACACATTAAAAACAAAGTCTTATCTGGGTATGTGAAGCAAGGCTATCTCCCTAGATCTCTCTCCACAATACCGAAACAGTTCACAAAAGAATAAAGCTAGCATGAAGGTAAGCAGCTTCGGCGTCGATACATCATCAAGGCCATCATAATGGGAGCAGCACGAGCTTCACAGCTGAAAGTCACCTGAAGTAAATACAGTTCAAACAGCAAACATTGCTTGAAGCTTGTGGGAGGAAGAAGGTCCAGCAACAGTAGTCCCGATGATAGCTTGCGTGCTACAAAACAGCAAAAGGCAAGCATCCGTGGGAGTCTTTCTGTAGCGACATCTGGAGTCCTTATCTGCATTCTTCTCCCATCTGTGGCATTGCACCAAGCTTCCTGCAGGAGCTGTGCATTTAGGCCTAGAAGACTACGCCCAAGTAGCAAGCAAAAGGTCCTTGCTTATATAGGGAGTTAACCTGCAATTAACTAGGGTGGGGAAGGCTTGCAGGTAATTGGCAACAGTAGATGGCTTGATTAAAACCATACTGTTTGTGAGTAGGCAGATAGCCACAGCAATCCTGGAAACACTCGTGACATCCTCCCTGTAAAGGTCAAATATTTATACTTTTTAATTCATAGGTTTAAATGTATGATATTTTTGTAATCAGGGTTTTTCCTATGTAGATAAAGTTGTTAAATGGCCATGGTGGGATGAAATCTCCAATCATCACTTTCAGGCAGGTCAGACATTTTCTGTTGTTTATTCTGAGACTTATGGGAGACTGGGATAGAACTTTTCGGTTTTTTTGAACCTCTTCAGCCAGCCACACCCATATTTTATGACTCCTCCCTGTAAAGGTCAAATATTTATACTTTTGACTGACTGACAGGCCTGAAAGTGATGATTGGAGATTTTATCCCACCATGGCCATTTAACAACTTTATCTACATAGGAAAAACCCTGATTACAAAAATATCATACATTTAAACCTATGAATTAAAAAGTATAAATATTTGACCTTTACAGGGAGGAGTCATAAAATATAGGTGTGGCTGGCTGAAGAGGTTCAAAAAAACCGAAAAGTGCTATCCCAGTCTCCCATAAGTCTCAGAATAAACAACAGAAAATGTCTGACAGGCCTGAAAGTGATGATTGGAGATTTCATCCCACCATGGCCATTTAACAACTTTATCTACATAGGAAAAACCCTGATTACAAAAATATCATATATATATATCATATATACATACATATATATATATATGGCTTCGTGCTTCCAGGAGCAATGTGAGATCGCAGCTGTCTCTTCCTTTTAACTGCTAGTGAGGTGTGAGCTGATTGGGTGGGAACTTGGCTGTGTTCTGATTGGGTGGAGGTGTGCTCTGATTGGTTAGAGGCTTGGCTGTGCTCTGATTGGATGGGGGGTTGGTTGTGCTCTGATTGGCTGGGTGTGTGTTCTGTTTGGGTGGGGGCTTGGTTGTGCTCAGCTTAGTCTGAGTTGTAGGGGGATTTGAGCTGGTGAGCTGCGTTGTTGTTGTTTGGCTTCGTGTTTGTGGCCGTGCGAGCTCTTCATGGTGGGTGTCAGTCTACTTCATGTATGGATTGGAGGGGTTTAAAGTGGCTAATGATGCAGCTGCGGTCTGGCTTCTGGTCCTTGGTCGTGGCTCATTATCAGTGAGGGTTTGAGTCTGCTTTCTGTGTGGATGTGGGTGGGGGCTTGGTTGTGCAGCTGCGGTCTGGCTTCTGGTCCTTGGTCATGGCTCATTATCAGTGTGGGTTTGAGTCTGCTTTCTGTGTGGATGTGTGGTGGTAACATCCTGTGTGGCTCTCGTGAGTGTGGGTCTGGTGTCATTCGTCGTGTTAGGGACTCGTTTGTCAATAAGGGCGGGTTTCCAAATGGCTGGTAGGCGGGAGGTATCGTCTCGTTTGTTCATGCTGTGTGGGCGTTTTTCTATCTCGATGGCTTCTCTGATTATTCTGTTGTTAAAGTGTTCAGTTTTGGCGATAGTTCTGGTCTTTTTAAAGTCAATATCATGTCCTGTGGCTTTAAGGTGTTGGACCAGGGAAGAAGTTGGTTCCTCTTTTCTGACTGAGTTCTTGTGTTCTTCTATGCATGCACTTATTCGTCTGTTGGTTTGTCCGATGTATGTGGTGGGGCAGGCGGTGCATGGGATTTCATATACTCCTTGATTTTCTAACTCAATTTTGTCTTTGGGGTTCCTTAGGATGGTGGATATTTTTCGGTTTGTGCAGAATGCTGTCTTGATGTTATGTTTGTGGAGGATTTTGCTTATTCTGTCTGTGGTGCCTTTTATGTATGGGAGGAGGGCTTTGCCGTTTTCTTGTTCTCTGTCTTGGATTTTAGTGGGGGTTTCTTTTTGGATTAGGTTGGTGATCTTATTTCTTTGAAAACGCCCACACAGCATGGACAAACGAGACGATACCTCCCGCCTACCAGCCATTTGGAAACCCGCCCTTATTGACAAACGAGTCCCTAACACGACGAATGACACCAGACCCACACTCACGAGAGCCACACAGGATGTTACCACCACACATCCACACAGAAAGCAGACTCAAACCCACACTGATAATGAGCCACAACCAAGGACCAGAAGCCAGACCGCAGCTGCACAACCAAGCCCCCACCCAAACAGAACACACACCCAGCCAATCAGAGCACAACCAACCCCCCCATCCAATCAGAGCACGGCCAAGCCTCTAACCAATCAGAACACACCTCCACCCAATCAGAACACAGCCAAGTTCCCACCCAATCAGCTCACACCCCCACTAGCAGTTAAAAGGAAGAGACAGCTGCGATCTCACATTGCTCCTGGAAGCACGAAGCCGAGAACACCAGCCTGAAGATGACGAATGAGACTTCGTCGAAACGTCGCCAAGACACTTCCAATTTTACGTGGGAGAAGACCCGAATAACCAAAGACCTACACACACACACACACACACACACACACACACACACACACACACACACATATATATATATATATATATATATATATATATATATATATATATATATATGTATGTATAGGCACAAATCCTATATTATTTTGTCTACATGTCTGAGAATTGCTAATTGTTCATTTATATTAAACAACCACTAAACAAATTTCTTCATCATACCTAATAACACCAAGTTTTTGATTATGAATCAGTTACAGAACAAAATAACTTACTTCCTGGACAAAACTACTAAGATAAATAGTGGCATTGGCAAGTCATCCATATTTAGAGCATAACTTATTATCAATCATCATAGGGCAATTTTAAAATCAACCATACAACTTCTAAGTTGTTCATTCCAACCAGGGATAAAATAATGTTGGAGAGGAAAACGGTTGAAATTGGTAACTGAGATCAGTTAAATCCTTTCTTTCTTAGAGCGGTGAGCATAAAACCCAGATGTTCCATCTCAGTCTTTCCCAAACTGAGGATGGTGGGTAATAAGTAGCATCATCCCCACCAGCCACTGTCCAACATATCTATATAATCAAAGGTTGGGAAAGTGATTCTATTACTGTTTTTTCCTGGAGTATTCTAAGGATAGTGATCTGAGGCTGCAGCTTAAAAGAATACGGTCAATACAGACAGCTAAACTAGTGTCATGTCAATTGGTAACAGGGCCCCTGCCATTTTTACTAGCATTAGGTACTTTGCAGATAAAAACAAGCCACCCAACACTGCTCTCCACAAAGGGCCCATTTGTCAACACAAATAAATGTGTTGTGTGATCCCTGCAGTTTCGTCTAGAAGTAGAAAGTCATATTTCTTACAATTTAACAACCACTCTCTAGTAACTGCTAGCTAAAAGATTCTGCTGTGTTTTTAAAGCATAAAAAATAATCATCTTCACACAGAACTGAAAACTGAAAGCAAGCAAAGTGAGGGAGAGAAATTGGTTTATTTGATGGGTGCTAAGTCAAATGCCAAACAGACGCTGATCTTTTCTTCCTCAGACATCAAGATAGCAATATAAACAAAACAGCAGGAAAAACCCGATCAGACTGCAGATTCTTAGCATACTATATTAAGGAAGACTGCATTTCAGGAGTTTGAAAACCCACTATATTATTTCTTTTTCTTAAAATAGCATCTTATAGTTATGTTTATTATATTATATTATTTGAAATCAATTAAAGAGGGACATTGCACTAAGTATTTTTAAAAATCAAGATGTTTGTTGATGCAACATTGACCCAGGAATTGAGAGGACCATAGATCCAATGGTGTTAACATAGATTCTAGAAAATCAGAAATATGCTGGTTTATTACTTAGGCGTTTCTGCTAACTTATATATACTGAGTAAATTGGCATTTGCCTTAAAGGATAGCAACTTAAAGGGCAGAGAATGTTTCTGAAACAAGACAGAGTAGATCAAAGACACAACATACCAATGGAACCACTATGTTTATTTAATGGAGTTATTATGGATGAATCGGCTTATCTAGATCCGTTCCAGTCGGGCTTCAGGCCTGAGTACAGCACGGAAACGGCATTGGTCGCATTGGTTGATGATCTCTGGAGGGCTCAGGACAGGGGTTGCTCCTCTGTCCTGGTCCTGTTAGACCTCTCAGTGGCTTTTGATACCATCGACCATGGTATCATGCTGCACCGGTTGGAAGGGTTGGGGGTGGGAGGCACCGTGTTGCGGTGGTTCTCCTCCTTTCTCTCCGACCGGTCGCAGTCTGTGTTGACAGGGGGGCAGAGGTCGACCCCGAGGCCCCTTGTATGTGGGGTGCCACAAGGATCGGTCCTCTCGCCCCTTCTGTTCAACATTTATGTAAAGCTGCTGGGCGAGATCATCCGTGGTTTCGGGGTGAAGTACCACCAGTACGCTGATGACACTCAGCTGTACATCTCCACCCTGGATCATCCCAATGATGCCCTTGAAGTGATGTCCCGGTGCTTGGAGGCTGTGCGGATCTGGATAGGGAAAAACAGACTCAGACTCAACCCATCCAAGACTGAGTGGCTGTGGTTTCCGACGTTCCAATATAGTCAGTTGGTGCCATCACTGACTATTTGGGGTGAGTCGTTGGCCCCCACGGATAGGGCTCGCAACTTGGGTGTCCTCCTGGACTCACAGCTATCGTTAGAAGAGCATTTGACAGCTGTGGCCGGGAGGACTTTTTATCAGGTCTGCCTGATTCACCAGTTGCGTCCTTTTCTGGATCGGGACTCATAACGTACGGTCACTCATGCCCTTGTCACCTCACGCCTGGACTTACTGTAATGCTCTCTACATGGGGCTCCCCTTGAGGAGCACCCGGAGGCTCCAGCTGGTCCAGAATGCAGCCACGCGGGTGGTTATGGGAGCAACGTGGCGCTCCCATGTGACCCCCCCTCCTGCACGAGCTGCACTGGCTCCCGGTGGTCTTCCGGGTGCGCTTCAAGGTTTTGGTCACCACCTTTAGAGTGCTCCATGGCTTAGGACCAGAGTACTTATGAGACTGCCTTCTGCCACCAGTAGCTTCTCACCGACCAGTACGCTCCCATAGAGAGGGGCTCCTCAGGGTGCCGTCGGCCAAACAGTGTCGACTGGCGACCCCCAGGGGGAGAGCCTTCTCTGTGGGGGCACCTGCCATCTGGAATGAGCTCCCCCCGGAGATATGGAGGATCCCAGATTTACGCACTTTCTGCCGCGCCCTCAAAACATTTTTATTCCAGCAGGCTGGTCTGGCTTGACTCTCCCTTTTAATTTGCTTTTAAGTTTTATACAAATTGGGTGTTTTTAAATTCGTTTTTTTGGGCCAAAATTATTTAATGTACTTTTAAATGGTTTTTAACTTTTGTATGATGTATTTTTATTTTGTGGCTGTTCACTGCCCTGAGTCCTTTGGGAGTAGGGTGGTATCTAAATTAAATTAAATAAATAAATAAATAAATAAATTATGAAGGTAAAATGGCAAAATGCTATTACTTTGGGCTATTTCATAGAAATATTTTTAAAGCATTTTTTTTAGCTCAGGCAATTAACATGGAACTTTTGGTAATCTCCAGAACTGGATAGTAACTATTTCTGTTTATCCCGAACAGTTCCTGAATGCTACTGTACTCCTAGGCCAGATTTCCTCATTCTAATACTTTCAATGTATCAAAGCAATAAAGGCAGGATTATAAAAAATCTTAAAAATTGTTTTGATGTACAGTTCCATCACCCAGCCAATTAACAGGAACAGCAATCTAAATGGCATTATTCTGGATGTCTAATGAGATGAAGTTGAGAGAAAGAAAAAGATACCAAACAAATAAGGAAAAGAAAGTTGGAAAGCAATGCGAAGTATGAACAGGGTAGATTGAGGAATGCATAAGAGGAAAAGAGTTCCGATTTGGAAATAAGTGACTTTAGATAGTCCTTCAGAGAATTCATCACAAAATTAGAGTGGAAGAATCAAATTTTAGTCTAATTTGTAATAAAAGTAATCAGTAGGCACACAAAAGGAATTTTCAAGCAGCTGCCATTTCCACACAGCTCACTACACTTTTAGATGGCTAATGCAGAGCCCTTCGTCATGGAGTCCGAAAGGTGCTTTTTTTTCAAGAGGCAACTGGACTTTCAAGAGGCCATCTATGTCAAAATTGAACAGCCCTCTCTCAACAGAGGGGGTGGGATATGGCATCATCTATCTCCAATCCACAACACAGTCCTTTCAACAGTTCCAAGAAGGCTCCACCCCAATTTGCACCACTCAGGTGACCCTGATGACACAGATAAATCTCCAGGTGACCTTAACAACCTGCTAAAAGAATGCAAATGTCCAGCTGTCTGCAAGGAGTATAAATCCTTCCATTTCCCACCATCCAGTGGTGGGAGCTGAAGAAGCTTCTTGGATGAGAAGTGAAAGAAGTGATGAGAAGTCTTCAAAGAAAAAACAGAAAATCCAGTTGCCTCTTGTGGGGGTGGGGGGAAGCACCTTTGGGACAACTATGACTTGGCTGACTGAGAATCTTCATAGACACTTCGTCATGGAGAAAATCTATCTATATGGTCACCAAGTGTCTAAAATGACTTGGTGGCATGTAATAAATTAATCAATGGAAAACCCTAAAAAGTATGAATGCTGGTTTATTTCCTCCTACCTCCAAATAGGAAACCAGCAAAACAGTTGATCCAGAGCAATTTTATAAGTACCACTGTTGCTTACACAAAAGGTTACAAATATAAGTTAAGTGTTTGGCACCCAACACTTGAAATAGCATATTGTTTTCATTATGAAATTGTGGATCAGTGGATAGTAAATCTGCGCTCAAGTGTGTTGCCTTAAATTACAAAACCTGAAATTTAAAAATCCTAATGTCTTGGATATAAATCTTCATAGCAAAAATGTAACTTCACAGAAGTTACTATGAAACTACAGGGCTAAACGTTTTTAATTTGTAAGTACAGAATTCAGAAAATATTTCATAATCTGCAATGGTACTAAATTGAAATAAACATTTCCTCCTCCAAAATATTTTCTGGACCCTGTTAGGTTTCAATTAATTTATACTTTGATCCCAGTTGTCTGGAGCAATAGTGGATGTTTAATAATCAACGAAAAAAGTAATGCTAATCATCTCATACTTCCTGTTTTTGTGCTTCTGTGTTATACCCAAAGTAGAGGACTTGTAAATCTCCCTTGTGGGGAGGTGAATATGCTGTCACAGCATCTGGATTTCATCCATTCTTTCATGGACAAGATAAGCCTGAATTCTGGGTGTTCTACAAAACGTGCAAACATTAAGTGATAATTCATTCATGCTTCCTATTCCTCCTTCTGTCTATTAACTATGGATATTTATTAAAACCAACATAGTGATCACAGTTATAAATTTTCAGTACATAATATTAGACAGATGTCCAATTAAAACAACAGCCTTTTGGCTTATTAAAGACTCACTAGTTTAAATATTTTGGTAAAGAAGGTTCATATTAGCACAGCAATCCCCAGCCTTTCCAGCTTGGCAGCCTGGTGCAGGGAGGACGGGAGTATGAGTGGCAGGTGCATGTGCACGCACACAGCTCCATTGGTGCAAGTGGTGGACGTGCCACCCTCCACTCATGCGAATGGGGCTTCCTGCACGAGTGGAGGGTGCTTAAGTGGAGGGCACTTGTGCGCATGAGCAGAAGAATGGAACTTCACATGTGAACATCCTCCGGAGTTTCGTGTGAGAGTGCACCACTCACACTTCCCCATTGCTCATGCGTCCCGGTTTCGAACAGGCCGGAGCCCGGTAGTGGCCCATGGCCCATGGATTGGAGACCCCTGCATTAGCAGATCAAATTATCCCACCTGTCTCCTTAGAACAGATACTCCAGCATATGTTCACAAAGCTAAACAAGGTATGTATGTGTGCGTATCCTTGTGTATGGTTTTTTGTATATGTATGTAATTATTAATACTAATGGAACTTATTGTATTTGATAAGCATCTCTGAATGACAGTTCCACTGATATAAAAGAACAAGATTGCCAACATCCTGTCATTGTTGGCTTATTCAATTAAAAATTCATGTGAAAAAAGTGTGCCCATTTAGACACAGAGAAGACAACTTCTCTTTCATTACTTTCATTACCATAAGAGTAGCCACCCAGACAAATCCCTATATGATTATAAATGCATTATTAATTTAACAATTCACCATTTAAAACAGTAAATGTGAGGCAGGGACTACGGATTATGAATGGGAACATTTGTTGGTTTTTTATAACAATATATATTGCATGCTCCATGCATGGTATTTAGCAGTCTTTTCTGAGCTGTTGCCTTCCAATTATTTTAGTCAACAATACCCATCACACCCAGTCAACACAGCAATTGAGAAAAACTAATCTTGAGCCTCACATGTTTATTTTCCAGAAAAGCCCCTCTATAGTGAATAGAAGGAAATTCTGTCTTTATATAAATGACATGCTAGGGAATACCACCAAAACACCATCTCTTTTTATCACCTGTCTATGCATTGATCAAGAGAGATATTTTAGGCTGCTTGGTCGGTGTGATCTATCAGCTATTGATCCTTGAGTTATAACCTTTAGCATGCTACTTTCAAATCTTGCTATCTCAATTGTAATATTTACTAAGAAGAGCCATTTGTGGCTTTCTTTTTTACCTCTCTATTGGATGATACTGAAATTCCATCTAGTCAAGCATTCTGTTTCTTGCCAATTTCCTTAGAAGTTTAAAATGAGGTTAGGAAGGCAATTGCAATTGATTACATACAACAGAAACAGATATCCATAATTAAGTGGCATACTGGGATCTAAGATTTTAATTCTTTATATCAGAAGTGGGCAGACATCAGGCTAATGGAATATTATGTGTTTGTAATTAAAACTCATGAGATTCACAAACCAAAACAAGGGACCAATCCAGTGTAAAAAAACACTTAAAATTAGAGAATTCCATACCAACAAATTTATTTTGTGGAATAGACTAATCTATTAATTTTTATGCAAAAATCCATGCATTGTCACATGACACTTAATTTTAGCAGTATAATTTAGTCAATGTCCTTTATTACATCAACTGACATTTTGCTGATTTATTGCAAATCAACCAGTGATGTACCAATGCATCCTATTGTCCTATTATATAAATAATTACAATTTTGCTTTTAAAAGCAAACTTTATCAACTTCATTGTAGTTGGACAGAAATATTTGAAAGTTCAGCATAGGCCATCCTTTAGTGAAATATAGCTAGAAAGATGAATATTATATTTAAAAAATCAGAACGTCTAATCTTATTTCCCCTTTAGCCATTAATCATGTCATTTAAAACAGCCATTTTGGAAGGTACAATTTAGAAGTGACTTCTGGATCACAGGGATTTTTTTTTTCTTTCTTATTTGCAGAAAAGCCTGGAAATATTAAATCCCCAAAGTCCGGGTCAATTTTAAAAAATTCTTAAATAGCTATTCTGTCATTATGTTTTAAATTCTGCTTCCCACAAATATATTTGTATTCACATTAGCATAAGAAACTTGCAAAACATTTTAAAGGAAGGGCATGAATAAGGCTTGGATAAGCATTGCCAAAGGTGTCCTGTTCCAGACATTTGTGAGGGATGGCCTTTGTGATGCAAGGCATCTCAAGCCACCATTTTCTCAAGGAAAAATAACTCAAGTGTTTATAACAATATAAAGAAAAAACCATGTCTTTGTTCTGATGTGGTGAGACTGTGGTACAAACAGATTATTTTGACCACGGAAAAGATTTCCAATATGTATCACTTCTACTATTTGGGGACCTCATCAATCATTGGAGGATGATACAGAAACGTAGGAATTTTATCTGACTGCACATCATTCCACCTCCTCATCGAAGCTGCCAGGAGCAACTACCCTAAGAAAAAGGACTGCATTAGTTCTGCAGATCTTTTCAATTTCTTTAAGAACATAATTCCCAGTACAGCTAAAGAAAAGTAAAATATTAAGAAATGATGCCTGAGATATTTTCTCTTTTTGCCATCTATACCATACCTTTTTGCCATCTATACCATACCTTTTATTTGGATTGCAAGCTAAGAGATAGAAACATTCTGCTTTTATTATTTTAGCATAAGCCACTTTTAACCTAGTGGGATAAAGGATGGGCTACATCCTTTATCCCATTAGAAAATAAAATGGAACTTTTTAGTTCTTTTTTTGTTTGGGCTACAAACAAAAAAAGAACTAAAAAGTTCCATTTTATTTTCTCCAGGACAAGTAATTTTGACTAATGGTCTTTCTTCCTTATAATTTATTAAATATGAAGTTTTGTCTCTTGTCCTTTACTACACACTTAAAAAAATATACAGTTCAAGTACGGTTCTTAAAAGAAGCCACTAATAAGAAAATACAACACTTAAAACATGTAAACACAATTACCCATTTCTTATGCTGACCATATGACCATAACAAAGATTTGATTTGATTACCCATTTTGAAAAAAAACCACACACAAAATCCCCAAGTAAAACAATTTATGAAATAGCAGAGAAATCTTAAAATATTATAAATTATCAGAACATTTAAGTAACTCCCATTGTTCAAATATCCATGTTTTTTTCTAGGCATTTGGAGTGAAAGAATATTGCAGCCTAACAAATATCATGTGGCCATCATTCTGTTTTGTGCTCATTTCTTGGATTAAGAGAAAGATTCTGTGAGACCAAGAGGTATGGATGCCTTAATAAAACAGTTTGGGATTTTACTGCCTCCTGTGAGAGTAGGGAAAGCTTTCTCTGCTGGGAACAACTTTAGGTTTTCTGTATTTTATAATTCTTTATCAGTAGAGACGACTGCATCCATTCTGTTTGCAATCCACACTGAATTCATTCAGAGACAAACATTATACAAAATAGGTTGAGCTGATGTTTACTGCAGAACAATTTCTGCTAATCTTGAACTGAGTTCAATATTTGATTAGTACCCTTCCCTCTTATTTTTGTTCAGGTATAGTGAACTGAGAGGAGACATCAATTGAGTACTCAGGAACTCCATCTCTTGCCAACACCACTCAAATAGTATTAGCTTCTCACAAACAATTGAATGTTCAATACATCTATCTAGAAATAGGAAAGCTAACATGAGTTAAGCTTTGTGAAAATTGGCTTCCACTCAGACCCACATATTATCAATGTCCTGGTTTAGCCAGCTTTGCTCTAGCAATTATTTGCACATAACAATCCAGACATAAATGTCTGTAGGGCAGCTTATATTGCTAGAGCGATGTTGGCATGGTGCTTGTGAGATTCACAGCTATTACATGGTGAACACTCTGGATTTATAAGACCTGAATGCGACTCCTGCAACCACTGATATGAGTTTAAGTTCAGTTCCTTTACAGAACCATGCCATAGCATTTTTGACTGTTGATGAGTTAAGTTTCCGTTAAGATAAGGGATACTTTCTCTTCAGCCAGACATATCCCTCATCTCCATTCCTTTCAAAAAGCGGTGGTATTCTTGAAAAGGTCAGAAAGACAAATTTGTCTGGTTTTTCTTTGTTTTTTCCATGCAAAGTGAGTGTTCTGCCATTATACTGTAAAAAGGGTCCAACATGCAATTATTAGTTAGCATGCAGAAAGATCCAATCTCCAATGACCAGAAGTGCTTTCAGCAGGTTCTGACCAATTCTGGAGAACCAGTAGGAGAAATTTTGAGAAGTTCAGAGAACCGGTAGTAAAAATTCTGACTGCCTCTCCCCACATCTATTCTCTGCCTCCCAAGTCTCAGATGATTGGGAGGAAATGAGGATTTTGCAGTAACTTTCCCCTGAATTGGAGAGGGAATGGAGATTTTACAGTATCCTCCCTTGCCACGCCCACCAAGCCACTCCCACAGAACTGGTAGTAAAAAAAGTTGAAACCCACCACTGCCAATGTCTACTATTGAATAGCAAAATTGGGCAATGTTAGTAAATAATCAAGACAAGATAAGCCAGGGGTGGAATTCAGCAGGTTCTGACAGGTTCTGACAGAACTGGTAGCAGACATTTTGAGTAGTTCGGAGAACCGGCAAATACCACCTCTGGCTGGCCCCAGAGTGGGGTGGGAATGGAGATTTTGCAATATCCTTCCCCCAGTAGTAGGAAGGGAATAGGGATTTTGCAGTATCCTTCCCCTGGAGTGGGGTGGGAATGGAGATTTTGCAGTATCCTTCCCCTGCCACGCCCACCAAGCCACACCCACAGAACCGGTAATAAAAAAATTTGAAACCCACCACTGCCAATGACTACTATTGAATAGCAAAATTGGGCAATGTTAGTAAATAATCAAGACAAGATAAGCCAGGGGTGAAAATCAGCAGGCTCTGACAGGTTCTGGAGAACCAGTAGTGGAAATTTTGAGTAGTTCGGAGAACTGGCAAATACCACCTTGGGCTGACCCCAGAGTGGGGTGGGAATGGAGTTTTTGCAATATCCTTCCCCCAGGAGTGGGGAGGGAATGGGGATTTTGCAGTATCGTTCCCCTGGAGTGGGGTGGGAATGGAGATTTTGGAGTATCCTTCCCCCAAGAGTGGGGAGGGAATGAGGATTTTGCAGTATCCTTCCCCTGGAGTGGGGTGGGAATGGAGATTTTGCAGTATCCTTCCCTGCCACGCCCACCAAGCCATGCCCACAGAACCGGTAGTAAAAAAAAATTGAATTCTACCACTGAGATAAGCCAATAGTCTGCTTTAGAGTAAGAATGTTCCATCTCTGTGTTTCAGATCTAAGGGTCATGTTACAAAAATTTATACTGTTCATTCTTGGCAGATCTTTTAACAAAAATCCTTTGCAAATGTGTCAAGATACTCTTTGAACTTACAATGACAGAATAT
This sequence comes from Pituophis catenifer annectens, assembly GCF_029215685.1. Classification (NCBI taxonomy): domain Eukaryota; kingdom Metazoa; phylum Chordata; class Lepidosauria; order Squamata; family Colubridae; genus Pituophis; species Pituophis catenifer. The sequence continues at coordinate 52,084,496 of NW_027256888.1, forward strand.
CCTTTATATACATTCCTTGTTCTAAGTATCTCTCTTCAAGTTATCAAAATATATATATTTAAAAGCCAGAAAAGATATTCAGAGATGTTGGTTGGGTAGTTGCCTATTGCTTCCTTGGAGTTTACAGCTCCATAGAACAAACGATAGCTGCTTTTATTGAATATTAATGAGAAATAACAGGCAGATACAGCATTAATTTTTTAAAAAGGATTTCCTATGCATATAACTTGTCCAGTACCAGAATATACTCTTCCCTTCTGTTCTTTCTCTATCTTTTTCTTCTCTCTCCCGCTCCCTGACTCTTTGCTCTCAACAAGATTGCCCTATAACAAGCATTTTGGAGACAACAGTTGAAATCTATTACATACAAACTAACATTTGCAAGCCAGATCAGTAAAGTAATTTATCTTTCTTGCTCTCCAAATCTCTCTTTCCCTCAATAGTTATGTTTGTCTCTTTTTTCCCCCATCACCATATAATCTGGCAGAAAGAAAGAATGCAATATATGCTTGCTTGCTTAGTCTATCTGAGTTGTATCTTTGGATCCCATGGAGCAGCAAAAAGGAACAACTCTGATGTTTTCCCCAAAGATTCACCTCATTAGTACTACCTGAGGAAATGGGTGGCTTGGCAAATTAGTCATCCAGGGAATCCTTTCATCGCTGCCATATTGTTGCTAAGAGGAAGAAATGAAAGAACATGGGAGAAAACTGACCACAACAGAGGAGAAAAAGCTAGCTATTACAACAATAACAGTCATAACAATAGCGGTAGTTTATCATTAATTGGGAGGAAAACTAGCAACCTTGACCTCACATATTTTCCCTTAAAAAGTTTCTAAGCAGCACTGTTTGAGAAAATGTCATGGGATAGGTGCCTCATTCCCTCATACTTTCTTGTGCTACATACTTTTTTAAAGACCGACTCTAATTTTTACACAGAGGAAACATTTTGCCTTCAAAATGAGCAAAGCCAGCTCTGTTGATGCCAAGTTCTGAATAGTTAACTTGTTATTTAAAAATTCACTTTTTGAAAGCTTGCTGATGTATATTAATGGGCTGACAGAGAAGGAAATTTGAGAGATACTAATTTATGCAGGTGTTCAACCAGCTGCTGCAACTGCATTTCGGTTTCTTAGAATTGAACTGCATAAAAACAGTATCTTTTTGACATATTTTATTAAGGATGGATTGATCTGTTCAGTCTCTCATCATAAAATAGGTTTCAGGGAGTTGGTTAAAGCTATTTCTAGGTTTGAAAAACTGGGGCATATTCTTATCTGTGAAACTATTTTGTTTATATTGGCTTATAATTTTCTGCCATCAGAATTATGGAATCATGGAATCATGGAATAAGCCTGCCTAAGTTTTGAGAATTATTAGTGAGAAACTATGGATAAGTAGAAGGATCGATCTGTAACAGCCAGTTAATAATATAATGTATTGCAGTTCTTCTCAACCTTTTCTTCACCATGCACTCCCTTTAAATATCTTTTGTGGCCATGGACTATGGCCACAGACCCCCAAGATTAATTCAAGATTTAAATAACATATCTTCAAGCTTTTGCAGATCCCCTGTGATGACATTGTGCCCCCCACGAGGGGTCCACGGACCAAAGGTTGAGAACTACTAATTTTGAGCAGGAATTCTCTATATGACTTAAAGCATAAAGAACATTTAACTTATCTTCAACCTTTTAAATTGGAGGATGTTCTTTTAAGTTAGAAAATTTACAATAAGGGATCAATTATTATTTTTAAACTCTGCTGAATATCTTCCTCTTTCTGCTTGTATGTTTAAAATGAAAGGAAAGCTATAGCTGTAAGAAGAAAGAGACTTTCTTTACATTTATCAGGCACATATAAAATGATGCTGGATACAGTTTGTTATAAAGAGCTATGCATAACTGAATTCCCTTCATTATAAAATTTGTATGTATATGTATAAATACATATACCTACATATACAGGTTTAATAAAAAAAATAATGCAATAATGCATTATAGATTCTATTTCTTCAAACCATATTATGGTGCAAGATCAAAAATTTCAAGTGGTCCTTCCAAAGTTGTCCTGCTGACATGACATATTGGATTATTTTTAGGTCTCATCCTAACTATTTTCAGATATCTTGGGTCTACTTATAGGATGAGAGCTGTACTTCAACATACCTGGAAAGCACAAAATTGTGGAAGACTAATTTAGAGCTTTTTTTTTTTTTTTGGCCATGATAACACTTCCATATATGAAAGTAATGCCATTATAAAACCTAATCACACCTTCAACAGAAAGGGTTATTTGGGGTTATATTGTTAAAGGGATAGACTTTTCTTTTTTACCCTGTTATTAGTTGCTAATAGCATTCAGAAAGATAATTCTAATATCTGATCTACATGTAGTCAGAAAATGTTTATAAAACTAATTTAAGACTAGAAACAGATGAATGCCTTACACTGGATTCATTTACATACAATACTGTACCTGCTATTCTGGTAAACTACCCAGGAAATAAGGATCTTTTTATGTACAGTTGTTATTAGATTTGTAAGATTCAAACTCCTTAAACATAGCTAAATTTTGTTATACTTCCTGTAAAATTTATGTAAAAGACTTTCATTATCTAATGATGAATTGATCATCAAGTGTATTATTTTATCTTGTTTCATTTTTACTATATTTTTATTTTTAATGTGCTTTTGTTTGCTATTCTGGTCAATGGTCATAACAAAACCATTCATATTCATACCAACAAGACAAAAATGTTCATGATATATTTATTACCCAATCCTACAAATGGAACGATTTTGTCTTGTTTATTAATCAAGCCACAAATTATTTAGGATTATACAGACAGAAAATGCTATTTAGGCTACTGAATATAACCCTCTGCATATCATATTTTATAATATAATGATGAGTGCAATGGTATATCTTTCCAATCTAGCTAGAGACTGAAAATTGCTCTGAAAAAACATCAAATGGAAATTAATTAGTATAGTAATATCAACCCAGACTATTTTACCAGGATTATATTCCAAGAAAACATCCCTATCATTATTCTACCATGTCTATGTAGCAATGAACAAGACTGTATATTTGGTTCCTAATTAAAACCACCAACAACCTTACATTTATCCTTATTTTTAACGTTTAAAACACTTCTATGAAAGATGCAAAGATATTGTTAGCTTTTCTGAACCTCACAGAATACAAATACAAGGCAAGACAAATAGGCACATCAATCAATAATTAGATGCTCAATTCCCATATGACTAGAATGGAAATTCAAGGTCCTTTGTCCATTCCTTTTGTAAACAATCTAGAAAATGTATACAGATGTGTACATCTGTAAATGGCTTAGCTTGAACGAGTACAGCTCCGAAATACCTAGCGCTTTTGTCTATGATATAGTAGAGACAAATTTATGGGTAGACTCAAAAACAAATCTTGATAAAAGACTACAGCTAAAAAAGGGAAAAGGATAAGCTTTCAGCCACATAAAACTGTAAGCTGCTATTTAGTACTATTGAACATTCACTTGTACACTTAACTGGAATATATTTCAGAATACAAAAAAGCTCCAGTAGAAATAGTCTTCTATAAATATTTTGCTCATTTGCTTACTCTGAAAGAAGCTGCTGCCAGTTCAGATCTTAGTTGTTTGATCTATTTTCTCCAAGCATGTGTGCTTAGTAAATTACATATTGTAAGCAACCTCAGGGGGCACAGTCCCATCCTAGTTAATTCATTTTCTTGCATTTTGATGGGGAGCACAACAGCATGGAATAATCCAAAAGTAGCCCCCAGTTGCTAAGTTTTTAAGCCATTAGTTGCTGCTGATTTTCAGCAGATATGCCACTTCTGTCCTGCTTAATGATTTAATTTTAAATATTAATGATGGATGGATGGCTTTGTGTATAGAGATGACAATATTTACCGCTGTTTCTCACTAAGGTCCTACTAAAAATGCAAGAGGAATTGTGCAAGAGCTACTTACTGGTTTAAAGAACAACTTTAATCAACTTTTAAACAGCTATTTCCCAACATGAATCTAGAATACTGTAAACCATCCAAGAATACTTAAAAAGGCTAGTGAGTGCAACTGGAATCTGCACAAAAGCACAAAGCAATTACTTTATACCATACACATTTTTTAAAATTTGTTTTGTTTTGTTTTTAAAAAGCAGGACTGGTCAATATGATGCCTCAAAACCCTTCCTGTATCTTCCTAAGCTCCCTGTAACCAAAATATTGCCAAAAATTGTGGCATATGTTTGTTTCATCAAAGTCCTAAAATAGATTTCATGCAAAACATGCTTCCACCTGTGCTCCCTATTCCAAATTCTGGAAAAATTGACAGATATATGCAAATATGTATGTATATATATATATATGTGTGTGTGTGTGTGTGTGTGCATATATATATATACACACACACACACACATACATATTTAGGATTGTGATATAGATTGCCCAACCTCCTACAGCCTTTGGCCCCCATTTTTTATTGACTCCCACTGCTGCTTTAAAGCGTTTTTGTCTCTCTTCTTCAGCCAAAACCTGCCAATTCAGAGTTATATCCATGGATGGAAAAAGCCTGCTTTAAAGTAGGAAATGCTATTTCAGAAGCAACATTTCTCTCCATTTTGCATGAAGAATCAGTCTCTACTACTCAGAGAAAGGATTTTTGGCTTGATCTGCCTCCTGGCTGCTATAAGCATAGTACCATACTAACAAAGAACCCCAAATACAGAACTGTCAGTAGGCTAGCAGTAAGGACTTGGAAGGCACTGGAAGCTTGCCAGTGAATGGACAGTGAAAAATGACAAAATGCTGGCAAATTGTTTTCTTTAATTTTTGTGAAGCTCAGGAAGGGATGTGCTTTTCAGGATGAAACTGAGTGGGCAAGGCAAGGCACGGCACGGCACGGCACGGCACGGCACGGCACGGCACGGCACTTAGTTTTGGCTAGCAAGTAAGTACTGACTGATGGTCAGTTCTCTGTTCTCAGCTCTTAGGCAGAAAAGGTAAATGTTACTGGCTAATGGTTTTCTTGAATTTTACTCTCAACCATAGATTGCAGGGGAGCCCTTGATCATCAATTGCTGATAGCTGAATAGATCTGCAAATAGTCTGAATTTGATCTTAGTGATATTTTAAATTGAGTTCAGAAAGATTAGGAGGTGGCAAAACAGGTCATCTGAAGTGCCCCCTGTGCTGCAAGAAAAGTAATATTGCCCTGTAATGCATATAATGTAGACAAGGTTCCTTTTAAGCCATTAACTCCAACTCAATACATGGATCCAAGTTAAAGCATCACCAACAGAAGATTGTCTAGACTAGGGGTGTCAAATTTGATTTCATTGAGGGCTACATGAAGGCTGTGTTTGACCTCGGGGGTGGGTGGGAGGCGTGGCCAGGGTAGGCGTGGCCATCTTGACATCACTTGTATCGGGGGGGGGAAGCACCTGTGGTGGCCAAGTGCTAAGGTAGGACTTCCCTCAGAGCCTCCCTCCCTCTCATTATATGGGAAACATTTCTCCTTTTCTTCTGTTTTTAGTTTGTTTTGCTAGCCCTCTGCCAGTGAAAATGGAGCCTGGGGAGGCCGCATGCTCTGTTTTCACTGGCAGAGGGCTGCAGGAGGCCATTACGGCCAAAAACGGGCCTAGTTCTGTTTTTGCTGGCAGAGGCACTGGGGCCAATCCTTTGCTGTTTCCAGAGTAGCCTCACGGGCCAGATCTAAGAACCCCGTGGGTCAAATCTGGCCCACGGGTCTTGAGTTTGACATCTCTGGTCTAGACTCTGCTTGAATACCACCAAGGAGGGGAGACATTACTTCTCTGAATAATTCTTTTGATAACTGAACTGCTCTTATGAGGAAGGGATATTTTTCTACCATTCAGTTAGATTCTGTCATATATTGTACTGTCATATATTCTACTGTGAAAAGTAGTTGCTTTATAAAAGATTATTTGTTCTCTTATATGCTCTTTTTGGAAATAAAATGAGCTCCAAACAGATAAGCAAAACTATGACCTAGCTAATCAGGTCCTTGTGAGAAAGAACAAGATTATAAAGTATTCTATATGCTAAAAATACTTTAAAATGATTAACAATTATGCTGCAATATATTCCAAGATAATTATTGATAGCAATATTTAAAAGTGAATTTAAAGATCTAGCTAATGTAAAAGTTAATATGGCACTATTACTTCCTTAAAAATAAAAAATAAAGTCTCTTTATGGGCGGGAGTGTTAGATTTTCTGTGTTTGACATTCAATAGATATTGGCATGAGTAATTCTTAGATGTAAACTTTCCTGAGATTGCCTTAAAGATATGATTAAAAAGTAAGCAATATATAAATAAAATATCAGTACAATGTATATGAAAAAGTCCTCACATAGAACTCAAACCAGTTTTGAGTTGCCAGATTGTCAAATATCCATCAGATGTCAACTGAGAATGACTTAGAAAGCTACAAACTCAACAATGTTATGGTTCAAGCTGAGTAATTTCCTAAATGCACTGGATACACAATAGTTCAATAAGATGATGTGCTGGAGATATTACTGTAAAGCCTGAATTCAATGCAATTATGCAAAATTATTATCCAGTATCTCTTAAAGAAGGAAATAAATGATTGAAGGTCTTTCTTATTTCTTTATTAATGGTACTTTTATGCTGCTTCAATTGGATGAATCCATTAGCTTACAATTACAATAAAACATACAACATATGACAATATAAATAATACAACCTATAAAGTCATAAACAATCAACCCAATTAATTCATAACATCATAATAAATAATAGTGCCACATACTTCCTAGGGTATCCAATTATTGGATCCTTAATTCTTCCTTGAATAAACAATTTTTAGTAATTTTTAATTATTAATAGTAAGGATGTAGTTTCTAAGGATAGGGAAAAGGTAAGGAATGAGAAATAGATGATACTTATCTTTACAGTCTATTTTACAACATATACAAATTTATAAGATTTAAGATTTTTTCTAAAATGTTAACACTATGTTGCTATACAGTTATAGTAAATAGCACACACTCATTGAAAAACATCATACTGTACATTTCCAATATAACTTCATATACATCACTGCACTTCAACAAACTCCTCATTCTTTAACATCCACATTATCTTCCTGAGAAGATAATGTCCAAGGCAAGGCAAAGAGGAACAAATGGAAATATGTATATGATTATCTCACCATACAAATACCACAATTTACATACTTCTACCAAACCATGTGATACAAGTACATACTTTTGTGTGATTACATGATCAATATACTCATTTCAATATTGTTATAGTTTGTTTTGTATGCCACTATAATGTTTCAATTTATATGAAAAAATATGTCTGTACCTAGAATTTCATGGGAAGGAATAGCTGTAAATAATGCTCACTTTGTTCAAATTGTTGTTAGACATTAAAAACAAAATAAAAACACAAATAATCTTTCACATACTTGAAAAAAGGTATAGAAAGTTAGCACTCACCCTTCTCCTAGAAGAATGAAATATTCTAGAAAATATTAAAAAGGCAGAATATTATATCTCCCTGGATGAGAAAAGAGCCTGTAGTACAGTGAACTAAAGTACTGTTATTAACAGATTAACATCTGCTGCTTGCAATTACTGCAAGTTCAAATCTCACCAGGCTCAAGGTTGACTCAGTCTTCCCTCCTTTCAAAGGTAGGTGAAATGAGGACCCAGATTGTGGGGGCAATAAGCTGACTTGTATAAATATACAAAAGTATGAAGGCTATTGCTTAACGCATTGTAAGCCGCCCTGAGTCTTCGGAGAAGGGCGGCATATAAATTAAAGCAAAAAAAAAAAAAAAAAAAAAGGATGAGCAGAAAAGGCAGAATATTATACCTCCCTGGATGAGCAATGGGGGCTGCTCTTGGAAAGCAGCCCCCACCTTTGTTAATAGCCCCAGAAAAACTGGTGCCAACCAACCCACAAAACAAAAGGCTGGGCCAGTTTATCTACAAAACAAAAGACTTTCACCCTCAGGAAATAATAGGATTAGCCCTCTACCCATCTCACCACATGGCACTTGGGAAGATTGCATCACCCAGCAAGGTTCAACCAAGCCTGGGACTCAAGCAGTCTACAAAGTTACCCCATGCATGACACTATGGAGCCTGACAATCAATCAGAATACATGCCCTTTCCACAGGAACAAGAAGCAAGTTCAAAGCCCAAGAGAGGGTACAAATCTCTCTCTCTCACCTGTGTGCTCAATTGCCCAGGACCTCAAACCATGCGGTCCTGTCCACCATTAAACCATCTTTCCAAACAGCCTCCATGTTTCCAGTGTCTTTCTCCCCACTTGGAATTGAACCTAGATGGACATTTCTTCCAACAGAAGTAAATTGACAAACTAAAGTTAAAAACAAGTGAGTAGCCAGTTTCCAACCCATCAACAAACAGAAGTTTATAACTGAGAGGAATGTAAAATAAAGATTAGAATTTATTGTGGATTTTTTAAAAAACAAACCCTGCAAAAACATGATTGGGATCATTGCAAATCTTGATAGGCTAGGAAGGTTATACCCCAAGCTCACCCATTTCTGCTCTTTCTCAACATCTGGTGTGGACATTGGGAAGGATAACATTGAAATGATCACAGATACGTAGTGCCCAGAGAGGCCTCATTTTGCAGAATTCTGCCAATTTTGTCTCCCTTTTTGATGGAGAAACAATCAGTTATCCTCATGGTCACTGGTTTGGATGACAGGCTAATTGGGTGTATTATTTTAATCCCAATAAAAACTGGAGTGTTTAAAGCTAAATTAAATCCATTGCAAAGAGATTTCATTCACTAATAAGATAACTCCTTGTTCTTTAATCAGTTAACAGTATTCTGAGAACAGAATTAGGGTGTGATCCTTGAAGAATGGGTAATTGACTTTATTCCCAAACCTTCTGGTTCTCAGAAGCAGACATTGGTTTCTAATAAAACAAAAACAAAAACCAAGATACAGCCTGTCAGCTGCTGCAACTGAATGAGGTAAAAAAGGGAAAGCAAACAGGTAATGCAAATAGTGGTAATACTGGTGATATTAAACATCAGGAACAACTGTTGGAAAAAGCAGCAATTGAACTATATGCTGGCTATGTATTTATGAATAGTAAGGAACTTGTGCCAATGTCTAATTTTTGAGAGATGTATAACAGGGGGTGCATATGTGTGCATAGGATGTGACTATGAATATTAAATGGGCAGGGGGATGCTATTAAATAGGTAGGGGGAGCGAGAGACAGTGAGTGAGAGAGATAACTTGTATAGTTGGGACCTTAGTACAAAAGCTAGTATGACTGCCCAGAGAAATGTCTCAAAGCCAGTGAAATTTTATCTGATTTTCTTCATGTAAATGAAGAAATATTCTCATTGAAACATCATGGAAAGAGTAGATAATTTTTTTAAAGGAAGCTTTTGTTTCTATAGCAAAAGAGCAAAAAGAGGCCTCCTCCTTCCACAGGCCAATTTCTCTTAGTTGCAGATCTTGACAAGCTAGGCCTGGGTGATTGAGTTCTTCCTTTCTCTCCTCTTCAGCCTTTTCACTGCTTCATTAGCATTAAAATCATACTCTTACAATACATCTGCCATGCAGATCCTTTCTAGCCAAAACAGCCTCTCTCAAGCTGTGACTGCATCTGCAGGTGACACCTGTGTTCCTTTTGAAGGCAACCTTGGGGAGAATAAATCCAACCCTTTTATGTAATGACAAAACCCCTTTTAAAGTGAAAGATTTAGTATTTATCCAAATACAGGGAATGTAATCCCTGTATTTTCTGCAGATCTAGTTAGTAACTAAATAGACACAATGGATACTATTGAAACACTATCTGTAGAACCCAACAGATAGTTGGGTTCTACCCAAAGTGATTCCTTTAAAAAAAAAAACCAAATACAGATCACGAACTTTGATCAGAAAATGTTACCAGAAGTCCTGAATTCAAATTTCTTTCAAGGATGGTGACTCAGAGCTGGTCATGGAATGCCTTCATTACCTCACAGGACGTTCAAGAGTCCATGTGTGTTGCCTCAAGCAGCTTGGAGCAATGGCAGTATAAAAACCAAAATAGTGAAATTTCAAACAGGAAAATAGGTGATTTTCCTTATGGAGTTCTTCTGAAAATCAGTGTAACAGAAAATATAAAAGTATAATGGGATAATTATTAGATTTTTAATCTTTCAGTCGAGAGCTTCAGGAATAAGGGAGAACACTGAAAATGATAAAAATAATATAGCTATTGGGGGGAAAAGGACTGAACCTTTATAGCTATTGGGGGGAAAAGGACTGAAAAGAGCTTCGGTGGTGCAGTGGACTAAGTGCTGTTAAGTGCTAGCACTTAGCTGCCAGCTGCCTGCAATTAGTGCGAATTCAAATCTCACCAGGCTCAAGGTTGACTCAGCCTTCACTTCCAGTTGGAGCCATTGTCGCCGATAGACGGTCTTTCTTAAGACCGCCAGCCCCATTGCTCATAAAGAGCCACTTCTACGCTGAGAGGCTTGGAAAACTCCACGATCCTAAGGAATTGGGAGAAGAGCCGGCGCAACAAGGTAGAGTCCCTTTTGAAGCCCCCAGACTGTTTTTTTAAGCGTCTGGGGAGGAAGTAGGGTGAGGCTCCCTTTACAGCGCGCTGAGGCTCCGGGCTCCGAGGACGTCTCTGACACTGCAGAGCCAGGCGATGCGACCAACGAAACAAGAGAAAGCCAAGAAATTTGTTAAAAAAATAAGCAAGGTGGAATCTGGACTTCAAATTTAAACTGCAAGTATTTTTCTTAGCCCTGTGACTGAACGTAGTAACTGAGAAGAAGTGAAAATACTTTTAAAATGGCGCTCGGCTTCAGCAATAAGGAAAGCTGAAAGCGAAAGTGATTTGTCTGAGCCTATTTCTGCTACAAAGTAACAAAAAGTAACAACGCTGGCCTGAAGAAAGAGCAGTTTTTTATAAAAGTGATTTGACTTGTTCTCTCTCCCTTGGACTTGACTAAAGCTGGGGAAATTCCTGAAAGGTTTTTGTGCTGGAGAGGGAGAGAGGATATCCTTTTTAGAAAGAGTCAGGCTGCGTGGAAAAATGGCTTCAAAACAAACAAAGCCAGCTAAAGCTGAAGGGAGGGGCTCCCCCACTCATAAATCTAAAGAGCAGCCTCTGAGCTCACAGACACAGATTCAAACACAAGAATCTGGATTTAATGATTTGAAAGAATTTATTGCTGGTGCTCTAGATCAGAAATTTGAAAAATCACAGCAGGAATTTAAGGAGATGGTCCAAGAAAAATATGACAAGATGAAACGGGAAATACTGGCAGCTGTAACTGGTTTGTCAGAAGTAGTGCTCCAAGTTGATAAGAAAGTGGAACATCTTGGATTAGAAATGGAGTCTAAAATGAAGGAAGCTGATCAAAAAATTTCTAATGTTGATAATAAAACACAAAGGCTTGAAAATGAAGTTACAATGATGCAATTTAGATTTATGGAGTTTGCTGTGAGACTCAGAGGTATAAAAGAGAACAACAGAGAAGATTTGAGAAGGGTTTGTGCTGATGCTCTGGCTGTTATGTTAAAGGTTGATCCTGAGGAGATTTTCTGCAAAATTGACAAGGTCTATAGAGTGAATTCTTGGGTGGCAAGACAAAGGCAATTGCCTAGAGATGTGGTGATCTACTTCACAGATAGAAGAATAAGAAATGATATTTTGCAAAAATCTTTTGTTTCTACTATTCAAGTGGATGGAAGAGAAATTGGGATCTACAAAGAATTGCCACCTAAGATGTTGAGAGATAGAAAAGATTTTGGATTCTTGGTGACCGAATTAAAGAAACAACAAATTCCATTCAGATGGGACACCCCAGTGGGTATAATATTGAGGTATCAAGGAGAAAGGTATCGATTAAATACTCTTCCAAAAGCAGAAGAATTTTACTTCAGTGTTTTTAAACCTGGTGCAGCATCTCCACGTACTTCTTCGGTGTTAGCCATAGTAGAGGGTGAGAAGGATATGCAATTTGAACAAGAGCTTGAAGAGCAGAGGAAACAGACGGAGAGGGAGGCATTAGAGTCTCAAGGAGCGGCAGGGGGCTTACCCCTGTTGGATTCTCCTTTAGAGCTTCCAGTTGAACCCCCTAAAAATACAAGAGAAGTGGCAGCGGAGCTCGATTTGATGTTGCATACTGCTAAAGATCAGCATATTACTCGAGCAGCTTATAAACAACTTTTAGAGAAACAACAACACCAGAGCTCTAAGTTATCACAAGATGAACAGGGAGCCAATGGTAAAGCACAAAAATCCGAAGCTATGGGAGGAGCCAAGCTGAAGACTATTAGTGTGGAACAGAAACTTCAGCAAATGCTCTTATCGCTTCAAGGGCCCGCAGATGACAATTAAGTTTTTATCTTGGAATGTGAACGGATTAAACTCACCACAGAAAAGGAGGAAGATATTTCATTATTTGAGACAATTTAATAATGATGTTATTTGCTTACAGGAAACTCATATTAGAACACAAGATCAAAAATATTTGATAAATTCTAGATTAGGAACACAGTTTATAGCTTCAAACTCAGAAAAAAAGAATGGTGTAGTGATTTATACAAATAAAAGATTGCCAACAAAAATTATAGAAGCAGATGACTGTGGAAGATATATAGCAATAGAACTTCTTGCAGATAATGGTCCAATTTTGGTGATTGGAATTTATGCTCCTAATCAACAACAAGAAAATTTTTATAAATTATTGCATTCTAAAATATTACAATGGGATTACAGATCTATTTTGCTTATGGGAGATTGGAATAGAATAATAGATCCTAAAATAGACAAGAAGAGCTTGGCAAAATCATGTATCAAACTACCACAGTCTTTTTTCGATTTGAAAGAAGATTTGGAATTGAAAAATATATGAAGAGTGCATAACCCAAAAGAACTGGACTTTACTTTTTTCTCAGATAGACATAGATCCTTTTCTAGGATTGATTTTATTTTACTTACAGTTGATTTGCTTTCAAAAACTAAGAAAACAAAGATATTTCCGAAGGCTTTATCTGACCACAGCCCAGTATGGATAGAAATAGAAATGGGAAAGAAAGAGAGAAGATCTTGGAGAGTAAATGAAAATTTATTTAAATATGAAAAAAATGTAAATGAACTTAAAAAACAAATGAAGGAATTTTTTGAACTGAATCTGAATAAGGGTACCCCTATTGAAACTGTTTGGGATGCGAGCAAGGCTTATATGCGGGGGGTACTGATTTACATGAACTCTAAACATAAATCAAACCGACAAAGAAAAAGCTTAGAATTGGAAGGGATGATAAAGAAAAAAGAGCAGTTACTTATAAAAAATCCAACAGATGAAAAATTACAAGGAGTTATAAAACTTCTGAAAGATCAATTTCATATGCTTACAGCGGAACAAGCAGCAACTAATTTACAATTTGCAAAACACAATAATAATGTGCCAATAAACCGGGCAGGTGGTTGGCTTACACATTGAGGAAACAGCAGAGTACTCGGACTATTGGGAGTATTGAGTATAAAGGGAAGGAAGTATTTCAACTAATTAAAGAAGCCTTTCTAGATTATTATACTAAATTATATGCTAAAGATGATATACAGAATGAACTTATAAATAAATATCTAGAAGAAAAGAGTTATAAAAATATCTAATGTTCAAAAGGAAAGAACGAGTTTACCAATAACAGTAGAGGAGATTATTATTGCTATTAAACAACTGAAAACAGCTAAAGCTCCAGGACCGGATGGTTTAACTGCGGTGTACTATAAAAATTTACAAGCAGAAATGATTGAACATCTTAAAGACTTATTTTGTAGCATACAACAAGGGGGAAAAGTACCCCCTTCATGGAAAGCAGCTTTTGTTTCTTTGATACCGAAAGAGGAGGCAGGTTCTACAAAACGGGAAAATTTTAGACCAATATCTCTCCTAAATACGGATTATAAAATTTTTGCAAAAGTATTAGCCAACAGATTAATGCCAGTTATTCAAGAGGTGATTCATCATGATCAAGCTGGATTTATAGAAGGCAGATACATGAAGGATAATGTGAGGCAAATTATAGACTTATTGGAATATCTTGAGAAGAATAAACAGACTTCTGCAGTGCTGGCGTTTTTGGATGCGGAGAAGGCCTTTGATCGAGTGAATTGGAACTTTCTATTAAAGACTTTAAAAAAGATGGACTTTGGGGACCAGTTTGTACACACGGTTGCAGCAAGAACAAACAGCACAAATTATTATTAATGGAAGCTTAGTATAGAAAAAGGTACAAGACAAGGTTGTCCGTTATCCCCATTGTTGTTTATTTTAACTTTAGAAGTCTTGTTGAACACAATTCGGGACTCTAGCACTCTGAAGGGAATAGTGATAAGGCAAGAGGACTACAGAATAAGGGCATTTGCAGATGATCTGGTTGTTACCCTAACACAGCCGATGGAATCAATAATTCAGATGAAAGACATTATAGAAGAATATGGTATGGTATCAGGATTTAGACTGAATCAGAAAAAAACCAAGATGATAGTTAAAAATATGACAGTTGATCAAAAGAAGGAACTGGAAAGGAAGGCAGGCTTTGAAATAGTATCAAAAGTGAGATATCTAGGAGTTCAAGTTGCAGATTCAAATATAAAACTGTTTCAAAATAATTACGAGGTGTTGTGGCGAAAGGTACAAAAGGATATGGAAACCTGGAAAAAACTGCAGCTGTCTTTACTTGGAAGAATAGCAGCGGTTAAAATGAATGTTCTACCTAGATTTTTATTTTTGTTCCAAATGATTCCGGTGCTTAAAAGTGATAAATATTTGACTGAATGGCAAAAAGGAGTGAACAAGTTTGTTTGGAATGAGAAAAAGCCAAGAGTTAAACTGAAAATTATGCAAGATGTTCGTGAAAGGGGTGGTCTTAAACTTCCAAACCTGAGATTATATTATGAGGCTGCAGCGTTTACACAAGCAAGTGATTGGTTTGGAAGGACAAAGACTGGAATATTGAATATAGAAAGCCACGATCTTGAATTTGGTTGGCACACATATTTATTTTATGAAAACAAGGTTGATAAAGTATATAATAGTTATATACTTAGAAGCTCCTTGATGAGAGTATGGAAGAAGCACCGATTCAAATGGGATTATAAAATACCGTTGTGGTTGGATCTTGGTCATATTATACGGAATATAAATATAAAGTCACTCGGGGGGGTTTTTATATAAAGAAGTACTTTTTAATGATGGGGGCAGATGGCAACTAAAGACATTGAAGACACTGTTGGAAGAAGGGATTAATTTAACTTGGTTACAGTATAATCAACTTCAATTGAGATGGAGAGAAGATCAAAAAACTGGTTTAATGCTGCATGAAGAAGAATTGGTTAGACAGATAAAAGAGAAAGGCCCAATGCATATTAAGAGGATTTATAATGTTTTGTTAGAGAGAGATTCAGAAAATGAATTGGTTAAAGATTGTATGATAAAATGGGCGCAAAATTTTGGAGAACCAGTTATGATGGAAACATGGAAAAAAATATGGGTTCAGAATGTTAAGTTTACACAGTCGCAGAATTTAAGGGAAAATTTTTATAAAATGTTTTATAGGTGGCATTTAGATCTTAAGAAATTGTCATGTATGTATCCTAATGTTCAACCGAAGTGTTGGAGATGCGATTGTTTAGATGCTACATATTATCATATATGGTGGACATGCAAGAAAGTTAAGGCTTTTTGGATAAAAATTTGGTGGGTTATGCAAAATGTTTTAAAGAAAAAAATTCAATTTTCTCCTCATTTGTTCTTATTGGGTATAGTCAAGGGTTTTTCAGTGGGTGAAACAAAATTGATATTGTATATGGTGACAGCAGCCAGGTTATTGATTGGTCAATATTGGAAAAGGGTTGATGTGCCTACAATTCAAGAATGGACCTTGAAGATGGCCAGTTTCGCAGAAATGGCGAAGATATCAGCATACTTAAAAGACCGGACTCAAGAGAGTTATGTATGGGAGCGGAAGAATTGGATAGATTATGTGCAGAATAAATACCAAACCAGGAAGTACCAGATAGTTTTTAGCTAAATGTTGTATAGAAATGTATAGTTTATAAGGGGCAAAATAGTTTATTGTGATGTAAAAATTTATAGTGCACAGGGAGGGGAATAGAGGGGTGGTAAAGTATGACATAATATAATGTGGATGGATTTCACCTTGGGGAAGTCATGGGGAGGGAGGGTTTGGGGGGGGTTGGGGAGGGATGGGGGGGAAATTTGTTGTTTGTAAAACCTTTCCAATAAAAAAAAAAAAAGGTTGACTCAGCCTTCCATCCTTTCAAGGTAGGTAAATTGAGGACCCGGATTGTGGGGGCAATAAGCCAGCTTTGTATAGAACAACACCGCTTAGGGGGGGATGAAAGCCCTAATAAGCAGGTATATACATAAAAGTATAAAGGCTATTGCTATAATGCATTGTAAGTTGCCCTAAGTCTACGGAGAAGGGCGGCATATAAATTGGACTAATAAATAAATAAATAAATAAACCCCTGTACAAATGTTCAGTGTGAGCTTCCTTTGGCAGACTGTGGGGGATATAACGTCAATTTCCAAACTGCTGGGTATAAAATGTTGCTTATGTTACATGCCTCTCTGTATGTGTATATGTGTCATATTCAAACATGTCCACACACACAAAGGTGAAATAAATATACAAAGGAGAAAACACTGAAAATGCGGAATGAGCAAGAAAAGAAGAGAAGGTTTTTTTCCATTCTTCTACAAGAGACAGGAAGAACCTACTCTGTGAAACATCCTTTGAGGGTTACTTAAGATATTTAACCTTCACCAAGAAGCCTGTTGCTTCTCAGTTAGCTCTCCTCTAATGAGTCTCCTTACACTGACAGGTTCCTGCTACCTGTACACCAATGGAAATGAATTAAAAAGAAAACTACTCCAGTCACAGGCATAAGAAAAAACAGAGCACAGAGCAATTTCAAAAGAGTTAGGGGCACCTCTGAGTCTTACTGAAGCTTACCAAGCAAAGTATAAGAACATTGTCAAATGATATATGAATCTTTCATGTTTGTGTATGTGAAACTATGTGTGTATACATAACCAATAATTTCACTGATACTGATACACTTATTTGTTTCATTTAGATCATATTCTTCTATCAAGCGTTTCTAGGCTTGCAACAATCAGAACACACTGGCAAAGATGAAGGCCAGTGAGATTTATATCACTGCAGCAAGGCAAATTTTATAGTGTCTGCAGTGGAATTTGCTTCACCTAGCTGAGGGCTGCAAATATCATTATAATAGGCCCAGCTCAGTCAGAATTGAAATAAAAACATCTTAAAAGAAAAACAAACTTTCAACAGTCTTAAAATGGGAAGCTTTGACTAAAATCAGAAGGCAAAAATCTATTTTAAATAGAAGTTACTAGAATAATCTGGAAACCAAATGTTGGCATATTTGGAACAGGAACAACTGGTTTACCAGATCATGAAATACTTGATGAATAAATACTGAATCACAAGACATAAAAAATGAGAGACAAAAAATGTAGTTATTCCATGTAAAGCTAGATAGATATTGTTAGATTGGCGCAGGGAAAAGAATACGTGAGCAGCAAGTGGTCCATTCAGCACTTTATGAAGATGGAAACAGAACAGCTGGCTGTGCTGCCGGGCTCGCCTTATAAAGGGAGTTGGCAGGCAAGCCGGCCAATGACAGATCTTCAAATTTCCCGCCGATGGACTAGCCAATCCGGCGGGGATGCCCATATAAGGACATAACACCCCTCCCCTCCTAGTTCTTAGTCCGTCTCTCCATTTGCCACGTACGTGACGTAGTCGTGCAGGTAGGCAGGGCGCCTCCCCATCCTATCTGACCTGCGCAGATCACTTCTTGCCTCGCTGTTGACCCGTGCAGACGAGGCTCTTGTCTCTCTGCGTTCCTGCCTGGGAACCATCTGGAACTCGGCCATCGAGTGTGCGGGCTCTGGTCCAGCACCTCCGACTGGGTTCTCGGGACTCCCCGGCGGCCCCGGGGAATGATGCCTCAGCCGTTGCAACTCGACGCTAATCAGGACTGGATGCCTGGAACCCTGTAAGCCGATGGCTCTTTTCCTTTCCGCCTGTAGCTGGGTTTCGGTGCTAGAGGCGACCGCCGTCGTCTGGGTCCTTGGTCTCGGTTGTCGCTGCGGCTGTTGTGGTTGTCGTTGGGGGTTCCCCCGCTCCGGTGGTGGTAGTTGGCCTGCTCCGCCGGTGTGGAGCGGTCCGACCTTGCCGGGGTGTTGGCGGCCTCCCTCATCTGGGTGTTGTAGGCCTACCTCGTCGGGGTGTGGTAGGTCTTCCTGGACTGGGCATTGTAGGCCCACCTCGTCAGGGTGGCGCAGGCCTACCTCGTCTGGGTGGTGTAGGCCTACCTCATCAGGTTGGTTTTCGCTGCTTCCACCGCTTTCCCTCCACCTTTTCCGGAGCTGGTCGACATGGCGTTTGACGATCTGCCCGTCTCCCAGCTCCACTTGGTACGACCTCGGGCCCGTTGTTCGGCTGATTATGCCCTTCAGCCACTTCAGAGGCTTGTGGAAGTTGAGAGCGTAGACCGGGTCTCCCTCAGTGAAGGTGCGCGGCGGTCGGGTTGTGCTCGCTGGTTCTTGGGGGTTATACTGTGGGTGTAGCCGGTCCAATGGTGTCCTCAGCTTCCTCCCCATGAGTAGCTCGGCTGGACTTCTGTGCATGGTGGCGTGCAGGATGATATGCTGTGTGAAGAGGAATTTATCGATCCTCTCCTGCCAGTCCCCGGTGCCCATCTTGGTGAGAGCTTCCTTGGTGAGCCTCACCATCCTCTTAACTTGTCCATTTCCAGCCAGCCTGTATGGGGCAATGAGGGCATGGCAGATGCCCAGCTCGGCCAGGAGCGATTCCATCGGCTTGGCAGTGAGCTGTGGCCCGTTGTCCGACACCAGGACGTCCAGAATGCCGTGGGTGGTGAAGAGTCTGCGCAGGGCCTGGATGGTTGCCTCGGTGATGATGGTGGGTATTTGGATGACCTCCAGCCACTTGGAGAATGCATCCACTACAATGAGGAGGTATTTGCCCACCATAGGCCCCACAAAGTTGATGTGAATGCGGGACCAGGGGGCACTAGGCATCTCCCATTCTACGAGTTGGGCTTGTGCTGGCGCTGGTCTGACCTCCTGGCACAGGGAGCATCTGGAGACCCATTGCTCAATGTCCTTGTCCAGGGTGGGCCACCAGACGTAGGTCTTGGCCAAACCTTCATCTTCACGATCCCCAGATGCCCATTGTGAAGGATCTCCAGGGTCCTGCTCTGCAACGGTTTCGGTATCACTACTCTGTCGCCCCAGAGTAAGCAGCCTTTCATCGTTGAGAGTTCTTGCTGCTTCCTTGAGAACGGGCTGAATTCTTTGCCCACTTTTTCTGTTGGCCAGTCCCTCAGGACCCAGGACATGACTTGCCTGAGAGTCTTTTCCTTCTTCGTGTGGGCTGCCACATCTGTGGAAGATATCGGGGACTGCAGGTCTCCGTCGATGTGGAAGAGGCCGAGGGTGGGTGCGGGGTCTTCCACCGGCTCCTGCGTTGGGCACCTACTGAGGGCATCCGCGTTGCTGATGGCTTTGCCGGGTCTGTGCGTGAGGGTGTATGAATACCCGGTGAGGAAGATAGCCCAGCGCGTCATCCTGGGCGACTTGTATGTTGGTGTTTGTTGTCGCCTGCAAATAGTCCGAGGAGGGGCTTATGGTCCGTGATGATTTCGAATGCCCTCCCTTAGAAGTATTTGTGGAAGCGCTTGATGCCAGCCACTATGGCCAAGGCTTCCTTATCCAGCTGGCTGTAGTTGCGCTCAGCTGCCGCCAGAGACTTAGAGAAGAACGCGATGGGGGCTTCCGTGTTGTTGGGCAGTCGGTGGCTGAGGACAGCCCCGACCCCATATGGAGATGCATCACAGGTCAATACCAGCGGAAGCGCCCCGTGATATTGTATCAGCACACTGTCTGAGGATAGGAGCCCCTTGACGTTCTTGAATGCGGTTTCCTCAGCTCAACCTCACTTCCAAGGGGCCGCTTTTCCCAGAAGGCGATGGAGTGGCTCAGCAATCATGGCTTTCTGTTTAAGGAAACCGCTATAGAAATTTAGCAATCCTAAGAAAGCCTGAAGCTCTGGCTTGTTTTTGGGGGCCGGAGCTTCATGAATTGCCTTGACTTTAGATTTGGTGGGGTGTATGCCAGTGCTATCTATTAAATAGCCCAGAAACTCGACTCCTGGACCCCAATGATGCATTTGTCTCTCCTCACACGGAGGCCCTTCTCTTGGAACTGCTTCAGGGTGAGCCTCAGCCGTTCCAAGAGTTGAGCTCTGGAGGTGTCGGAGATTAGTACATCATCAAAGTACGGCACCACCCCTGGAATGCTTTGTAGAAGGCTCCATCATTGATTGAAAAATGCGCCCCGGTGGGTGACAATAGTCTGAGCCTCCGCAGTTTTTTGGTCAACTGGCAGTTGCTAGTAAGCCTGGGCCAGGTCCAGTTTCGCAAATATGCTCCCACTCCCAAGTGAATGCAACAGATGTTACACCACTAGGACTGGGTATGCACTCTGCTGTAATGCCCAGTTAATGGTGCATTTATAGTCGGCGCAGATGCGCACAGATCCATCATGCTTCAGTGGGGTCACAATGGGGGTCTCCCATGCAGCATGATCGATCGGTTCCAGTATGCCTTGGGCGATCAGTTTATCCAACTGAGCATCTACCTTAGGCTGAAGTGCAAATGGAACCCTGCGAGGCTTGAGCCGAATTGGAGTGATTGAAGTGTCTAAATTGAAAGAGATGGGTTTCCCAAAAAATTTACCTAAGCTGCCATCGAAGACGTCCTTGAACTCTCTGAGGAGCTTGTTGAGTTCATCCTGCCAAATTTGATGAATTCCTCTGATTGAGAGCCCTAGAGGCTCGAACCACTCCACTCCCAGCAGGGTCGGGTGGCTGTCCTTGATGATGGTGATGGGTAGGTCGCCCTTGAAGCCGTGGTAGATGACGCTCAGTGAAGCTCTCCCCAGGACCCCGATGGGGTTTCCGCCAAAATCGACGAGCCTTGCGTGTAGCGGCTGCAGTTGGCTCTTTGAAATTCGCGGTTTCAACTTTTTGAGCTGCTGCCAGTCTATAATGGAGTAGATTGAGCCCGAATCTACTTCCATGGCACATGGAGTCCCTTCCGTGTGCACCATCACGATGAACTTTGTGGCATTGTGGTCATCGGTGTAGGCAATGGTGGTTTGGTGGACCGCTCTGCTTTGCGGGTACCTGTCTCCCTCGCGCCTTGGTTGGTAGGACCATCTGGATGTCCTCTGGTGATCGCTTTTTTCTGGCTTGGCTTTCTCCCGGACTGGTTCCGGAGCTCTGCAGGCCTCCGCGCTGTGGCCTTTTCGCGGCAGGTCGCATCTCTCCACCGGCATCTGGCTCTCACATGGTCGTCATTGCAGCTGGCACAGCTCTCCCCTCGGCCGCCATTTTGAGTGGTCTCGCGTCTGGGTGGTCTGGAGACCTTATGGACCGCCATTTCCTCATCCGATTCGGATCCCGCGGTGGATTCCTCGCTTTCTTAATTCTGTGGACTGCTTTGGCTTTCCGCATCGCTGCCACCTCTGATGTTTCTGCGGCTGTGGCCTCTTCAATTATGTCTTTTAGCGAGACCTTTCTCCTGCTCAGCAACTTTCTCTGCAGGGAAATGTCCTGCATCCCAAAGATGATGCGATCTCGGATGGCGTTGTCCACGTGGTTGAACTCGCAGTTGGCAGCCAACTTATGTAGTGCTGCCATGAAGTTCTTTATGGATTCGCCCTCCTGCTGAATCTGTTGGCTGAAGGTGAATCTGTTCGCCATCTGTGTGCCAGTTGGGGCGTAGTGTTCCTGGAGAACGTCTTGGAGGTCACTCCAAGCCATGGCCTCGATGTCCTGGGGTGCGACGAGGTCGATGGCCATCTCCAGGACTGCCAATCTGCAATGGAACAAGGCTCGTTTGCAGTTGTCCTCCAGGTCTTCATAGCCGTTGCCGGTCAGGAATTGGCGGAATCTAATTATATAGGCTTTCCACTTCTCCTGATCGGGGTTGAATGGTACCAGCGAGATTTGTGGCGCTGCCATGGTTCTAGTGCTGTCAGCTCTAAGTGACTCCAGCTCAGTGTCTTGCTCTGTTGAGTCAGGCTGGGTGGCGATCATGCCACAAGGTTCTTCACTGTGGTTCTTGAAATCCTTCGTCGCCAGTGTTAGTTTGGTGCAGGGAAAAGAATATGCGAGCAGCAAGTGGTCCATTCAGCACTTTATTAAGATGGAAACGGAACAGCCGGCTGTGCTGCCGGGGTCGCCTTATAAAGGGAGTTGGCAGGCAAGCTGGCCAATGACAGATCTTCAAATCTCCCGCCGGTGGACTAGCCAATCCGGCGGGGATGCCCATATAAAGACATAACAGATACAATATACAGTAGCTCGATTTTTCCCCCTAATTTTCTTCCACAGACTTTTGCCAATGGTAAGATATGGGGTGGGCAACACAGAACCTGCCACATATTGCCAAGCACTGGCTTCCACTAATCGCAGCCAACATTCCTATTGGTGAGTAGATGTAGGAGTTGCTGATGTCCAGCAATTTCTAGCACAAGATATATCTGGAAGCAACATAACTTACTCACACAAGGATGCACTGAGTCAAGGCTAGCAAGATTTTCATATATTATGTTCTAAACAGATGTTCTGTTGACTTGAACAGCTTGCAGATTGCTTCTGCACTAAGAAATCTAAGAGGAATTGATTCCATTTACTCAGACATTTATTAACTACAGGTAATCCTCGATTTATGATCATAATTGAACTCAAAATTTCCATTGCTAAGCAAGACAGTTGTCCCATTTTATGACCTTTCTTGCCACAGATGTTAAGTGAATCATTGAAGTTGTTAAGTTAGTAACATGGTTGTTAAGTGACTCAGACTTCCCCATTGACTTTGCTTGTCAGAAGGTAGCAAAACGTGATCAGATGATCCCGAGACATTGAAAATACATGCCGTTGCTAAGCATCCGAATTTTGATCATGTGACCGTGATGAACAGTTATAAGTCACTTTTTTCAGTGCCATTGTAAGTTAAAATGGTCACTAAATGAATGGCTGTAAGTGGAGCACTTCCTCTAACTCCTCCTTTTGTTCTGACAAACTTCTCAGGTATTTTACCAAATAGCAATGGAAAAAGCCATTCAATGAGCATGATCAAGAAGGACTAATCTCTTACTTGGGAACTGTAACAACTTTTATATACTTCTTTAAAGATTCAGAAGAGTTGTACCAACCCAGTAAGACTGGTTAAAAGAATCAGTTGGCTAGAATGGATATCAACAAGAAAGTATGTTTATAATTTTTTTCTGTGTGTTGAACATATATTAATGGGGCAGAGGCATGGAATTTCCTTTTTCTGAAATATATTTAGAACCGGAAATATTCCTAACTGTAAATGAATGTTAAGCATATTCTAGTTTATGCAGGAAGATCTGGCACATGAGATAGTGCCTCTTCCTTCCCCCTCCCCAAACATACGGCCTCCTTAAAGTATCAGGAAACCAGGGTGAGGATTCTTGTTTATATATTATTTTTATATCAATGTGCAGAAGAGAAAAATACTGTCTATGCAAACATTTCAGAAAGTGTTCATTTGAGAGCTTGACTTAACATCATTCCTGCTTTGCATTAAAGAATTCACATTCACTTCAGCAGAAAGAGAAATATGGAGAAAGATTGATTAGGGGTTAGGAAAGTTCCTAATACAGCTAGAGCAGGGGTCTCCAACCTTGGCAACTTTAAGACTTGTGGACTTCAATTCCCAGAATTCCTCAGCCAGCCAGCAAAGCAAAGCTGGCTGAGGAATTCTGGGAGTTGAAGTCCACAAGTCTTAAAGTTGCCAAGGTTGGAAACCCCTGAACTAGAGGGTATTAGGGATTAAGATAGGATTTTCAAATTCATCTAGACAACACATAAATTTTGTTATGGAAAGTCATGATAATCAGATGTCAAAGCTGCCAATGGAACTAACACTAACACTAACACTAACACTAACACTAACACTAACACTAACACTAACACTAACACTAACACTAAGAGCCTTGATAGTACAGTGGTCTAAGCACCCTGTTATTAACACAGCTGCCTGCAATTTACTGCTGGTTCGAATCTCTCCAAGGCTCAAGGTTGACTCAGCCTTCCATCCTTTCTAAGGTAGGTGAAATGAGGACCCAGTTTGTGGGGGCAATAAACTGACTTTGTATAAATATACAAAAGTATGAAGGCTATTGCATAATGCATTGTAAGCCGCCCTGAGTCTCCGGAGAAGGGCGGCATATAAATCAAAATTAAAAAAAAACAAAAACACACAATTGTTTTGTTGTTTGTTTTGATTTGTTACCTAAATATAAAAAGGAAATATAAATTGTTCCAGGTCCTTCTGGACTGAGGTGGAATGCAAATCCTACCAAGTCAACAAGCAAATGAATGAATGTTGCAGGATGAAAGTGACCAATCAAAGTTCATGATTAAGTACAATGATAAACAGTTCAGATTTTCATTGCAACAATCCTAAATGTATAAATGCAGATTAAGAGAGATAAGAGAATTATGGCAACGGAAATGCATAACTTTTAGTCATTATGGTAAATTCCTTGCCTTAAAACAAAGCCTATTATTTCTGAACAACTTAGTTTGCCAATTGTTACAAATAGATTTTTTCCTATGATGACTTTTCTGGCATACTAATAAAAATCAGGAATCTGGGAGCACCTGTTCCTAGAAACAAATTTTATTAAAATACAAAATTTTTTGGTGAGTTTCAGGTGCTCCCAGATTCCTGATTTTTTTTACTGCTCTAAGCCAGGGTTCCCCAACCCCCATTCCGTGAACAGGGCTATGGCATGCCAGAAACTGGGCTGTGCAAACAAGCAAAGCCCCATCCGCAGGATGCAGGCAGAATGCAAAACCATGCCCTCTCTGGTCCGTAGAAAAAACTCTCTCCACGAAACCGGTCCCTGGTGCCCAAAAGGGGGGCGCTGCTCTAAGCTGTCCTGTTCCAATGTCTACAATGAAATCCCAGGCCTGTATATCTCACAAAATGTAACATATTAAGAGTAATATGATATTTATGAAAATATTTCAAAAATATTCTTTTAGGTTAAAGTTTCGGGCTGCAATGTTCAGGAGAGGCATTCAGGCCACAATAAAAATAAATGCACTTACTAGAGTAGTATTTGGCATCCTGCAATACTCAATCAACATGTTAAAGCAATCACATCTAGATGGGAAGGCTCAAAACCTTAACCAAAAGACTATTTTTTGAGTAAGCCAATAGAAGATTACATAGTAATAGATTCTATCTTTATATCAAAAATCCATCAGTCAGAAAGTTATATGAACTCAGTCTAAAAAGATTGCAACAAGCAAACAATGGGATTTATCAGTTTCCTGGGGCTAATGGTGAATAGCTTACTAGCTGACAATAAAATATATACATACTTAAATACAATAGAATATGATTTCCAGCTCACTGCTGAATTTCTTACACTGTATGACTTTTTTCAGTATATGACCTGGACACACAAGATTCTCAAGCACTGTGGGATTTTATGCATGTCATCACACACAGTGTTTCTTGCTAGACAGCATTGCTCACTAATGCACTGATAAGGTGTTCTGTTTGCTTAATATTCAAGGACAGCAGATCTAGCGAACATTACACTAGGGCTAAGGGTGCTGTTAGCTGTCAGAAGAAACAAGGCCAAATGTTAATTTCAATTAAATGAAAGCACTATCCTTTAAAGAAACTGCTTATCAAAAATGATGCATTATGATTCAGGCACTAGTTAGCACACCAAGCAATACTGTAAAAGGAAGTCAGCAAAACTGTAAGATACATTAAATTATGCCATAAAGTGCATATCCAATTCCAAAATCTGGATAATTCACCTATAATTATAAATCAACCATCCTTACAATTATACATTATTGTTAGAGACGACAAATGCGATAGGATGGCACACAGTTGAATATTCAATAATGCAAGATATCAAGTTTTCACAGTCTCTTCAAAAGGACATTTGACATATCAGATATTGAAGTCAAGATTAAGTGGCTGTCTCAAACACACTGGGATTTCAAAGAGCTACATGTTCTCTTTAGCTGCTTGTAGGTAACAAGTATGCATGAATAAAATAAAATAAACATCAATAAAATAAAAAAAACATTGTAGTACACTTATGTTTATAAGTATCTAATATTCTATATTTCTTTTATTTTGATACATTATGCACCTAAACCATTTTTAACTATAGTTATTTACCAAATATAAATCTGTGCAATATTGTGTATCATTAACCCAATACTTAACTTTCGTCTCTAAAATTACATACTGCTTTTATTCCGCCTGTTAAAGCTATTTCAGAGGACTATGGGGAAAGGGTGAAAGAATTACTATAAGGAAGAGAAGGTGGCAAGGGAAATTTAAATATCCTTTAGTCTGGAGCTGTAATCAAGCACACTCCTCATTTTAAAATTAACACTTTATTTTTTCCAGCAGAAGGCAGTGCTGAGTTCTTTCAAGGTTGGTTTGTTTTCCTGTGCTTTTTTCAGGCCTAGTTTGCAAACTAACCCAGCTGGGGGCTCCTCTCAGTGAGACACACAAGTGTGCATACATCTCTTCTACCACATGCAGAACTAATACTGCTTCATTCCTTCCTGTGGTGTGTTATGCATTTAAAGAACTTCTATTTATTCAACAGAACTTTGAGAGTATTGTTACTGCTCTATCTACTTTACAGTTGCAGATCTTGAGATGTTACTAGGCTTTTGCCAATTGTAATTATGTTATGTTTATTGTTACTGTTCAAATTTTCGGTTACTAACAAAAATAAAATATAAACTGAATTAAGCACCTAACATCCCTTGTATATATGATAACATATGATTTTTTTATACTTTTATCACACAGTCTATCATGAACAATCATCATGCCCTGCCATATATCATGTGGCTGAAAAAAAGCACTTCAACTTTCAGGTCATATTCTTACTTTGTTTGACAATTTTCCAACAAATGCTAAAAACAGAAGAAACTAGCTGAGTTAAACTGTATAATCAAATATTGACAATGCTTATCAGCATAATTTTTCCTCCTTTCTTGACATTTTTCCCACAAGTGCAGATACTGCTTTTTCAGATAACCGAGTGTTGATCCATTAGTTGTGATAGGAATTACTTCTTTTCACCATATATATTTTTGTCCAAGAGTTTGGAGCTGGTATCTTTTGCATGGAAAGAATATGCTCCATCACTGTACTCTCTTCCATGTTCTAGGATATTCCCTTGCTTTTGTTATTTTATTAGAGTTTGTAAAAAAAAAAAAAGTGGCATATTCATTTTTAGCCTTTAAAAAAACAGTGATAACCTTTAGAAGTTTCCTCTTTGTCTTTGAATTTGTCGAAGACATCTATTAGTACTTTGTTTCCAGTAGCCAAGTCAGAGTTCCAGTTATCATGCAAATAAATGAATTAATAGAGTCCTACAAATGATCCATCAAAAGAAAAATCCTTCAATAGGGTGCAAGGAGGAACTCAAGCTATAAACTCATGTATTTTTCTTACCTTGTTTCTGTGAGAATCATATTTCAGCAAGGAACAGCAGAAAGGTTACCCCCAATCCGTACATAATACTGTCAAAAATAGGACAAAACTATTTTCTCCAAATGATATAACAATTATGTTTTTTTAATAGTTCTTTTCCTAGAATTTCTTTCAATTTGGCATCTTGCTTGTCCATTCATTTTTATCTCAAATTCAGGTAGTTGTCTTCTAATCAGTTATACCTCATATCCACCCGTACTATCTACCCTATCCGTGTATTTCCCAATTTCCAGTTTGGGATTTTGGGATTATCTTTATCATATAAAATCTATATTCAGATGAAGATTTGGGGGATAAATTCTATATAAACATGTGCCCTTTCTCTTTTCTTTTTGCCTCCTGGCCTGTGTGTTGGACTGAAATAGGGTCTTACTAAAAGAGCAATCATAACCCCCTTGTTAAAATGAAAAGCTAAAGACTCTTCTATTCAATCTTTGCAAATTCTGTAAGGCCTGTCACTGAATATCACTGACAACTATTGTCTCTTAAGGAGAAAGGGACAGTAGTTGTGCAAGCTATGAATTGTTCAACAGTCTTATCATTCATCTGAATGAGGCAGAGATCAAATGGAGCTCCTTTTTGCTCAAAAGGCCTAGGTGAGTTCAAATGTTCTAAAAATGTACATTTTTAGAAACTGTACTGTTACTACAGAATCAGCAAATTTTGTTATGTGTTTGAATGCATATCTTACAAGAAATTATCAGCACAAAAATGTGGACACAAAATCTATCGCCTGCATTTTGAAGAAAAATTCATATGTCATTTTCCCCCAGTTGTATTTTTAATACAGCCCTTTAACCGGTCCTAGCCCATCTATGAGAATCATCTACTGAATTGCAGAAGATGAATCATATCATCATTTGAAAATTCTTTGAAGGATCTAGATAAGATTCCTATAATTGTGTAACAATAATCCTTTTTTTAGTAAAAAAATTGACAACAAATTGAAAATGACAAATCTGAGACACATCTGGGTTTTCATACATAAAAGCCAGAATTATTCTTTCTTTATTCATACACAAGTGTAGGCCTTATTTTACTCTTATTACTGAACAGCGTGGCTCTAAATATTATACTGAATCAGTTGGATTTAACTCTAACAATTTAATCAGAGCACACATTTCTTGATACGGGGTGATTTCGGAACACTGACTTCAGTTGATTCATAGCCAAAATCACTACATCAATCTTTCAGTTTACAGTGCAGGAAAAACAAGACAACTGTTTGAAACTGAAGTTCTATATCCCAAGGTCACCCAATGGAATACCTGGCAAAAGGTTGAAATACTTTCTTACAATGTATAATTAACTTACAGGTTTCATTACAGGGTGTGATGATGGATCAGCCAATTTAAGTGGCTTAGAAACAGGTTCAAATAAATTAATGGAAGATAATTATCAATAGCTATTAACCATCGTAATTAAAATAAAACTTTCATTGTTGGAGGAATATGCATATGATTAGGAGGTTTGCAAACAAAGAATAGGAAAAAGATTATCCCTCATACTTTGACTATAGTTCAGCCAGAAAAAAAACGAATAGTTAAATGAATTAAACAAAACAATGATTGGAAACTAAGGAGAGAAGCAACCTAGAAATAAGGAGAAATTTCCTACGTAATTAACCAACGTAATAGCTTGCCTTCAGAAGTTGTCAGTGCTCCATCACTGAAGGCTTCCAAAAAAGAGACTGGACAATCATTTGTCTGAAATAGTATAGGTTCTCTTGCTAAAGCAGAGGGTTGGACTAGAAGATCTTTCAACTATTCTATTCTATTCTATTCTATTCTATTCTATTCTATTCTATTCTATTCTATTCTATTCTATTCTATTCTATTCTATTCCATTCCATTCCATTCCATCTCTAACTCTAACTCTAACTCTAACTCTAACCCTACCCTAGTCTACCCTACCCTGCTTATCCTATCCTGAATTTTTAATCCAATCTTCTTTGATTTAACTATGTCCATCTAAATATCTAAAGCAAGTTTGAATATTTATTTACCAGAGTCATGGAAAATTCCTGTTTGATTCTATGGTGGATAGCAAAACCTATATTTTTGTAATCACAGCAAAAGAAGACATTCTGTCTTAGATCGGGGGAGAATTCCTGTCCAGTGCGGGAAAAAAGCTCTCAATCACATTTTAGAAACTATGCAAATACATGCATGCACGCACACACACACACACACACACACACACACGTATCCGCTTTTTATGAAAATGTGCAGAACATATACTGAAAATGAGTTATACATATTTGTGATGTAAAATAAAAATGCTACAAAATAGTTTCTCATTGTATTCTTGTTATTTATCCTTCCCTCCCACATATTTCTAATTTCAAATAATGCAACTACACATTCTATAACCTTTAGAATAGCAGCATTCTCATAACCATGAGGTTAAAGTCTTTGT
Source organism: Pituophis catenifer annectens (assembly GCF_029215685.1). Taxonomy (NCBI): domain Eukaryota; kingdom Metazoa; phylum Chordata; class Lepidosauria; order Squamata; family Colubridae; genus Pituophis; species Pituophis catenifer. Next base: position 52,114,681 of record NW_027256888.1, read on the forward strand.
TTTATTATATTTTTCTTCATCCATAGGGAATTTTATTTTGCTTTTCTCTCTCTCTCTCTTCTCTCTCTCCCCTCTTTCTACACTCATAGACTCTTGACAACATTTTTTATTCTCACTTTCAGTTTTCTCACACAAGATTTATTCCGTTGCATCCATTTTTCTTGAACATTTATACTGAAGAAATCAAACATTTTACCATTACTTATCCCCACAGGTATCCAAAGTTAGATACCACTATCTAACTTTAGATACAATATCACTTCTACAGTTTCCTTCACAGATAGGGAATAATACAATTCACCCACAATTGAAATTCTAGAACTGTACTTCGACCAGATATTTTCAAGTTTGAAACAAAAATATCAGCACTGCATATTCTATTGCGCCGCATACCATATTTTTTGGAGTATAAAATGCACTTTTTCCCCTCCTAAAAGAGGCTGAAAATTTGGGTGCCTCTTATACTCCGAATGTAGCTTTTTCAAAGCTTTTTTTCAGCCCTAACGAGGCGCTAGCGAGTGAAGCGATCTCTTTGCTTTGCCTGCTTTTCTCATTGCTTCTTTCTCCAAAGATCAGTTGTGCTTTAGAAGCTGTTTTTTTATCCCCAAGCAGGGAATAAAAACCAGCAAACTAATGTGCTGAAGCTGACCAGACTAAGGATGCTAGCCAGATGAATCCCTGGTAAGCAAATTTTTTGTTCCTATTTTCGTCCCCAAAATCTAAGTTGCGTCTTATACTCCGGCGCGTCTTATACTCTGAAAAATACGGTACTCTATTTCACACATGTTGAATCAGACCAATTAAAAATGTAATTGCGGCACTCGCATAACATGCTAAACTGGGTTAGTTTTTATTGTGTGAATATGTGTTTATGAGAATCTAGTGCATTTATTCTTTTTTAATTGTGTTTCAATACAAATCCTTTTATAACACCTGGAAATCACACAACTGCTATTGTATTATTCAGGGCTTTTACTATTCTAGAGAACATCTGTATATTACATGCAGGAAATGTTAGAATATAATTCTATGTTCACTGCTAAAACGTAGTGGACAAACTGTGGTTCAGGTGCTTTCAGATAGGGGATTCCTAGCTCTCACAATAAAAAAAAATCATGCTTATACATGCTCCACCTTTTAGTTGTAATAGATTTGGTAGAAAATGATAGGAAGGATATACATTATATCCGGACTACTTTATTTATAAAATTCCATGATAAAGCAGGAAAATTCTTAATCTGTTTTATATAAATATATCTTCAATTTGAGATATCACAGAAGATATACTACTAAACTAAAAGCAAAATATTTGATAACTGTATTCATAGGATCTGTAGCTTAGAAGTTGTATTCTCTGAAAAAAACACGTATCTGCAATCAAAAAGATTAATTTCATCAATGGTATATACTTATGGTAGTTCTGACTTACAGGATGATTACAGTACAGCACTATTCTATTAGTGACAATGTGTAGACTATTATAAGAGGGAAGAGAAACAGAAGGTGTGCTCCATTTTCCTCTGAACTTTCCCCTGTAAAACTTCTGCTTTGTATTCTTGTACATAGCATAACTTGGCAGAGCTTTAGATTTTTAAATCAAGTCTCTGAACTTTTCCCCTCCCCCACTTCTGCTTTTAGTCACTTGTTTTCTTCAGATATAGACTAGCTCAAGAGTGTTAATCTCTTTCCTGTAGAAGTACTTTGCTAATTCCAAGGACAGCCACCTGCTGAATGGAGTATATTGCTGTTACTGTCTTATGTAAACTTTTGCTAGATAAGCAAAAATAAAAACAGCAAGTATCCTTATTTAGAAGTATTGCAACAGAATGCTATAAACATTTTGAAACCCATCTTAGGGATGAACTTCAGTGTAGTTCTTTGATGCCTGGGAAATGTGCTGAATCCTAGATTGTATGTTGGCTCAGGAATTCTGGGAATTAAAGTCCACACATCTTAAAGTTGCTGAGATTGAGAAACATTGCTGTTGTCTCTCATGAGGCAGGGTTCTCAACAGCTGGAAAAATATGTTTGTTTATTTGACATTTATAATCTTTTATTGAATGTTGTCTTTTTTGTTACCTCATTTGTGGATATTTCTGAATTGGTTTGTAATATTCCTTGTTATAAAGTTTTGCTCTGCTCTGCTCAATAAATCCTTGAACCTTCTACTTATGTTTGTGTTCACCATGTTCAAGCAGACCTACCACCAGTGGTGGGTTGCTCCCGGTTCGGTCCGGTTCTATAGAACTGGTAGTAAAATCAGTGGAAAGCTCCCTCCAGCCGCCACAATGCCATCATGGATGATCTGTGCATGCGCAGAAGCACGCGCATGTGTACGAGTGAAGCAAACGCGCACACGCAGTCCCGTTGCAAACCGGTAGTAAAGGTAAGTAGAACCCACCCCTGCCTACCACACAGACTTTGTTCTGGCAAGAAACAATAATAATAGACAACTCAAGGAATATTCAATAGCAGCCCCATTGTTTCAACATCCATGTGTCAATATACAGTAGAACCTCTGGGCATGACCATAATTCATTCCATAACTTTGGTCGCAAACCGATTTGATTGTGACCTGAACCTAATTTTGGAAATTTGGTGCTTACAAAAAAAAATAGCGCAGAAGGAGACATCGGTCACAAAAAAAAATGTGAATTTTTTCGTCAGAACCCGATTTGGTCGTGGTCAGAAGCGTTCATGATCAGAGGTTCTACTATATATGGGTCTTTAGACTGTTCAAGATATTCTATACACCAATATTTTTCAGCATGCTTTCTTTCAAAGCATTGGTTAAGCAGTTTGTAAGGAATTTGATTCCTTATTTTCCAGTATTTATTTTGAAAAACAAATTACAGCTATAAAATTTGTCTGATATCATTAGAATAGAATTGGGAGTAACTCTCAAAGCATTCGAGTATATATCTTATATGGGTTACATTTCTTACAGAATTGGTAGCAGATATTTGGCAAAGCAAATAGTACTTACTTCAGGCTTTTAAGCTAAGAAATGAGTCACAACCACTGCCCTCCAGAGAAATTGTATTCAGTAGAAGGTTATACAAATTCCACTGGTTGCTGGGCATGGAGAAATTCTGCAGATTTCTTAGTTTTTCTCCCTAGACCTCCAACTTAACACTCTGCCAGTTGTCTAATTACTCCTATTCATGTTGAGCTGTATGCATGGATTTCTCTCCAGCCACACACACCTTTCTTTTTTTAGTATAATTAATGAAGCTAATCAAAGCCTGGAAAATAAGTTGGAGCATCAACTACACTCTGCCATATAACATGAAGGTTATGAGCTACTAATCTCCTTGCAGGATGTTCATGTAGCCAACATATTTACACAGAGATTCAAGTGCCACATTGCAACAGTTGTATTAGAAATAAATAGGGAAAGGTGTTTATACAATTTTATGAGGTCTGATTAATCTCTGAATATCTATTAATAGTCTTATACAAGAGTTCCTATGTGGTACTCTGAGAAAAATATTTCATTACCCATAAGAGGAAAGTGTGAAAGCACACACAAGTCCCATCTTCAGAATTTCCCTTGTTTACTTCCACATAAAGAACAGTTTGTTTTGTTCTCTCTGTGTTAATGTTCTTTCCAGAATCTCATGACTTTGTCCCTAAAACCAAATCCATACAAGATTCTTTCTGCTCCTTTCTTTTCACGCTCACACTTCAGCCTTAGAAAGAAAAAAAACAGAAGCAGAAATATAAACTTAAGAATAATCATTTTGCCTGAACTTTCACACTTTCCTGTTATTGATGGTGAAATGTTTTTCTCAGAATACCACATGGAGTGCTACAGAATCAACAAAGCCCATCATATTTGTGGGAATAGATAAAAGTTAATAAAATTTGACAAGTGAAGTATTGTACATACTTCCTTCAATAAATAAGGCTCCCTATTTATTTATTATTTATTTATTTTGTCGCATTTTTATGCCGCCCAACTCCCAAGGGACTCTGGGCGGCTTACAATAGAGAATAAAACAATGTAACAATATCCCATACAAAAGTTAAAAGCAGACATTAAAACATTAAAGCATTAAAACGTTAAAACACATACACTCCAATTTGTGGCCGGGTCTCGCAAGATCACTATAATGAGATCAACGGCCCCAGGCCTGCCGGAAGAGCCAGGTCTTTACCGCTTTCCGGAAGGCCAATAGGGTGGGGGCGGTCCGGACTTCAGGAGGTAATTGGTTCCAGAGAGCCGGGGCAGCCACAGAGAAGGCCCTCCCCCGTGGGCCCGCCAGCCGACATTGTTTAGCTGATGGGACCCGGAGGAGACCGACTCTGTAGGATCTTACCGGTCGCTGGGAACTATATGGTAGAAGGCGGTCTACCTATCCTTCCTTTTATACATTTGCATAACTGTCATACCATGGAAGCTAGGTTAAGTTAGTGCTGGGCCACAGCTCACTACCAGGTCGTGACCTGTTCGAAACCAGGCTGTGAGAGAGGGGCGAATGTGCATGTGTAAAGGGCCATTCACACTTGTGGCGTGCAAGCACAAGTAGAGCTTCATGCGTGAGCTCAAATGCCATCCGGTCAAGTGCCTTCAAATGGATCTGTGTCAGAGGTGGGTTTCAGCAGGTTCTGACCAGTTCTGGAGAACCGGTGGCAGAAATTTTGAGTAGTTCGGAGAACCAGTAGTAAAAATTCTGACTGGCCCCGCCCCTCTGCCTCCCAAGTCACAGCTGATCGGGAGGAAATGGGGATTTTGCAGTAACCTTCCCCTGGAGTGGGGTGGGAATGGAGATTTTACAGCATCCTTCCCCTGCCACGCCCTCCAAGCCAAGCCATGCCCACCAAGCCATGCCATGCCCACCAAGCCACACCCACAGAACCGGTAGGAAAAAAATTTGAAACCCACCACTGATCTGTTTGCGTGTATGTGCACCTGCAAGTCACACACACACATACACACACACACCCCTTGTGCCAGGCCACCAAGCTGGAAAGGTTGGGGACCACTGTGCTAAGGAAAGAATCCAATACACTGATTTTACAGCAGCTTCACCTAACTCAGGATTATTCATATATGTTTGAACTAGTAATCTCCCAGAATTATTGGTCAACAGAGTCAATAAATGGAAATTTAGGAATTGTAATTGCTTCTCATCTAGAAAGCAACAGTTCAGGCCAGGTTTTTCTACTGGAATAACCTTTCATCGGGCAACTCTTAAACATCTACAGAAAAAATATATATGGAAACACAGAGAGGAACATAAAACACCTAATAAAGATGCTAACTATGCAATGATATTGTGCTATGCTAGAAACAATTCCAAAAAAGCTCATATTTATTATTATCTTTAGTCATTAAACGTGAAACTCATTATTATTATTAAAAATAAAACCAAGGAAAAATACTCTGGCCATCCTTAATTCCCTTTATTTTCCAAGGCCGAAAAAAAAGTCCGAGAGGGAAGGGCAGAATCTCTGTAATTCTATGTTATCAGATGATCTTTTCCCATCATTGTGAAGAACAATTATTCCTGACTGCTGAGGAGGTCAATTAACAAACATTTTTCAGGAAAGCAGCAAGAGAAAGAAGGGGAAATACATTCCATATGGATGGCTACTGTTTTACCTTTCCCACCTAATTCATTTTTTAATCGGCATGCCTCTAAATTGGCCTACTGGGACTACAAAGATCTTTCTATACACAGTAGAAAGATTAGATTTCTATTAGGTTAGGTCATTTGAAGGTTAAAGGATATAGGGTTTTATTAGGTACAGAAATCGTTATTTTTCTGAAACTGGGACAATTTTTTTGCATCTTGATACCATGGTGTGTGTGTGTATTGACATACATATGCATACAGACACACACACACATACACAACCACACTTGACAGTGCAATGATAAAGCTATTGTATAGTCTATTGTTGGCTGTAGAGTGATGATGGAACCTCCAAGAACAGTGTTTCCAAATTTCTTGTTCTCCAAATATGTTAGGAAAGAACATAACAAGATTTGCAATGGTGGCCTGATAATATATTTCACTGTACTTATTTTATTTATTTATTTTATTTATTGGAATTTTTCAAACAATAATGAGAACAAGATAAGAGAATAAAAATACAACAGGAACAATAGGCACGTTAGTGTACTTATGCATTCCCCCCTACGGACCTCTTAAGTATGAAGTAAGGTCCACGGAAGTCAATTTGTGACTAAAACTGTGAAAATTTGTAGCTGAGACAACTGAATCAGGTAGGGCATTCCAGACTTTGACAACTCTATTACAGAAATCATATTTTTTACAGTCAAGTTTAGAACGATTTATATTGAGTTTAAAGCGGTTGTTTGCATGCCTATTATTGCGATTAAAACAGAAAAAGTCATTTACAGGTAAAACATTACTACGTATAATTTTGTATGCAATACCTAGGTCTGACCGCAAGTGACACAGTTCTAAGCGATCCAAACCGAGAATTTCGAGCCTAGTAGCATAAGGAATTCTATTGTGTACAGAAGAGTGCTAGACTTTTTTCGTGAAGTACTTCTGAACCCGCTCAATTGTACTGATGTCAGATATATGGCAGGGATTCCAAACAGTTGAACAATACTCTAAAATTGGTCTAGCATAAGTTTTATAATTAGCAATACGTTTCCAGAAAAAAAGCTTCGCAAAATTAAGTTTACAACTCTTAATGCTTTTTTAGCAACGCTGTTACAGTGAGCTTTGGAGCATAAATCGTCAGAGATAAGTACACCTAGGTCCTTAACAAAGTGAGGGTCATCTGCTAGATCAATGCCACCTAGCATATACTTGACATTTTGATAACGTTTACCAATATGAAAGACAGAGCATTTATTAATCGAAATTTGAACTTGCCAAATAGATGACCCATTCAGACACATAGTCGAGATCACTTTGCAAAACAACAAAATTATCTGTTATACTTCCTGAGAATTCTAAGACCCCAATAAATCTAAAAGGCTGGTGATTGGAGAAAGCTGGTTTGGAAGATGAGTAGGGGAAACTAATTGTCGGGGAATTAGTGAGAGCCTAAAACAGGTAATAGTTTATTCTATTTTATATTACATACACTCTGCAACTCTGTACTGCTTTATAGTACATGCACTCTGTTTCTCAACCTTGGTAACGTGTGGACTTCAACTCCCAGAATTCCGTAGTCTGCCTGACTGGGGAATTTTGAGAGTTGAAGTCCATACATGTTAAAGTTACTGAGGTAGAATCAGAGGTGGGCGGCACATGAATTAATAACTGGTTTGCCCCAGCACCAAAAATGTGAGCGCGCAGGATGGGACAATGTAATTGGAATGAGATGGTTCATCAGGTAACTTAGCCCCATTCCACAAAGGACTTTAAAGGTGATAACCGTTGCCTTGAATTAGAACTGGAAGCAAACTGGCACCCAATGCCACTCGTGTAGCAGAGGTGTTATTTGTGCAATCCTAGGAATGCCCAAGATTGCTCACACTGCTACATTCTGCACCAATTGCAACTTCTGGATAGTCTTCAAGAGCAGCCCCATTTAGTACACATTGCAAAAGTCCATTCAGGGGATGAGTAGGATATGAGTGACTAAAAGGAGAGTTTCTCAAATCAGGGAAAGGCGTAACTGGTGCACAAGATGAAGTTGAGCAAAGGCCCTCCTAACCATGACTGCCATTTGCAAGAGTTGTGAGTTCAAGAGGACCCCCAGATTACACATCAGGTCTATCTGACGCTGTGTAACCCCATGTAAAAACAAAGATCATAAACTTCCAGTTTATAAAAGAGCCCTCTCCCACAGCCAGTCCATCTTACCAGGGTTCAGTTTAAGCCTATTGTTCCCCAACCCACAGCCCTCCCTCACAGCCTCCAAGTACTGCAAAAGGGCATCCACAGCATCGCTTACTTTAGCCAGGATGAAGATATATACCTTGGTTTAACCAGCATGACTAGTATGCTGGTTAAACCAAGGTATATATCTTCATCCTTATACTGGTTATACTGGTCATGCCTTATTTTGTGGCAATGTATGATCTTATCTGATGGCTTCATGTAGATATTAAGCACCAAGCCCTGCAGCATCGCATAGAACAGGGTTAGAATTCTTGCTCTCTGACAACACCAACTGGGACTGTCCCAAAAGAAGGAGGTGAACCAGCAGAAAACTGTGCCCCATTTCAAACTGGTGAAGCAGTTTGACAATATGTTTGGTGATATCAAAAGTCACCAAGTGGTCAAGAAGAGCCAAGATGGATGCACTGTTCCCATAATGCTCCTGCCAGAGATCATCCAAAAGCGTGACCGATGCTGTTTCCATCCCGTATCTGCGACTGAAACCTGACTGGCAGAGGTCCAAATAATCTGTTTTACCAGGATCCTCTGGAGCTGCAGAAGCACTGCCTTCTCAACCACCTTCCCTAAGAGGGAAAGATGGGAGACTGAACAAAAATGAAGAATGGTAGGGTCCAGTGATGACTTCTTGAGAAGAGGATATACCAGTGGCTCTTTAAATGAAGCTTAACATCCTCTCACTAAGGCTGCATTAACCATCACTAGATCCACCTGCATGTCATCTCCTGAGCGACCTCTACCTGCCAGGAGTGGTATGGATCCAAATCCAAGGTGGCTACACTTATAATCCCAAGAACCCAACCATTTTTCTCAGGTCCAACAAGATCAAACTTTTCCCAGATAACTGGGTAAGAAATTCCCAAGGTATCTCCAATGGACTTGCTCCATGTTTGATTTCTAATTGAGAATGGATTTGAGTTATTTTATCCAGTAGGTGCATTGTGAATTCTTCAGCTCAACCTTGAAGATGAACCTCAGAATCCTCTTTACTCAAAAGACAATAAGTGACCCTAAACAGAGCCACTGATGGTGCTTTGCAGATGCAGGAAGAGTAGAGAAAAACTGACATTTCTTCATTCTTAATGCTATGAGGTAATTCTTAATAGCAGCTCTAATTTATAATCAATCGAATTCATCTCTTGTCTTCCTGCATTGAGGAACATATTGAAGCCTCTTTGTTTCTTTTTAAATTAAAATATTCTGGCTGATTTGGAGTTGATTGGTAGACATCTGTTCAAGCCCATTGATTTCACATTCAATATGGCACTGGCTATATATTGCTTTACCAAACTATAAGAATACATCTATTCTGAACAATAAATACAGCAACTATCACATCAAAAACACATTACATTTATCAATTTTTCTTGCACTGTTATTATAGCAGGATAATTCATGGCCACCATTTGCAACCAAAAACTGAAATTCATATATACATATATTAGCTTCCATAGCTAATTCTTTGTCATGAACCAGGTAATTATTTCATTTATTATATAAATTTAACCTCATATTACCATATTTTTCAGAGTTAAGATGCACTTCCCCCCCCAAAAGAGGGTGAAAATTTGGGTGCGTCTAATACACTGAATGTAGCCCTGCCCACCCACCAGCCCCCACCCTTTGGTCTCTGCCTCCCAGCAATTTGCTTTCTTGCAGCAAACAGCAAACAGCCCGTTTCAGTTTCAGCTTCAGCACAGCCTGATTAGCACAAGCAGCTGATTGTCGGTTGGATCGGCCTCCCAACCATCAGCTGTTTCAGGCTGCAGGGATTGCCATTGCCTTTTGCCTCCTCCACGTGCCCCACTTTTGGCCTCCGCTTTTTTCTGCAAGGAGGCAAATTGCTGGGAGGCAGAGGAAGATTTTTTCTTGTTTTCCTCACCAAAAAAGGTAGGTACGTCTTTAATTTTATATGGTAGTTAATGGGTCAGAGTAAAACTATATTAGAAATCTTTTAGTAATTTTTGAGAATGAATTAAATATCTGGAGATGAACATTCAAAACTATTGCCAATATAGGTTCCATAGTTATGTACTGACAGAAGTAACACTAACTTAGGAGAAAGTTGAGTTTGAAGCTACTAGCAAGTTATATGAAGAAACAAATGTTTAAAAAAGATATGGCAAATACAAAGAGAAAGTTGTAGTTTCTATTGAGTTATTCTGTTAATTCATATGAGCCATTCACAGAGAACATTCTCTGTCCACACTTACCTGACCTAGAGATGGAAGAGTTCCATAAGCTACTGGCTGGTTCATCATTCCTTTCTGCTTCAAAATAAGCATGCGCTTCTGCTCCTCACTCAAAGGTGTCATTTGAGCCTGAATTGGTGGCTGTTGAGGAATCTGTTGCTGTTGTTGCTGCATATAGGGCATCATAGGACTCTTGTTGGAATTGGACATTGGTGGAGTCATCCTTTGACTAAGATCGGCATTGAAATGAGACAGAGGTTTAGTGTTGCCATAAGAAAGCATATTGCTTTGTTTGCTCAAAGAGTTTGTACCCAGATTATTTGGCTGCTGACTAATCATATTGATATGGTTTTGAGGGAGGTAGTTATTTATTGCAGTCTTTTGTGAGTTGTTTGCCGTGGGAGGCACTGCAGGATTTTGGTTGTTAAAGGCTTGGGGGTACATCATCGGGCTATTTGGTTTATCTGTACTGAAAGGTCCTCCATAAGGACTAGATGGAGGCCCCACTGGCGACCAGCTAGATACTTGGTTTGGATGCTGTGGCGGCGGTTGCTGTTTCTGCTGCATCAGCTTAGCCCGCTGTTGCTGCTGGGCTGCCATCTGCTTCAACTGCTCAGCTGGAGACAAGTCAGTGCTACTCACAGTTACTTGGCTAGGCCCTGGGCCTGCTGTTGTCACTGTCGTTGGATTCATGTGGAAACTATTGCCTGGTCGTGACTGAGTTTGGTTTGAAGGATGTGCTTGGTTGGGAGTCTGAGGGGACTGAACCACACAGTTTGCTAGGGAACTATCCAGGCTTGGAGCCGGAGGACCATTAGAGCCTGAAGAGAGACTGGAACCCGTAGGGATATTTGAAAATGGAGGCCCTGATGATGACGGTCTTACCTGGGGAGAGCCTGTTGGTAAGTGAGCAAATGGAGAGTGACATGGATCACTTTTAACACTGGCAATCTCCTGAATCTCAGTGGCTGGTCTCGGAAATTCAGGTTCCTTTTTCTCTTCAAAATCTTCATTAAACAAATCTTGTATATCATCTTCTGGAACAGTGTTAGCTAGCTCATCTATTAATTCCTGCCACTCCTGATCATTCAGGTTAATGTCTGAAAAGAGTTTATTCTGATTGGAAAGGGATGTGTCAGAATTGTCAGTGCAGTTGGGATCATCCAAGGGCTCTTGTTTCAGTTCTTTGTTGCTGCTACTATTGTTGTGCAGAATGTTAAAACTATCTTCAAGCTCGGTACATCCATTGATTGGGAGTTTTAGGTCAGAAAGTCCACCATTTTTACCTAGGTCTTCCAGGTTACCCTCATGAGTTCCACTGTTTTGTAGGGGCAAAGATGGCTTTAGGTCAAGCTGGTGAAGAGGAGAAATAGAAGACAAAGGCAAACTGTTTGGCAAACTATTGACTCTCTCAATCCCAGGTACATCTTTCCGTATCCGCTTATTAGTTGGAGAGAAGCTTCTGTCACAGACACCATTCTGCTGTTCTCCGTTGAGGGGTGATCGTGCTCCTTCTAATTTTCTCTTCACCGTCTCTTGAAGCTTGAACAGAAAAGAAAAAGATATTAATTCAACATTTGTATATTTCTACCGTTTATAAATCAACATAACTCTATACAGGAAGTTTTACTAATTTATTATGATTCATAAAGACTATGTTGTTTCAAAACATTCTGGGTTGGATTTCTGGACATTACTTATTGGAATAATACAAAACTTTAGAGACACAATTTCTTCTCACAGATGGTTGTGTATCATTGGATGTGTATCAACATTACAGCTTAGCTGTAAGATATTCTAACATATTAACCAGAATGCAGTGGTAGACTGGAATGGAGCCACTATTTCAATGAGTGGTCATATTTCAAACACTAAAAAATTACCATATCTAGTACCAGCATACATGACTGAAAGGTTTATCCTAGCCATCTCCATAATATATCCATTTGCTATGTAAGTAGGAAACTTCCAGAAAGCAGCGTTACGTAGCTCTCCCACATGCTATGTAAAGAGGCACTGTTGAAAATTTCCCATTGCATTTTAATTTCAGGAGTTTTTATACCAAGGCTTTTAAAAATACACTATTATAACACCACAATTATCTGTTTTGCCACATGTTGCTAGGTGAAACCAATAAACAAAATTAAACAAATAGTCCTCAGCACAACAGTTGTTACTTAAGAAGCATTTTTCCTACTTCAGCTTGCAAGAAAATCTAGTGATTTTTGCCAACAGACTTTTCTTTTCATTATATACTGTACATACTTTATATCAGTTATAATATATAGACCATAATGGAACATTTCCCAAGATAATGCATTGAAAAATCAAGGCAAGTACTTACTATATTGAATAAATGGCACAGCCAATCGTTTACTAATAAAAATGTGCAGACCATCTCAGCCAAATTAATCTGATGAGAAAAAGCAGCTAGGATAAGGTAGGCCATATTGCCATTTCTCCCCAATGCAACCTACCCTTCAGATGGGGTTTATATTGATTGTTTCTTCTCCTTTCAAATGCATGATAGAAAGAAAAGTACTTCATGGGACCTTCAGTTCAAGAGTGCAGGTTTTATGTAAGAGGTTCACTGAAAGATGCAGTTCCCATCCCTTTATTTTATGTAATCTCACCATACTATCATCTGAACATTCAGTAAATTATCAATCAATACTGTAGTGCCTCTGAGCAATGTGGTAAATGCCCAGGTAATGCCCAGGAGATCACACAATTAATTTTTTATTTAAAAATATATAATTGAATAACAGTGACGAATCTCAGAGCCCCTTTTTGTTCCCATTTGAAATGGGGCCTCATTAGTACTGGATGGCATACCTCAAGAAAATGTTAGTGCTACAGGCTTGATGAAAAAGTTATTATTATTTATTATTACCTGAATTTATACACTGTCCATCTGGCCGTTTGAGGTAACTTTGGGCAGTTTACAATATAATATAATATATATATACATATAGCAACCATTATACATATAAAAACAGATTAGAATTACAAAAGATTAAATACAAAATAAAAGACCTCAAATTTAGAGCAGAGTGGCAATGGTGCATTCTCTGTCACTGCACCAACCACCTCTAGCCTATAGCCATCAGAGCCCCATGCCAACCAGCAGAGCCAGATTTTAAGGCTTTTCCTAAAGACCAAAAGGATGGGGGCAGATCTCATCTCTGGCAGTAAGATGTTTCAAGGGTGGGGGGACAGGGGTGAAATCCAGCAGGTTCTGGGGAGCTGGTAGCGAAAATTTAGAGCAGTTCGGAGAACTGGCAAATATCGCATCTGGCTGGCCCCAGAGTGGGGTGGGAATGGAGATATTGCAATATTCTTCCCTTGAGTGGGGTGAGAATGGAGATTTTGCAGTATCCTTCCCCTGCCATGCCCATCAAGCCACACCACGCCCACAGAATCGGTAGTAAAAAAAATTGGATTTCACCACTGGGGGGGGCATGGCTTTTCTCCAGCCAAAACTCCTTTGTTGATGGGGACCGCCATAGGCCCTTTCTGCCAGAAATGGTGTGGCTGGCAAATCCCATTGGGGAAAGACAGTTCCTCAGATATCCCAGACCCATGCCATAAAGAGCTTTAAAGGTGATGGCTAACACCTTGAATTGGACCTGGAAACAGATCAGCAGCCAGTGACAGTGGTGCTACATGTGCCTCCCCAGGTGCTTCCAGAACTATTCACACTGTTGTACTCTGGACCAACTGTAGTTTCTGAATACTCTTCAAGATAGCCCTATATAGTGTGCATTATCCAAATAAGAGATGACCAAGGTATGAGTCACTCAGTGCAAACCAGCAGCTTTAAAAAACAGAATTTTGCTGTTAATTTTAGTGGAGGACTCCTAGGTTGCTGAGACCTGCAGGAAGCACAAGGTCTGTAAATGACTACAACTGCTTTAAATGAAGAAACAAGACAAGAAAACTGCAGCAGTTAATTTCAAAGATTCCCAGAATTCTTAGTTTTAATTCCCTACATATTATTTTTTTTTCAGCTTTCTTCAATCTGGGACTCTTCAGGTTAATTAGTAAATTAACAACTTCCATAATCCTCATCCAACATGACATAGCAGAAAACATATTGCATGACACCAGGTCCTTTTATAAACTACATAACACCAGGTAAAATCAACATGTTTGTTGTATACTTGTCTGAAGTGAATCTACAAAAATGGAAAAATCTGTTATATGTAATGTAATAGACCATAAACCTAGATTTAATTAATGCACTTTTTTGCTAGTGTAGATAAAAAGACACTATCAAAAGACACATTATAAGAAAAAAACTTCAGTGATCATAGAAAACAACATTAAGAATTTTACAGAAGCTGATATATATATATATATATGTTTTTCTTCTAGCCAGGTTTTCCCTACGTAGCCAAGGTTTTTTTGTAGCTCCAGTGGCCTACTGATGACAGCTAACGAGCTAGAAATGGATCTATTTAGGTCTCCCACCTAGCAGTGAGAGCTTGCTAGGTGTTAGAAAAGAAAAAAGCCCAGAACCGAGTAGATGAGATTCTACTGAGCTGGAGCTACAAAAAAACCTTGGCTACGTAGGGAAAACCTGGCTAGAAGAAAAATACACATAAACCCTACGAAGAAGTAAGAAAAATTGATATATATATAATATATATATATTTTACTGATAAAGAAATAAAGGGAGACTGCTATAGATCTATTTCAAGCTTCTTAGCTCTCATCAGCCAGCCTTACCCTTACTTGGATTCGAACCTGGCAGAATGCTCTCTCCCACATGTTGGAGTAGACCAGGTATCTCGGTAAAACACTTATATATATATATATTCCATATACACATACATACATATATACATACATATACATACATATATATATTCCAATTCTTAAGATATATAGTTTGATAAAAAAGCCTCTTGCATATTAATGCACTATAACAAAAATTATAGTGAAAAATTGCAAACAAACAAACAAAAAGTGTTTAGGCCTACATGTATATAAATTTACTTTTTCAGCATTTAGGAAGACTGTTTTTTCCATCATAGGAATGCACTAGAGGTGTTAGGAGGCCTTCAGAATGTAACTGATTAAGGTCTTTCCAATTTCAGGCAACAGGTAAGCTGCCCAGGGTACTAATCAACTAATTAAGGTCACAGAGCTGAGCTTGTTAATTTGTGGTTAGCACTTAATAGGGAAGCGATGGGCCCTGGAGAAAACTGCTCAGGAAGAGATAACTTGTTAAGATACTAAAAAAACCGCACAATATTTGATTTTAGGGCTATGCCTGCTGGATGGAAGACAAAATCAGGGATATATCTTCCTTTTGCTGGACATCTGGTAAATGCTACTTCAGAGACAGGAAAAAGAGTTCAGGCTTTTAAAAATTCTTCTTGTATTGTGCTAATATTTCATTTGTGGATATGATTAAGTTAGTTTATGTCAGTTCCAAAGACACAAAATTCATCTGATGATGTAAAGAACAAAGAAATTGCATTGCATTGCGTTGCGTTGCATTGCGTTCTATTCTATTCTATTCTATTCTATTCTATTCTATTCTATTCTATTCTATTCTATTCTATTCTATTCTATTCTGTCATCATGAGCAATATTGCCAGAACTACTACATTCCAAAAAATATATAGAAATTAACTTGAATGAGAATATGCTGAAATTCATTGGAATTGTAGTGTCTAAAATGAATGCACAGCCATTAGCATGATTCAGTGACTTCTTAAGTTACATTTAGAGGACATTTATTGCTCCCCAAAGATAGGTAAAACTTTAGAATAATACAATACACCTACTTTCTTAAACTTATACAATATCCCAAAAGAAATGGCATATAGACACTTGGAAATATGATAAAACAACATTTTCCTGGCCCAGAAAGTTAGATTATAGAGGATCACTAGTTTATCAAGAATTTTATTCCAAAATGTAACATCACAAACATCTAAATTTAATTTCATGTATATTTAAACTTAAGTATGATTCAATATGATATGGTGAGTCCCCGACTTGCAACACAATTGGAACCAAGATTTCCAATATTAAGCAAAATGGTTGCTAAGTAAGTCAACAATTTACAATATTTTTTGCCATGATTGCTAAACAAATCCCTGCAGTTGTTAAGTAAAACTTGTGGTTGTTAAAACTAATCCAGCTTCCCCCATTGACTTTGCTTGTCGTAAGCTGTCTGGAAAAATTGCAAACAGCAATCACATGACCCTGGAATACTACAACCATTATAACTATATGCTAGTTGCCAAGTGTCTTGATCATGTGACCGCAGGGATGCTGCGACGGTCATAAATCACTTTTTTCAATGCTGTTGTAACCTCGAATAGTTGTTAAATGAATGGTTGTAAGTCAAGGACATTCCTCAATTAGGCATTTAATTCTTTGCCCCTTCCACTATTGCAATTAAGGTATAATTTTTGGAAGTCCCTAAGGCAGTGGTTCTCAACCTTGGATTGCCCACCTATACCCTACATATCCAGGAATAACTCATCTTAAAATTCCTGAAAGGAGTGCAATGGCCAGACCACAGAGTACTGTATCTGCTACCTAAACAAGGGACCATGTATGCCTGTCTACAGCATTTTCATCTGCTAGAAAAAAAGCTGCTGCACTTCATCCCACTAGCAGCAAGTCATTTTTCAGAAGAAATTAGACCAAGATGCCTGTTGTTATAGCAACAGTCAGAGCTACTTACACCGCCCCCTCCCACCTCCTATTTGACTTTAGTGGGCAGCTATTTCAATTATGTATAGGGAGTGACCACAACGGCGGCTGTTTAGTGATTTTATTGCTTCTTCAAAACAAGCTTAGAGGCTGAATCCTCTTTCAGTGTTTTATCTGACCATAAAATTCAAATAGACTTTAGCATTTTACCCTGCCCATCTTGCTCTAACACAAACCTGTTGGTCAGACTGCTCACTGACAGGGAACTCTAGCTGCTAATACAAAGCTTTCAATCTGCCTGCGTTAGACAAGGCTGCTCTCACTGATTTTGCTGTCCTTAAAACTAAATTCATTTCTGTCAGGAAAATAGCTCAGCAAAGACTGACCAGAGGCCAGTAATAAAAGAAGAGTCTCCATGATATTTGTGGGGCAAAGAGTCAATGAATTCTGCTAAATCTAAGCTCCTGAATATCCTGTTGCTTTGAGATTTTGGCTTGAGAATCCATTCAAGGATAGAAATATTTTGAGACTGGCATGAGAGTGGAAAGGAGTGCAAATTCACTGTATTTTTCTTTCATGAGGAATCCTAACAAATAAATATTCCTAAGAGCTTTGGCTAAGACAAAGGTTTAAAAAAGAACAAAGAACAAATCCTATGATTTAATTCTCTGCTAAAACATGGGTGGCTTTTATTTTCAATGTCATTTCAAATGAGCTGCTAAATCATTCCTGCTCAAATGAACTTACATTCTTGTACTAATAATTAAGAATTAGGATCACATAACAGGCAGGCTGAGATGTGAAGGGAGGTCAGAGAACCTCCAGTCTCAAATCTTATCCCAGAAACTGACAGTTAAAAAGGCATTGTCTAGATTGTATTGCTGCAGTATTGGAAATAACAGAGTATATTCCACGTTGGTTCTGGATTTCACACTGTCTTAAACAATTCTATGACATAGCCAGTGAAATACCCTTTGGCTTTAACCAAAGAAAATTTAAAAAATGACCCCATTGGACCAACATGTGATTCCCCTCAGAGATAGGTTAATGATAAAGAGGAGAGGATGAAAAAGCCAGTTTATATTCTATTTTAAATATAGCTCTGCAGAGTAGAACTAGGTGGCAAAGACCTACCTCAAACAAAATAAAATATCTCCAAGCTCATCCTTCATGCCTACAGCTCCACAACACTAGTCCATTATGGTTGTTGGTCTGAGTTCCAAGCTTGGCAATTTGGTTGCAAACATTTTGTCGTTTGCAACCAAATGACAATGTCTCCTTGAATGGTGATGAAACGTCTGCAACCAAACTGCCAAGCTCAGAGCTCAAACCAACAGCCTAACTACCAACCTGAGGTACTAATATTCAAACACATTTCAACTAGTCCATTATTTGTAACCAAAACTTGGGGTACCATATTTACAAAACATGAAGAATGTAATTGGCTTCCATGTTGCACATTATGAGCTATAGCATTTTCAACTAAAATATGCAGACACTGGATCCACTCTCATGTTAAACAAGTTTATCAATACAATATTTTTCAGTTTTAATGCTTATCTGGCATCTTTTTATGCCATCAAATTCAACATTTCAATAAATGTAACTTTTACCAAGAGCCAGTTGAATTGGTACTCTGAATCAAAGTCACTTTTAGCCTTCTAGCAAATGTGCCATACTGTAATTATTTCAAATAAAATCTGGTACAGTTTTGAAATTATACCTTTAAGTTCTATGAAAAAACAATTAAACATCAACATTAATTTTTGCATTAATTAATTTTTCACAAAATATATATTTGAAATCTTCCTCATAAATAAATCTTCATTGGTTTATTTTGTAAAATTGATGTGATGCCACAAAATCGATGACATTTTTTCTCGTTATTCAAATTGACCTAAACTGATTTATCTGTAAATTAATAAGCATCACATAACAATACTTCATGAATTAGGATAAACATTCTCTACTTTCAACCTACCATGTATATGAGCAAAAGTTACAGTAAACTCATAAAATAATAGGCTCTGAAATAGTCCCTTGGAAAAGTACACAGCAATTACAAGCGAAGTTACATTTTATTTCACCATCCTAAATTATCCGTAAGGTAAAGATCAGTTGAGCAAAGCTCTGAATGATTGCACCCAGACAGTTTCTTTAGCAGCCTTAAAGAAGTGGTTTACTCAGCTATGTCTTAACCAAATGATAATGATAATTTTAAAAAAAATATTTGCTATACTTTTATCTGATTTTCTTTCTCATCTGGAACACACGAAAACATGCATGGTCTCCTATGTATGCACACTAACCATATTCAGGTTCATTTTACTTCAAAAATTAACTTTCAATTATATTCTGGGATTAAAGCTTGAGCTAAATTTCAAATAACTTTTATTTCCATTTAATTCATATCTTATTAGTTAAAAGAATATTCTGAACCTCATACAAAATACATTTAAATTTGTACAGATGTCTTTATTATATTAGCTGCACTTCTTTTAAAAAAATAGACAAAAACTAGAGAAAAGTAGTGAATTGAGAAATATTTTAAACAAACCTTGTTTCCACTGTTCACTAGCAATAAATTCTAATTATAAGAATAAGACTTATAAATAAGTCTGTTTAGACTAAAAGGATATACTAAATAAACTTTGCGTACAGTAAATTTTTGAATAACTGGTGGATGAATATTACCAGAAGATAGCCACTTAATGTCTTTGTCCTGAAAAATCTTTTATCATATTTATTTCTTGATTCTCTTATGGCCTCTCAGAATTCTTAATTTCTGCATTCTGCCTTGAAAAGAAATGATATTGTCTGCCAAAATACAGCCAATTTTACCATCTGCATAAATAAATCAGAATATAATCTGTAATAATGACTTCTTTTAGGCTGGCACAAGGTTTTGTGTAGGTATTCATTCTGTACATGATACAGAATACATTCTACACTTGGAAAATATATATTTTCAATTTAAATATTAGTAGGAAGGTTAGAATCATATTGCTTGTGAGTTAGAATTATTCTCTTCTCTACTTACATTTAGGAATGGGGCAAACTGACATTTGACAAGACTTACAGGAATAATCTTGTCTAGTGATGATTATGAGGAGTCTTTGGTGCTTTCTGAGGTTGGTTGTTTTCTTGCAGGTGTTTCATTACCCAAATTAGGTAACAACATCAGAGCTCTGATGGGCACCAAGGATCTTTCATTTCACCCCCAAGCTACAAATATTCTCCTTTATCAGTGATGATTATAGGATCAATCTGTACATAGCACTAAGGCAGAAGTGCTTATCAACAGCTGTCTCTCTTGCTGTTCTAAAACAGTCAGTCATGAGGGACGAGGCCCTGATATTTCTGTTATCCTGATAGTTCCTGTATTCATAAATTGAATCTATGGATTCAAAGGCCATTTCCAAAAGGAGAATTATTAGTCTTACTAATGATACTCTTTTTGAATAACTGTTAAGAGAGTGATTTTATGAGGAATAATGTATGGCCAAATAAAGTTTAACCTGACAATAACTGTACCATCCTAAAAATAGTTCAATTTTATTACAAAATTTTGACCCAAAGTCTAGAAAAAATCATTTGGGAGAGTTGATAATCTATTTTCTCTCTTGCTTTTCATTTTGTCTCCTGTCCCATCAAGTTCCATCTTTTTTTTTCTTTGTTGTTGCCCCTAAAACCGAAAGGTATGCCATTTACTCTACAAACCATCTTTTTCTTTGTTTTGTGTTTTGCGGGTAGTAGGTAATTCTGAGGTATAAGAGTGCCCCTCTGGGGACTTGTGGCTTCTGTACTAAACTCTGCTTTTTACTTAATTACTTGATTGAATTAGTTATTTATTGCTGATTGAGTTTAATGCTGTAAAATAGGCCAGACTAAGAAACAAACACCATGTGAGTCTAAATCTACTTTTATCAGAACAGGTATAGTAGTAGAATCTTGGACATCTAAATGTGATTTTCTTCTGCTGTTATCTTCATGAGAATTGGGAGGGAGGTGTTAGTGTATGAGGCATTTTTGTAAACCTTTCGTGGTATGGAGTAGTATATATCCAGGGGTGAAATGCTCCCGGTTTGGACCAGTTCGGAGAACTGGTAGTGATGGCAGCGTGAGGCTCTGCCCACCTACCCGGTCATCATTACTTCCTGGTTTTAACCAGGAAGTAACCTGATGTTTACCCTTTGCACATGCGCAGAAGGGTTTGTGCATGCACAGAGAGTCCACGCACGCACAAATTGGTAATTCTGGTAAAGGGATTCCCGGGGTCCCAAAATAGCAATTCAAAAGCAGAAGTGTAACATGGACCATAAGTTAATCATTCTTGTCAAAAATGGCTGGAATGTGTTTATTTTCATGACTGCCAAATGGAAAGGACCTGTTCTCAATTTTCTGAACTTCAGAGATATATCTGTTACTTGAGACAGAACTCGTTTAAGAGTTGTTTCTCATCCTGACAAAGACTCAGGTGATTTTCCTTTAGTGTCTTCCTCTTGTGCACCATAAAGCTGTGGGATTCAAAACATCTCCATCCTAACGTACATTAGATATCTTGGTTCTATATCAAATATTAGTTCATGTGCTATAATTGTACCACTACTCTTTCATTAATTATCTATTTCTTAATCTATCTTGTTGAAGAGGACATTGAGTTTGTGCTTGGGCAAAGTTACTTTAAGTTCAGGAAGCAGCAAACCCCCAACAACCTTTGTTTAAGCAATTTCCAACGAAACCTCTTTGATTGCTTCTAAACTCAATTTCATAAAGATTTTCAGGCATATGTACTGTATATTAACAAAGCGCCATGACATTATTTTCTGTCCTAATTTAAATGCTGACCAGGAGTTTTAATATATTTCTACTGAAGTTCCTTTTTGGTTTTTGTTTGATATGAATGATTTCATGGTTCATTTTGATGGAAAAATAGGTACATAAAGATTTATATTATTGCACTCTACCAGAATGCTGACACTTATTTTCAAAGTTTTATAGTATTTTATTTCTAAGAAACGTTTGGCAGCTGGCTGGAAGCCATTCCAGAGTGCTAATTTATTTCATCATTAGACCATTTTCATGGAAAGAGTATTAAATTCATTCATAGTACTATCCAGAGTGGGACAATGAACATGTAATCTGCAGTTGTCATAGACTAAGCTACTATGAAAAGGAACATGAACAACTTATTTTGTGCAACGAAGGCCGCAAATGGCTTGGTCTTCCCCGCGCAGTTTTGGAACAAGCTCTAGTGAAGCAAATAAGCTGACAAAGAGGCTCACACTCGACAGGCTTTGAAAGAAATGGGGATGCCAAGAGGAAGGGTTTATGTTTGACATTTTTTCCCTGAGGGTACAAGGGAAACTGTGTGCACTAAGAGCATAGAGCAGAAGGTCAAATTATACTACAGAAAAAGCACAGGAATGAGAAGCTGGGCATATGGTTCATTACCTCCAGAATACTGCCACTGTATATATCAAAAATTAAAGAGAGAAAAAGAGGACACTTAGTTTATAAGCCTTCTGCCACCAATAGCCTCCCACCGGCCAGTACGCTCGCACAGAGTGGGCCTCCTCAGGGTGCCGTCCGCCAGACAATGTCGGCTGGCGACCCCCAGGGGGAGAGCCTTCTCTGTGGCGGCGCCCACCCTCTGGAACAACCTTCCCCCAGAGTTACGTATAATAACAGACCTCCGGATTTTTCGTCGGGCCCTGAAAACCTATTTATTTCAACAAGCTGGGCTGGCCTGAGTTAAATTTTAAATTGATTTTAAATTGGGTTATCTTAATTTCGGCCAAAACATTTAATTATTTTAATATTGTTCTTAAATTTTGTATGCTTTGTTTTTATCTTGGCTGTGCACCGCCCTGAGTCCTATTTGGAGAAGGGCGGTATAGAAATTTAATAAATAAATAAATAAATAAATAAATAAATAAAATATAATGTGGAAAATATAATCAGGGGCCACAACAGTGCATATATGCCCACACCAAGTCTTAGATGCATTTTCATAGACTCATGAAACTATATATATTTTTATTGTAACAACAAGGGAACATTGTTATATGCGAGTATTCATACTTAATTAAATTAACTTTAACTACATTTGTATTTAAATTAAATATTTGGCTTCCAGTTGTTGTTTGGAGGGTAACCTCTGACATGCACTCCAAGATCAACGGTGCGACAAAGTCACTGCATTTTTGTTACAACACCATCAGATAAATATATAACACTTATAATACAAAATATGACCCCAAGAGGGTTATTATTAACCACTTAAAATGTTCTATGCTATCACAGATTGCTCTGCATTTGTTCATTCATCTGGGGCACAGTAAGACATTTTGATGTTTATTGGTAACTCATAGGATGCTGGGTCCTGCTAGAATGGTGGGGCATGGTGTTTCCTCTAGACCGGGCCCACAACAAACATGTGAAGTATACAAAGACAGAGGTCATAACACAGCAGTTATTCTTACTAAGAAGCACATTTTCCCCATATATTCACAAGAGGTTCTGGCATCCTTGTGTAAATCTTGATTTAGCCATCTTAAGACAGTCAGGTTCATGGTTGATATTTTTGGACAGCCAGCAAAGTGACCATGAACATTGAAACAAGTTACCATTTTTAATATAAATTTAATTTTACTTATTTAACCATTTAACCTTTTCCAACTGCCATCAAAAAAATGTACACCTGTTATCAACAATTGAAAAGTCCAATTTTCTTACTTGCTTTTTGAACAAAAGCCAAAACCACATTTTGCTGACAAAGGGAAATGCAAAAGAAATGCTAATAAAAACACTATCCAAGCAGAATTTCCATAACCTAGAAAAATGAGTTTGATCACTGGAGGGCTCTAATATTGTTTCAACTGCCAAAAAAAATATCAAAATGTTGAAACAAAAATTATTTCAATGCATGTGCACAGAGCAATCAAACATGCAATATACAAAGCTCCATGGATGTACTGTACATATACTTTATAAAGGTCAAAAACTGTACACTAAATTTTCAGCAATAAGGAATGGTGATACCATGTTTCTTCCAATGCTAATAAACATCTAAATCATTGTTACATTTTTTGCATGGCATCACAACATACTCAATTTTGCATAATAGAATTTAAAATAATTGCTTGGGAATTTTCAGTTCCCAGTCTAGTACCTTTGTCTGGAATTAAGCATCTCAATTCTCTCTTCTCGTTTAGCTGCCAGGATATTCTGGTGCTACTCTTCCATTTCTTTTCCTTGTTGGACCAGTTAGTTTAAGATGTCCCACCAGACCTGCTCTTATTCTAAGAAACATACAAGTAATCCTTCCTTACTAATTACTTATTCAGTGACTTTTTCAAGTTGCTACCATGCTTGCTGAAAAAGGAGAGTTACGATAAATCCTCAAGATTACGGCCACTGTACAGGTTCATGATTCGGCACTTTGTAGTCAGAGTTGTAACCTGGTTGTAACCATGGTTGCAATCTCCCATGGTCATGTGATCACCATTTACAACCTTCTCTGCTGGTTTCTCACATGCAAAGTAAATGGGGAAGCTAGTAGGAAGTTACAAGTCATGGTCACATCAAATCACACTTAACGACTCATGGCGATTTGCTTAACAACTACAGCTGGAACTGATGTAAATCGATGTGCTCATGTGATGTTTCATTTAATGATCATGCCACTCAGTGAGAGAGTTGCCAGTCCAAACTGCAATGGGGAAATGAACACTATCGGTATGTAGAAAGACATAATTTTTCAAATGTTTTCTCTGCCATCATCTCTTTACATCATTCTGTACTATGTAATTCTGAGCTCAGCATCCTGGATTAATGCCTTAAGAATTTTGCAGATTAAATGGTGAAGAAAATATTGGATACACCATCTTTGCTCACTAAACTGTTACTTTAACGGTGCAGAATAGAGAAGGGATAATATGGTGACCTATTTTCCATCTCTATTCTGCTGCTGTGTACTTTGGGATTGTCCACCTTGTTTACCCGTTATTGTTTCCAGTGGCTCTGGAAAATTCTGTACTTTTTGCTATATTTTATAGCTAATATTCTTAGATATTATTCATGTTTTTCTCATTTGCCTGCTTTGGTTACATTTTTTTTTATGTTTGCTGATTTTAATAAATAAGCTGTAATTTTCTAACTGAATTGAAAATTTTACTGTATGTTCTTTTTCTGATGTGGACCTAGGGATTGGGAGCGTGCCGGGTGCAAACTAAACTGCATATTATTACCCACAGTAATTTTCCAACAAAAGGAATCCCTGTTTTGTGAGCCTTATTTATTCCTCCCTTTGCCAAGAGGTAGGCAAACAGGGAACTGTGACCTATGCTCTAATGGCAGATAGGGGAATGCAGAGTCTTAAAAAGAAAACTATAGGCTTTGAGTCTTCTGTGTGTTCTTATGTGTTTAAGGGCTACTATATTTACAATAAAACTGTGTATAGTTATTGAGAAGAGCATCAAAACTGCACTTAAAAGTTGCATAGCAGTGTGCATTACTCATCACCAGGAATGTCCCATGCAACACTGAACAGATGCCTCTGGCAGTCACACAATAAAAGTACACTCTCCTATTTAGGAAAGGAGTTGAACTTTTAAGAAACATTTTGAAGCCCCTGGAAAAACTGAAAACTAAGTGCATCCATAATAAAAATAAGATAACAAGACATATACAATTTAGTTTTAAAGTATATTGAGTTTATATGAATTTTCAACTGTTTTGTTTTTATTTATTTAATTCCAAATGAGGTTCTTACTGTGCAAAATAATAGAAAAAATGGATTAGAACCACTTCATAATCAGTTAAACAAAGAGGCATTATTAGAAATGCTGAAAAGGATAGCTGGTGCTGCCCTTAAGCAAGTTAAGTCTTTAGGGTTTTAAAATTATAACTGTTGTTTTAATGTAGTGCATCAGGCTGTTACACACAGCACCATGGCTTTTTGGTTTCTTGCCTGAACAAATAATTCTTTCAGCTGCTTGGAAAATACCTCCCTTTTCTTCACTTGGTGGAAAAAGAAGGTATAAAAAACCACACTGCACGCTGTTCTTTTGAGCTCTTCATACAGGACATGTTAATGACATTTGAGTGGGAGGGTTGATATTTTAGCATAGTGATATATTAATGAATTCTTCACATATCTCTATCCACAACAGTTTGTGACACCCTTCCTCTTCATACCCACAAAACTACCAATATACCCTCCATATTTTTTTGACATTGCAGAATTGCCATGCACCCTCCTTCTTTCTCCATTTACCCTCCCCTAATTTTTCTCCTCCCGGTACTCCCGCACAATTTTGCTGTAAGCAGCCAGCACTAAACAGCACCAAATGGACTGGCACTGTCTTGTTTCCTGGCCTAATGGATGCTTGTTTAAACAGTGAGGCTGTTTGCATTGCTGCAGCTCACTGCATGTTAAACACAATCCTCTGAAATCCTACACCAATACAATAAAGGTATCAGCAGTACAGCATGGGGAGGCAATTACTATAAGGTCCCAAGTGAGCCTTCTAAGCTGTAGGAAGGAAAATTTGATCGAACAACTAAAAGGAAAATCTGATTCAGCTCAGCATCACGTGGAAGACGCAAGGCTTAACTGCAGCCAGGTCTGTGGAGGGCAGGAAGAAATCAATGGAAGAGCTAGTGAGAGCAAATGTACATTGTTAAGAGGAGCTTTAAGCATTGCCTGTTAGCAAAGCTGTGTGTTGCAAAGACGAACAAAGGCTCCCCTTTCCTCCTTCTCCTTGTCCTGGAGGCTTTTATTTAAAAAAAAATGCAGCCGGCTACTCTTTCAATCCCCATCTTTTACCAATTTCTGAAATACTTCTCCACTGACAAAAGGTCCTTTTCTCCCATAAAAAAGCAGTTGCATATCAAGGGGATGAGGTAAACATCTGAGCAGCAAAATTGCTATGATTTTTATTTTATTTTCAAGAACACCCATCAGAGAGGTCTATCTTTCAAAGCTAGGGTTGGGAAGAGATATCCAGCTTTCACCCTAACGACAGTCAATTTGAAAGCATTAGAAATTCCATATCCATATGATTTTTTAAAAAAACCTAAAATGTTGTTGAAAAAAAGCCCTACTTTCTCTAGCTTAAAACAGATAATCAGAAACAACAGGAATTACTGCTTCTAATATTTTAAAAGGTAAATCTTGTAGAAAAGACAGATTTTATAATTAAGCGGACTGTTTCCCTGAATACATGCCACAACTACATTAACTAAGAAGCTTTGCTGCACAGGACTGAACTAATAGTAATAGCTTGGCTTTCAGCCTTTGGCAAAACTTACAGTCAATAATGAAAGGGCAAAGCCAATAGTTACTTGCCTATCTGGGGTACACTTCAGACTTCTACTTCATGAAAAACAAGAAAGGGGCAATATGAGAAGATCAACATAGAACAAAGCATCCAGATGCCTAATATAAATGATCAAGTCATTATAGAGTCATCCACTACATATTTTCCTGCCTTTACTATCCAAATAACTATAGAAAATCCACAAAATGGACTCATGGGAACTAGTTGCCTCCAGTGTTTGCTTCCAGCTCCTGGAATTCAGTGACATTTAACCACTGGTGCAAATAGCTTTTGATAGTTCAGTCTTTCAGGAACATATCGGTTGCACAGGTAAGCTAAACTAACAACAATAATTAAATAAAGCGAAATAAAGGAAAAGAGCTATAGAAGAAACCAGGAATGCTTAATTGGGCTGGGGCTGTGCCACACAGGAATGTGGCTCCATGTGATAAATTCAGTTTCCTATCCTATAACATAAAGCTATGATATATGGACTAGATAAGTGTAAGTCAAATGGATTTGAAGAATCACAGTCATTTGAAATTATATGTGGCACAGAATACTTTTTCACCTAATTTTGTAAGTATGCAGTTTTTGTGCAAAACTGACTTGGTTCAATTAGCTCCTTTCCTTGGAGAATCTTCTCACTTTATGAAAAAAATATGTATATGTAAGGAAATATATATTTCTGACAGGTAGTAGCTTTCTGATCTGCATTCACTGCAGGTATGAGCATGCATATTTAACTGTCAGGGTTATGTATGCAAATTCATTTCAAAAGAATCTGAAAGACTGAAATAATATTTCTCTAGTGTGTTCACATAAAGAGTTTTTAAACTTTATTTTAATTTTGCTCCGTTCCCTGTGAAACTGCACATATCTTTAAGCATGGAGTTGAACATGTGTAGGCCTCCAAGCAACTATGTCTCCTCAGAACAAACACCTGGTCTTCAATGATGCAACAAGTACAACGCAAATGAATGGGGTTTTCTCAACATTTTTCTTCTTTCTGTTTTGCGACAAATCATCAAAATATATATTCAACAATTCAACAATACATAGAGACTATCAGTTTTATAGTGCAGCAGTTCCTGAAATAGTAGTTTGGTTAGACCTTCAGATATTTTTGTACTGCGGAAGTGATCGTTATTTTGAGGAGGAGAAGCTTTAAGGAGGCTTTACAAGATTTCTATCATGGTTCCATTAATTTATAAAGACTGCTTATTTTCTGGGTTTAATCATCAATAGTGTCTTAATTCCTGTTGTCAGTTTCTATGCTACTTTAAATTTCAAGGGAAAGCTTGGATTACTTATCTCTCCTCTTAATTTAAACATAGTAAGTAAAAATTAAAAGTCTCCTCCTCTAACAAAACAAAGAAGGGAGGGACCCATTTTACTACTAGTGACTTATAACATCTTTACATCATTAATCAGCAACTGCTGAAATGATATAAAGCCTCTCAGCAGTTCTATTTTAGCACAACAATGGTTGGCTAATTCTAGAAGAAGTTATAAGTTGTTACCAAAAAATGGAATAATTAAAGTAGATTATTCATGGGCAACCAAAAAACTATTTATAAGTAATTGTCCCAGATGAAATCATCAAAAAGAAAAAAATAGCTTAAATACTGAACAGCAAACTTTTATTTAACATTAAAAAGGATCTTTGCAGAATAGAACTTGTAAATAAACATCACAGATCTTAGGGATATTAGGTATTTTGTGGAATTTTTAAATTTCCCTTACACTGATTACAAAAAAGCATTATCAGAGTGATGATAAAACACAGCCCTATAAGAAACTATATTTTATAATCTTATTGACTATTACTTTACCTTTTTTTCCCCCTAAACCAAACCTTTTAAGATGTAAGTTTCATAGCTTCCTTTGGCATCTACCATCTGGTATCTGTTCAGATTCATGGAACTTCCAAATCTATACGCCAAGTATTGAACTGTGGCAGTTTCTGCCTGCAAAGATTGCTCTGTGAAATCTTTTAAAATCAATATTTTTCCTTATCTTTATGTATACATTTTTCCTTCAACATGAGCACACATATTACAAATTCTCTCTCACATACATGCAAACACACAAACACTCACACAAAGCCTGCAATGTGGTTCAGAATCTACAAAATAGATCAAGTATGTTCTAGACAGACTTTAAAAAAAAATTGTAGTAGACAGCTATGCTGTCATTCACTGTTCAGTGGTCCCACCACAACAGCCCATCTCTGCTAAATATTTACATAATCCAATTCAGCCATTCGAACTTCAGGTGTTATAATCATATTATAATAGGTTGCTCTTGACATTCAGTATACTGTTTTGCTTCCTGAGGTCAGCCTGAGATTTTGTTTGCAAATAAGCAGTTTTGACACGGATTGTAGAAGTAAGCACAGAGACATAAAGATAGATGGATTGCTGCAATCTCTCTCCTCAACAAAGCTTACAATTTCTATCACTAGTTTGCAAGAAAATAAACATCAGAGTCTCAAAGCTCCTTCTCACAGCAAACAGTGGGTATATCTTTTGCTGATATTCTTGCTCTCAGCTTCACCTTTGTAGAGCTATAGTTCCCTTGAGAAACAGTGGACATTTCAGGACATCTTATTATTCAAATAGCGCTGCAGTGCAAAACTCAAATGGCAAGCAAGGTGCAACTAGCCAAGGATAGAAATCCTGAAAACAAAACCTAAGAACCGCTTCCAAAATAAATTATGTTACAATTAATATCTGAATAAATACTTGCTCTATGGAAGCTTTTCATAGAGAAGTCTGATCCCTGTTATAGTAATCCTTCATTAATAGAAACATTGATTATACAAAACTAATATTGGAGCAAAATGCATTGCAATAAAGTAACAGATAAAATATTTGATAAAGCTATTAAACACGACATCATCTGCAGTTTAAAAACTTTATTAAACTTAAATCCAATCAGTCATTGGGGTCAAAATGTGAAGAACTCAGGAAAAAACCTACCCCAAAATACTCAAAATACCTGAGTTCTAAATGCTCTAGACTAGAGCTATATGTAAAACAGCATTTTGTGTCTTTAATCCATAAAAGGCACACTATATAAAACAACTATTCAGCTATAACAATGCAATCATCTTGAGTTTGAATTACATATGCATGCCAAATTCATAGATGTTGCACTATAGCACATGATAGCTGAATAGCTTAAGTGCACTCATCCTTTCACAACAACCTGGAAAGACTACATAGGAGTAAGAGATGTGGCATGTTTCAATGTTGTTATTGTGTCAACTGAAGAAGGGATACCTTCAGTGGTGGGATTCAAGTAATTTAACAACTGGTTCTCTGCCCTAATGATTTCTTCCAACAACCAGTTTGCCAAACTGCTCAGAAAATTAACAACTGGTTCTCCCGAAGTGGTGCGAACTGGCTGAATCCCACCACTGGATACCTTGCTTTCTGCTAAGCATTGGAAGTGGCAAGCCTGACCAGTTCTAAAACTGTTACATCTCTCAGTTTATAGGCAAGAAATCATTGTTGAGAGTTAACATGGAGTAACATTTCAGTTGTTGGATCTGCCTGGGGAAATGCATGTTCAGGAAGTGAAGCTCATTGTGTGACTCATCTAGGTTCTTCTCTTAGTCCAGCTTCCCTTCAGCATTGTTGCTGTTGTCTTCACCCAGACTATTCATGTCTGTCTGTCTGTCTGTCTGTCTGTCTGTGTAAGGTAAAGGTTCCCCTCGCACATATGTGCTAGTGATTCCAGACTCTAGGGGCCAGTGCTCATCTCTGTTTCAAAGCCGAAGAGCCAGAGCTGTCTGAAGACGTCTCCGTGGTCATGTGGCCGGCATGACTAAACGCCAAAGGCGCACGGAAGGCTGTTCCCTTCCCACCAAAGGTGGTCCCTATTTTTCTACTTGCATTTTTTACGTGCTTTCAAACTGCTACGTTGGCAGAAGCTGGGACAAGTATGTATGTATGTATGTATGTATGTATGTATGTATGTGTCCTTAACCTCAATGATTGATTAAATCTAGATAGCTGGAAAAACACAACTTTTGAGATAATTACACCCTTATGCAAAGTTTCAAACAGTGCAGATATTTAAACAGGAGAAGCATTAAACATGACCCCCAATGAAATGCTATGCTTCTTATAATTACTGAAAGTTGCTTTATAAAATATTCTGTTTGCAACAGCACCTAAGCATTGTTAATAAACAAATATATGTGCATGCACACAACATTAAGATTCCTAGTTTGGTTTTCTGACTACAATTCCTACTTTTTTTTTAACATCAAAGAATTCCATTATATTGGTTTCTTATTATTTAATAAAAATATGTGAATGTATTAGGTATCCTGGGACATCTGACTCGAAAAATGGTTTAAGCAAACAAAAAAGAGAATGTTCTCTGACTAATATTCCTTAAATTGGAAGTGACTCCTTATGAAGAGGTCTGTCAAAGTGAACCAGGTTGCTATCGCTCCAAAACTAAATATTAACCTAATATTAAAATCCAGAGTGCCAATCTATCTATATATCACACACAACTTGTGCTTCTACAAAGTATGGAGATTTTTAAAATCTCAATAGTTAAATTTTCAGTTGTAGAGGCAACTTGTTCAGAATTGCACAAAATCCAAGCATATTAACACCCTGTTGCTGTTATAAGCGTATCATAAAAAGAAGTTTGGGGGGGGAGAGAAATCATTACAAATGTGAGGTTTATAGCATGCTATAATTAAGTTCACATCATGAAAGAGGACGCATGATGTTTTATTCTAAATATAGCAGAAGCCCTTTTTATTACGCAATTTTCCCCTCCTCCCCTTTTAAAAGTGAAAAATAAAATAAAATAAAATAAAATAAAATAAAATAAAATAAAATAAAATAAAATAAAATAAAATAAAATAAAATAAAATAAAATAAAATAAAATAAAATAAAATAAAATAAAATAAAATAAAATAAAATAAAATAAAATAAAATAAAATAATGAATCACCAATATTGTTGGTTGGTCTCTTCACCATTGAGGTTTATGCAGCAAATGAAGAGAAAAGAACCAAATCAAAAAGCTTTTGTTTACTTCTCCCTCTTTTTTAAAAAGTTTATTGTTGTGTTGAGTTTTCTGAAAGCAGAGGAGGTATAGATTTTTCTGTAGCAAATTTGAGGAAATTGAAGCCTGGGCTGCAGTCTACTTTGCCTTCTTCTGTCGTATGTATTTGCTATAGAGCCATTAGATGCTTGCCATTAAAACAGTGAAACACAGCCACAAACTCTGTGGATTTTCAGAAACTAAAATTTGGCAGGGAAGCCAGCTATTCAGGGAAGATATATATATACTTTTGCAAGAAAAGAAACAAAAACCTTATTTATCACATATTGATGATGACCACCAGGGAAGTGGGAGAGGCTCAAAGCAAAGAAACTGAAAGTGAGAGAAAAGATATACTGTTTGCTTCAGAAATCCAAATCTGTTTTAAAAATAGTCTTCAGAACAGAAACCTGGTAAGATTTTATTGTCTTTAATAACAAAGGAGATTAGTGAGATCATAGCATGCTGAAGGAAATGTGCAGATCCAGAAAGGAAAAGAAACAGTCCTCATGGCAAAAAGACTTACAAAATGGCTTCTATACCATTTAGAAAAAGGTATATCTAAAGTAAGATGCCATCTTCTCTGGTTGATAGATTGTTTCCTATCTCATCCCCGTATCATTGGAAGGTTCAGGTTTTGGCCTTCAAAGCCTGAAGCTGTTGAACCAGAAACTAACCTGCATAAGAGCAGAAGCCAAAATCAGGACTACTCTGTAGCAGATGGGTACCATAGAAAAGCTTTTTCTTATATGACACCATATTGCTCTGCTCACCTATAGTAGAGCCAATGGTAAAACCCTATTAATTCTAACAAGACTTTGGGACTCCCATCGACTGGTTTATTCATCTGTTTGTGGTGTGTTCTGGAGCTTCTACCTAAATCATTTTGTATTGTCAAAGTGTGACCAGATTGCTTTAAATTATTGCATATAATTTATGTCAGGGCATCTGTATTACACAATATGCTTCAAAACAACATACTTCAGATTAATATAGCTGTTATGTCTGGACGGCAAGCACGAGCGGCCAATAGAGCAGCCGATTGGTCCGTGTGCCAGCAGGCAGCCGGCGGGAAATTGGTGGCTCCTGATTGGCCCAGCTTCTGACAGCTGAGTATAAAAGAGCTGTCAGTGCCTCAAAAGCTGCTCTCTCTCCTTGGTAGTTAGCTAACCAGAGCAAGTCACTGTTAGCTGTTATTGATAGCCAATAAACATGTTGTGAAGTGTTTATCCTGCCTCACCTCCCTTCTTTAGCCTTTGTTCCGTGAACAGAACAACTGGCGACGAAGGTGGGATTACTCTGAGGCGGCAGGTCGAGCGAAGCCACTACAAGAGCTGAAGCACTGAGCTGAGCCACAGCAACGAGACATCGCAAATTCTAAGGTCTGATGCTGTTCTTCAGGAAGATGTCCACCCTATCTACATTTGCCCCTTTCAACCAGGCAGTGGAGACCTGGGATTCCTTCTTCGACCGTTTTAACTGTTTCCTGGTCGCAAATGACTATAAAAGTCTGCCAGGGGATAGGAAGTTAGCTGTTTTCCTCAGTGTCTGTGGGCATGATATGTTCGAGACAGCTAGGGCACTATTAGCACCTCAGACAGTCCATAATGTGCCCTGGGAGACATTGCTAGCCATTTTAAAAGGCCACTATGCCCCTCTACCCTCAAGAGTTGGTAGACGTTTTGCATTTCGGCACTGTTTTCAGGCAGAAGGGGAAACTATTAATCAATACGTGGCAGCCTTAAGGGCAGCCGCTTTGTATTGTCACTTTAGAGATTACTTAGAAGATATCCTTTTGGACCAGTTAATATGTGGGGTCAGGGATATCCGCTTACAGCATCACTTATTAGCTAGAACAGATATTACGTTGCAAACAGCTATAGATGAGGCTAGAGCCTCCGAATTATCAGTTAAATCAGCTACCGAGATAAGGCAGAACCTCAGCCCGCAAGTTGCCCAGAAAACTACCATGGTTCACCATGAGGAGGCTGAGGTCGAGTCTGACCAGTTGTCTGAGGGTGAGGAAGACGTAAGTCGCCTCCAAACGTCTCGAAAGAAAGGAGGGAATTCTGAAGTAAATAGATTTCAAGCCCCTTGTGCAGGGTGCGGAGGGAATCATTCCCGTTCCACATGTAGGTTTAAGAATGCTGACTGCAGACGCTGTGGTAAAAAAGGCCACCTTGCCAGGGTTTGTAAGGCTAGCCAGCCAAATATGGCCAATAATAACAGCAATAAAAATAGTTTTTCGAGACCCAGCCAGAGTTACCATCCCCAAAATAGGCAGGATAGGCGTGAGGAAGAATGTTTTACTATTTACAGGGGTGCCTGCCCCCCCGAGACGACCATAGGTCAGGCAAAGTCGGATTTGAGGAAAAAACTTTTCCTCACAGTTCGCATAGAAGGTAAACCGTGTAAAATGGAATTGGACACTGGTTCTTCCCTGTCAATAATTTCTTGGAGCACTCTTAAACGACTGGTGCCCTCGATGGCCAAGAGGCGTTTAGCCTCTTGCACATTCCGACTTCGTGATTATCAAGGTAACCACATTCCAGTTTTAGGATCAGGGAGATTTAGGGTCGAATATAAGAATTTCAGTGGCCGCCTTAAATTAATTGTTGTTAATGGCACACTCCCCAGTTTACTGGGATTAGAATGGTTTGACGCTTTAGGATTGGCTATTACCGGTATTCACGCAACTTCATCTGATGTATTTTCCGACTTGTTCACGGAATTCTCAGATGTATTTAGTGAGGGTCTTGGCAAATATACAGGTACTCCCATCTCCTTTAATTTGGATCCCAAAATCGCCCCAATACGACTCAAGCCTCGTAGAGTGCCTTTGGCACTCGGTGCTCAAGTCGATAAGGAGATTGATAGGCTATTAGCACAGGTAATATTAGAACAGGTGGATCACGCTCGATGGGAGACGCCAATTGTCATCCCGATAAAATCTGATGGCTCTATCCGCATCTGCGCGGACTATAAGGCGACCATCAATAAGGCTTTGCAGGCTCACCCCTACCCTGTTCCGGTGGTGCATCACCGCCTCCATTTGTTGGGCCGTGGCTCAATTTTTGCTAAGTTGGATATGGCACAAGCCTATCAACAATTGGAGGTGGACACCGCCACTGCAGATGCCCAGACAATTATAACCCACCGGGGTGCATTCCGTTGTAGACAATTGCAATTTGGGGTCTGTGTCGCCCCAGGCACTTTTCAATGCCTCATGGAAAGGCTGCTGCACGGATTGTCTGGAGTAATTCCTTACTTCGATGACGTTTTCGTCTCTGCCATGACAGAAGCTGACCTGGCCAGCTGCCTTCGTGCCGTGTTATCCCGATTCCGGCAAGCAGGACTCAAACTCAAGCCCAACAAATGCAAATTGGGAGTACCTCAGGTAGAGTTCTTGGGCTACCTCGTTGATGCCGCCGGCCTGCACCCAACGCCTGCAAAGGTGCAAGCAATCCAAAATGCCCCACCGCCTACCAGCCGGTCCGAACTGCAAGCCTTCCTGGGGCTTTTGAACTTTTATAACATGTTCTTACACCATAAGGCGACGGTCGCCGAGCCACTTCACCGCCTTCTTGATAAAGCTACACCTTGGACCTGGGGACGCAAGGAGGCCGATGCTTTCCGAGCTGTCAAATAACTGCTCACGTCAGACTCTGTTTTAGTACAGTATGACAGCGAACTCCCATTGACTCTGACATGTGACGCGTCACCTTACGGGGTGGGGGCCATTTTGAGCCATCGGCTGCCTAATGGGACTGAGGCCCCCATCACATACTACTCCAGAACTCTCTCTGCCGCTGAACGGAATTACGGACACATAGACAAGGAGGCACTAGCCATTGTGGCCGGTGTTCAACGATTTCATGATTATTTATATGGCCGTTTCTTTCACATTTTCACAGATCACAAACCGTTGTTGGGAATTCTGGCCGGCGATCGCCAGTCTCCGCAGATCCTGTCCCCACGGATGACCAGGTGGGTCGTGTTTCTGGTGACCTACAATTATCGACTGGCCCACCGCCCGGGTAAGGACTTGGGTAAGGCTGACGCACTCAGCAGATGCCCCCTTCCTGTTCGTGTCGACGACCCCGCTCCAGCCTCATCAGTCCTACAGATTGATGACCAGCAGAGTCCAGTGTCTGCCGCTGACGTAGCTTGGTACACCGCCAAGGACAGAATTTTACGCCAAGTCCTGGACTGGGTGAGAAGGGGGTGGCCCCTTGGGCAAATCGGTTCTGAGTTCCTTCCTTACAAAATCCGGCAACTAGAACTTTTCACGTTGCGAGGCTGTCTATTGTGGGGTACCAGGGTGGTTGTTCCTGTAGAACTAAGACGGCAAGTCCTAGAAACTTTGCATAATGGCCATCCGGGTGTGGCCCAGATGAAGGCTTTAGGCCGCAGTTACCTATGGTGGCCCAAGTTAGATGAAGCTATCACGAACTGGGTCGCAGAGTGCCAGCAGTGCCAGCGCACGAGCTCAGCCCCTCCTAGGGCTCCAGTTTGGGAGTGGGAGTTGCCAAAGGCCCCCTGGTCCCGGGTTCACGTGGATTTTGCGGGCCCCTTCCATGGCCATACCTTTATGGTCATTGTAGATGCCTATTCTAAGTGGGTGGAGTTGGTGGCCATGGCCTCAACCACAGCGGAGGCAGTAGTCCGGGCACTGAGAAAAGTATTCGCAACCCACAGCCTACCAGACTTGATTGTATCAGACAATGGGCCTCAACTGATGTCTGCCACTTTCCAAACGTATGTAGCCAGACATGGGATTAGGCATGTTACGGTGACCCCGTTCCATCCATCCAGAAATGGCCTTGCTGAAAGGGCCATGCAATCGGCCAAGAAGGTTCTTGCCAAATTGGGACCTGGGGATTGGCAAACTAAATTGGCTACCTATTTGTTAACGCAGCATGTGACCCCATGCCCAACGACAAACCACAGCCCAGCTGAGTTATTAATGGGCCGCCGGTTAAGAACAGACTTGGATCGTTTACATCCTGATTATTTTCCTGAGAAACCCCCGGATTCAAGTGGCGGGGCCCGTTCATTCCAAGAGGGAGAATGGGTATATGCCCAAAACTATGGGGGGGGGGATCCTCGCTGGTTGCCCGGCCAGATAATTGAGGTTATAGGGCCCCGGTCATACAGAGTGCAGTTGGGGGATGGCCGTACCTGGCGGAGGCATGTAGACCAACTGCGCTGCCGCCGTTGGTTTCCCCAAAAGACGATTACTAATGAATCCCTATCCGGGCCTGTCACATCTTTTTTTTTTTTTTTTTTTTTTTTTTTTAATTTGATTTATATGCCGCCCTTCTCCGGAGACTCAGGGCGGCTTACAATGTGCTCAGCAATAGCCTTCATCCTTTTGTATATTTATACAAAGTCAGCTTATTGCCCCCACAAACTGGGTCCTCATTTCACCTACCTTAGAAAGGATGGAAGGCTGAGTCAACCTTGAGCCTTGGAGAGATTCGAACCAGCAGAAATTGCAGGCAGCTGTGTTAATAACAGGGTTCATTAACCACTGTACCATCAAGGCTCTTGATGGATCTGGGTCTGCCGGAGCCGCAACTGTAGAGTACAAGTCACGTCTGGAGTCTCAACCCGACAACGAGGGGACCGCGAACTCACCTGTGGTTCCTGTACCTTCCCTGCCAAACGAAGCGCTGTCCGAAGTGGATATCCAGTCTCCAGGAGTTCCAGTGGCATATCCAGTCTCCAGGAGTTCCAGTGGCACCCAGCGTAGATCACCCTGTTCCAGCTGAATCCGGTGGACCGCGCAGATCAGGGAGGAACAGGAGATGCCCAGCATACCTCAATGATTACGTTTGTGCCATCCAGGAAGAAAGGAGTGTTATGTCTGGACGGCAAGCACGAGCGGCCAATAGAGCAGCCGATTGGTCCGTGTGCCAGCAGGCAGCCGGCGGGAAATTGGTGGCTCCTGATTGGCCCAGCGTCTGACAGCTGAGTATAAAAGAGCTGTCAGTGCCTCAAAAGCTGCTTGCTTTCCTTGGTAGTTAGCTAACCAGAGCGAGTCACTGTTAGCTGTTATTGTTAGCTAATAAACATGTTGTGAAGTGTTTATCCTGCCTCGCCTCCCTTCTTTAGCCTTTGTTCCGTGAACAGAACAATAGCTACTGAAATCCCAACTTTTACATAATAGAGATATCTTTATCAAGGAGAATATTTGTACTCATGGTTGACATGAGGGATCCTTGGTGCTCTCTAACTGGCTTCTTTTCTTGCACTAATGATGTTACCTACTTTGGGTAATGAAATGTCTGCAAGAAAACAAGCAAGCTGAGACAGCACCAAGGATCCTTCACATCTTTATCACATAAGGGAGATTGAAGGACAGATTAAGGTACAGGCACTGATGCCTTAATTGAAATTTAAATTAGAACTTCAATGCTATTTTACACATATTCTTCATCCCCACCACTTAAACATCTTTCTCCAACCTGTTTAAATTTGTGGGTGAGGGCAGAGAACACCATTTAAATGTTATAAGTGAATGGACGCTAATGTTTAATGAATCTGATATAAACACTCCCAGAGTATATAAAATAGCCAAACTACGTGATTATAATGCAAAATATAATATGTATTACATGTACAACAGTAAGGAGGAGCTAGGGCAAGGAACAGGAGCTCA
The DNA here is from genome assembly GCF_029215685.1 of Pituophis catenifer annectens. NCBI lineage: Eukaryota > Metazoa > Chordata > Lepidosauria > Squamata > Colubridae > Pituophis > Pituophis catenifer. The sequence continues at coordinate 52,153,454 of NW_027256888.1, forward strand.
CCTTGTCACATTGTGCTGGGTCTCGAATCTGGGCTGTTAGCTGTCCAGCGGACAAGCTCAGTGTCTTTAACCACTGAGCCATCATGGCCCATCAGTGCATGAATAACTCTCACTAATTTGGGGTTCTTCTACACTAATCAGAAGGAATCACATGGTAATGCCATGAGAAGAAAATTCCAAGGCGATTCCAAGCGGGGCCACTTTTGCAAAGGCTTGTTACTAAAGGACAAGGATGCCAGTCTCAGTGATCAAATGGAAAGTCAGGTTACTACATGAAGTAAAATAGTCCTAAATTGTTTAGGACTTTAGAGACCAAAGTCTAAATGCATCTCATATTAGGTGTGGGAATAAAAAAGTAGGCAGTATAACTACAGAAAATTAATGCAATATGAATGTTGTTTTATAAGTCCATTAACTGGAATGTGATTATTAGTTGTGTATTGTTAATAAGTAGCTATCTATTACCTTCTTGTTTATAGCACATTTTGCAACATGTCTCTCCAAGTATTACATGTGCATATATCTATTACTGCAGTCCACACAAATGGCTCAAACTCCTGAAATCTGAATTGCTCTCTTGTTCTCTTACTTTCTTATATTTCAGTTTGTTCTTCTAGTAAAGAAAATGAACTAAAAACATCTACAGTACACAGCCCCAAATCTGAACTTGAAATATTTTTCAGCAGTCTTTACAAAAAAAGAAAAGAAAATCAAGATAGCATGTATATGAACAAATCTACTATTTCCCCCAAAGCTATATTCTTTGTGGTCTCTTCAGTATTGTGCATACATACCTCTGGTGTTTACCATCAGCAATTTTCAACATGCTGACATGGCTAAAAGTGACCACAGAGCCGACGCAAGCAAACTAGGAGAAACATAAGTGGAAGCACTATGATTTTTCAGCTTAAACTTTGCACTTTTTCGACAGAAATTAACAAGGTGGCCTGGTTATCATGGAAGAGGATTTGATCAGTGCAACTTGGAGTAGACTCTCTCACCCTCTCTCTTCACCTTCTCTTTCATTAACCAATAGAGCTTTGTTCCTGATGTTGCTATTTTAATGGTTGACGTAAGCAAAACTGTGGGGGAAGGAGCCATTTCCACTATAAAGGTTATCTTTCTCCCTGTTATGTTGGTTCACAGAAGATTTTGCGCTGTTTTCCTATTATCTATCTTGCCATATTTTGTATATTTTATTGTTGTCACCCGACATTATTTTGTTGTTTGGTTAATTCAATTAGTGTAATGCCCTATCTTAAAATGACATGAAATACAGTTGCAAGCCCAGAATATTCAGAATTTCTTTTTTTAAACTAAATAAAATTTAGTTATTTTGTTTAGTTAACTGAAATACTAAATTCAATCATCATTTTTAAAAAATTATATTGAATGCCAGATGTCTTTTAAACTCTCTCTTCCAGCCTTTTTTAAAATGTGACTAATAGTTACATCACTGATAAATCCTACAATGTTGAAATGGTTAGAAATCTCATAAATAAAAGAGTACTGAAATTTTCTGCAAAGATTCTGAGAAAGAAAACATGAAATAAATACTCTGCTGTTAGTATAACATGATGCTCAATAGTCTAAACAGACAAATGGAACCAAGGAGCCCTAATAATTTATTACAATTTACATTACAAAATGGAAGAAAAATGTGTAGAAACTCTTACGTATAAATGTTCTAAATGAACATTATGATACAGGCTTCATAAAGTTTATGAAACTTTGGGAATTCCTCTTTGGACTTCCCATAACCTGTTGTGCACACAAATGTTTCTGATTATTATTGGTCAGAATGGAAGCTCTATTCCACACTACCTGAAGGTTATTTAGTTAAGGAAAAAATTCTTCCTCCACATATTAGTGTTTCTCAGTGCGACAAGAAGCTAAAAGCTGTAAGAAACATTGGCAATAGCCTGGTTTGAAACCTGAACCCACCTAACAATTCTAGTATTCTAATTACTTATATATAGGTAGTCCTTGTTCAGTGTCTGCCTTGTATAGTGACCATTAGCAGTTACAACAACGATTAAAAGGAACTTTCAATCAATCCTCACATTTATGAATTTTAAGGGTCTGTAAAGTAAAGAGAAGCTGATATAAGATCATAAACAAATCATAGTTTCACTTAGAGACTGCTTTGCTTAACAACTAAATTGCTGGTCCCAATTGTGGTTCTAAACAAGGACTACCTGTACTAGATGCAGTCTATCTCAAGTATTTTAGTTAAAAACTATATAAATCTTAAAAACAGAAAAAAACCATTATGACATTCTAACAGAGGTTGCTATTGGAAATGCAAATCAGAGACTTTTGCTACGTTACAGATTAACATTATTGTAAAATGAACTTTTTCATTTTCATTTTCCTATGTGTAGTACGCGCCAAAAGGAGTCTTTGGAAGGTAAGTAGAACTGCAAGGGGGGGGATCAGCTGTGGTGCACAGTTTAGCTTCATTAGAAAGCAAGAAATCGTGAGATTGTAGCTTTTTTTACTATTGGTTTGCCCGAACCGGTAGTTTTTATCGCTACCGATTCACCCAAACTGGAGTGAACTGGTAGCATTTCACCTCTGCTCCTAATTCATTAGAGTGTAAGAAGGAAAGCCAGGACAGCACAATCAGACTTGTAAGATTATGTTATTGTAGTGAAATCTCAATACAATATTTTTAGGTTTACAACAGCATTTTTCCTTGACTAGGCAGTTGAGTAATTCCTGTTATATAGTAGTTTGGATGAGGGGGGTTTATGTTCCCTCTGCCTTAAATCTGTCACCTAGAGCAGAGTGAGTATGTGCCTTCATGTTAGGACTGCAAAAAGCGGAAAGCAGATTTTTGTATGACTATATTCATAATGAAATTTTACATATGTTTAGTCATACTCAAATTGTACTATCAACCAGCTATGTACAGAACTGCAGCCTTAAACCTCCATCTGAATCCTCTCTGGTATCGCTTCATACCCTGATGTTATTATTTAATGCTATTATGTACAAGGCCTAGAGGCCAAGAGCCACTTCAGAAATTGTTGTCTTCCCTAACAAGAATTCAATGCAGATCTCAGGCTTTTCTGTGTGACCACTGTGTGAACATATCTGATACTATCACAGGTTTCTTCTCTGTGCCAGTGGCTGTATTTTCTTTCCACAAAGAGACTATGATAGGCAGAACAGGAAGAGGCTGTTCCACTGTTTGCTCATATCTCTCATTAACTGGTCTTTCACAGTATGGGAGAAACTTCTAAAGGATTAGTAAATTAATAAAATTAATTTATAGGCTCATAGAATAGTAAATGATGGATGCATGGATAAATTGTGGATAGGAACAGTTAAGTACACAGCTGCCATTTCTTAAAATTTAAAAAATAGGCCCCCCAAAATATGTAGGTAAATTATCAATTGCCACAAATATGATCTTCCAGTACAATCATATACCAAATCCATAATATCCTCATCCAAGAAATTCAGCTACCCTGTATTAAGATAAGCTCAAATGCTTCTCAGTTCAAGGATGCTGAAGTAGGCTTGGCTATGAAGTGGCAATCTCCCAGAGAAAGATGGACACCGTTATAAATTTCTTCCATTTTATTTTCCATTTCAAGTCATTAAAACCATTTAGAACCCCCTCAAATAAAAATATTAATAGGTACATAGAGATATTCTTTCAATGGGAAGAACTCTTTTCTTTGAACCAAAATATTTTCTTGATTTTTCATTGAAAAAGTTAAAGAGATGTTATCTTCCTTCTTATTGTAAGTAGGATTTTTTTTGCATATAATTTTATTAAGGATTTTGATTACAATAGTAAAAAAATACAAATTAAGGAAATAAAGAAAAAAGAATAAGAAAGAATGAAAAGTGCAAACATTTCTCTAACGTACTAGTCTATAAAAGAGACCGTGGAAAATTTGTGCAAGGTGCAAGATTCTACTAAGGTAGCTTTATAATAAAATAAAATAAGCTCATCTCATTGAGTTTCCTGTCTGGTCTACCTGAAAAAGCTGATAGGCTGCCAGAACTCTGCAAATAAATGTCTTATTTTAACTTTGATCAAAAAACCAATCCTATATTCCTTTCTTTCACTTCTAACAGTTGTCCTGCAGTCTCCGGGAGCGGCTATCTGGAGCACAGATAGGTGATCTCTCATCCTCTCCTTTAAAAAAAAGGTTCCAAAGAACCCGTCTCTTCATCAGTTCTTGGGTCTTTGCCACAGTAGTTGGCTCCACCTTTGCGGAGACATTTTCAGTTCACCATGCCTCCCTTAGAAATCCTAACTATATGTGCTATAAATTAAGAAGGCAAATAATTCCTTGATGCTCATTTCCCAATTCATTAGTAAAAACAAAACAAATCATTTTTCATACATTTCAGAGTTACATAGTGAATGAAAGGCAAAGTATTAAAAAAATTTTTTTTAAATCACAGTTTAAATTTTTCTGAAGTTTAGGAAGGCCCAATGCAATAATAATAGAATCAAAAAAAGATATTTTTTTATGTTTGTGAGTGGCATAGAAAGTCATTAATTAGATATTCAGCTTGTAGGTATATATGTATAAATTAGCATCTATTCATTGCTGAAACTGCAATAGTTTTTTCCATAACTGAATATTAACCTTGTGAAGAAAAGTTTCTAGATAAAAGAATAAAAAGTGCAGCAGAAAAAGAGGAAATCTTAAAAATGGAAATACTAACACAGGGGCTGTCACGAGTACTTTTTGTTAAACCTTTGCTTTTCTCTTTCTTATATTTTCTGGTATGGCTACAAATTCATGCACCCATGCCTGGTCACTAAGCAGAATAAGTCATACTTAATATTTTAAGTATTTTAATATTTTAAAAATAAAAAGAATATATTGGTAAGATTTGTTGCCTAAGCAAGACTATTCTGAAAACTGGATGCAGAAGGGGGAATTCTTAAAGGCAGCTCGATTGGACGTGGTATCTTTGAATCAAGCCCATCATTTCTGAGTTAAGTGTGTTTGCTTGGAAATAGCCATTCCCGGCATATTTCATAATTCCCTAGGGAAACCACACTGCTTTCATTTTAATTCACTGCTTAGATTGGCTAGTTCATATTTACTTAATGTTTTAGCATTTTGAAATCAAATACAGACAATTAAAAGAAAAACAATATTTTTCAACACTGGGTAAAGGCCAGAGAGGTCTTCAATATGAAAGCTGTCCATTTATTCTTTAGTTAAACTTTGACCTGAAAAGGTATAATTTAGACCATTAATGATTTGTTTTTTAAAAAATGCAGCCATGTATCACTAAAAGTTTATAAAATCATCTTGTAGGTATAATTTCTCATAAATAGAATCACAAAAGTATATAGAATATAGGTAAGCATAATAAACAAAATATAAATAAGTAACAAATAATTTCCAGAGATTGGAATTCCTGCTTTTATTTTTTTGATTCTTAGAGTTTACACATGAATAACATTTAGACCTAATCTTATACCAGATTAATGAACCTATACAAATTGAATTATGAATGTTAATGTAACACAAGGTAGAGGTACTAAACACACAAGAATATCACCATACTGCACACTTCAAAAATGATTCAGATGAAAAGTTTTGGAATTTATGCAAGGAAAGAACCGTCCTGTTTTCATTAAAGCAGCCCCTCCTTTTTCAGGCATCCCCATGAGCCTCAGAAAAGGTGTGACTGCTTTAAGGGACACATTAACTGGAATGAGTAGCCTGAAAAAGGAAGGGTTGCTTTAATGAATAGCAATGAGGTGCTATGTTCACAAATGGTCTGAAGCCATTCTTCTGAATCATTTTCGAAGCATGCATAATCCTATTAAATGTAATTACTTAATTAAAGTTTAATCAAAGTTCAATCAAATTAAGTTTTGGTTCAGTCCCCACCTATTTCATGTTCTTTGCCTGCCTACATTTTGGAATGCAGCCTCCAGCATTTCATTCAAAGACAAAACATAGCCCTCAGCCCTGCCCTGCCCCAACCCCCCAGTTATGCAATTCTATAGTATAGAAAAAGCTTCCTGAAGAAGTTGTGGATATTAATAGGCATCTCTTATGAATACTTTTAGACAAATGTTTATGCCCTAGGACAAATATAATAGGAACTATATCTCAATGAATTCTGAAGTGCATCCCTTCCAAACTCATTTTTTCTACATTTACTGTTTTCTTGTTCTCCAGTGTCTACTTTAGACTGTTATTTCAACATCATTATGCTAGAGCTAGGACTTGCCTAGAGATCTGAAAGAAGGCATATTTGGTTAATATGAACAGACTCCTCACCCATGCCATATAGCTTAACAAAGTAAAGTAACAAGACCCTGCCTGGTTCATGGGCTTTCTTTTATGAGCTTCAAAATTACTTCTCAGTTATTCCTACCACAAAAAAAAAAAAAAGGCTGTTACACAGCCTGATCTTAATTGAAATATTTGGTGCCTGCTGATATGTTCAAACACATCCACCAAATCTAGATTATTCACTGGCAATTAAAGCTATTAAGTCAGCAGACAGACAGTAGGCTATTTCATTGTGATTTGACAAAGCCAGCTGTCTTGCTCTCTCCTTCTATATGACAGCACTGTAATTAACGGTAATCAAATATGATTTGGAACTAGGTGTTGCCTGCCTGCATTCATAGCCAGAAAGGTATCCTGTCACTTGGACAAAGAAGATTGTGGAAAAGTTACACAAGGAAAACACCAAGAAATGGGTAGTGGGGAAGATATTATTTCTTCACAGTGTTTATCAGACATGTTGTATCTTGTACATTAGAGGATTCAGAATAAAGCAGAAGTTTAATATGGTAAGTTAGAATTAAATGAAAACAATTAAGTTAAATTACAAAAGGCTGATCAAGTAACATTATGAAATGTACTAATAAGCATAATTATTCTTAGCACACATACTCACTGCTTCAGAAACATCTATAACCTCCATTAACATTAATGGGAGCTCTCCTCATGCATCAGGCACAGACTGGAACCTAATAGGGCATTACAGTTTCCAAGTGCTGTATAAACATGAACTAATTAGTTCTCATAACCATGCTGCATGGTGAGTGAATAGGAATGTATTAAAATATACATCTAAAAAGTCTCACTATCAGGGAGCACTGGAAATCTGCTCTGTGACAAGAACCAGTTAAAGAAGTGCTCTAGCATCTGGAGTGAGCTGGGATTTTATAGCTCAAAGTGGAAGGCCAACTGAAGGAAAATAATACTAATGTTGCTACTGGATGCTTTGTGATCACAAGGGTTTTTGTTGTTGTTATACATTTGTTTTGATCAGCCTGAATGTGAGGACCAATTCTTAAAAGATTAGGTTGGGCTTTATGCTTTCTGAACCTCCACTGCATGGAAGAAACTGAAATTCTTTTCTTTTCTTTTTTCCTGAACAAAAACCACTCATTCCCAAGGTGCCATGCTGTTTAAATGACTTCAGGATTTAGTATTTGAAACAGAAATCAAGTAACTTAAATGAAAAATGATATGTCAGCAGAATATACTAATTTCAGAAAATTTAGTTCATAATCTTTTGCAATCAAAGAGAAAAGAACTTTCTGCCTGTTTTTGCAGAACGTCTTTAAAACGCTGAATAATTTTGAGCAAGGTTATATGATAGATTACATGTGTTATTATGACTTGCAGATGAAGCTTTTCTTGGGCTTCTTAAGCCTTGTAGTCTACAATGTCAAAAAATAAGGAGCTTGATAGCACTTTTTCTGACTAACAAAAATATCAGCTATATCAGTCTCTATGAAATGAGACTGCAGCTTGCAAATGCTTATGCCTTTTAATAAATTTTAACTTTTATTCAGAAAGGTGCTACCAGACCCCTCCTGAATTTTGGCATCTTAGTGGTATCAGAAGAGCTGCCTTAGAACTTTCTTCCCAAGGAGGCCTGTGTTTCCCCATTCTGCATGATTTTCTGACAGTAGAAAATACACTGCTCAAAAAAATAAAGGGAACACTTAAACAACACAATGTAACTCCAAGTCAATCACACTTCTGTGAAATCAAACTGTCCACTTAGGTAGCAACACTGATTGACAATCAATTTCACATGCTGTTGTGCAAATGGAATAGACAACAGGTGGAAAGCATAGGCAGTTAGCAAGACATCCCCAATAAAGGAGTGGTTCTGCAGGTGGTGACCACAGACCACTTCTCAGTTCCTATGCTTTCTGGCTGATGGTTTGGTCACTTTTGAATGCTGGCGGTGCTGTCACTCTAGTGGTAGCATGAGATGGAGTCTACAACCCACACAAGTGGCTCAGGTAGTGCAGCTCATCCAGGATGGCACATCAATGCGAGCTCTGGCAAGAAGGTTTGCTGTCTCTGTCAGCGTAGTATCCAGAGCATGGAGGCACTACCAGGAGACAGGCCAGTACATAAGGAGACGTGGAGGAGGCCATAGGAGGGCAACAACCCAACATCAGGACCACTACCTCCGCCTTTGTGCAAGGAGGGACAGGAGTAGCACTGCCAGAACCCTGCAAAATGACCTCCAGCGGACCACAAATGTGCATGTGGTGGCTCAAACGGTCAGAAACAGACTCTATGAGGGTGGTATGAGGGCCCGACGTCCACAGGTGGGGTTTGTGCTTACAGCCCAACACCATGCAGGACGTTTGGCATTTGCCAGAGAACACCAAGATTGGCAACTTCGCCACTGGCGCCCTGTGCTCTTCACAGAGGAAAGCAGGTTCACACTGAGCACATGTGACAGACGTGACAGGGTCTGGAGACGCCGTGGAGAACGTTCTGCTGCCTGCAACATCCTCCAGCATGACCGGTTTGGCAGTGGGTCAGGAATGGTGTGGGGTGGCATTTCTTTGGGGGGCCGCACAGCCCTCCATGTGCTCGCCAGAGGTAGCCTGACTGCCATTAGGTACCGAGATGAGATCCTCAGAACCCTTGTGAGACCATATGCTGGTGCAATTGGCCCGGGGTTCCTCCTAATGCACGACAATGCTAGACCTCATGTGGCTGGAGTGTGTCAGCAGTTCCTGAAAGACGAAGGCATTGATGCTATGGACTGGCCCGCCCGTTCCCCAGACCTGAATCCAATTGAGCACATCTGGGACATCATGTCTCGCTCCATCCACCAACGCCACGTTGCACCACAGACTGTCCAGGAGTTGGGGGATGCTTTAGTCCAGGTGTGGGAGGAGATCCCTCAGGAGACCATCCGCCACCTCATCAGGAGCATGCCCAGGTGTTGTAGGGAGGTCATACAGGCACGTGGAGGCTACACACACTACTGAGCCTCATTTTGACTTGTTTTAAGGACATTACATCAAAGTTGGATCAGCCTGTAGTGTTTTTTTCCACTTTAATTTTGAGTGTAACTCCACATCCAGACCTCCATGGGTTGATAAATTTGATTTCCATTGATAATTTTTGTGTGATTTTGTTGTCAGCACATTCAACTATGTAATGAACAAAGTACTTACTAAGAATATTTCATTCATTCAGATCTAGGATGTCTTATTTTTGTGTCCCCTTTATTTTTTTGAGCAGTGTACTTTGTTCCGACAAGACTTTGATTACATGTTCCTATGTTATCTGCTTTTGTTAGTTTAGGTGCCTCTGTTTTTATCATCTCTTTTAACTATGTTATTTTTGTTGCAGATTTCCTACTATGGAAAGACATGTACAATACGATGATGATGATGATGATGATGATGATGATGATGATGATGAATATGCAAAATTTAAGTCCCCCCCCCATTGATTAGGGTGACATATAAATCTAGCAAATAAACAGAATATTTTCTCCTTAATCTAGTCCTTTTAATCAAGTAATTTAAAATCTGTAAATTCAATTGCTCTTTCCATTTTTAGTTGCATCGATAAAAACCTATTTTAACATTCACCCAAGGAGAATGTCTAAGCATGACTTTTATGGAACATATTAGATGATAGTTATAGTATTTGTCCAAAATATTTACAATTTATTTTGCTCTCCTGCTATAGCTTTCTTCTGTTCAAAATACAATATGCAAGTGTAGAGTAGACAATTTCTGGACCTGTCTAAAAATTGTTAAAGTGTGCTCAAACTAATTGTCTGTCCCTTCATTAAAAAACTTAGACAATATTCAGTTCTCTTTAGAAACATAACTGATTAACTTATGCCTTGATTCCTTTTTGGTAATCATCTGGATAATTCACTCTACATTGAAATGTTAACCTTTATGGTGATCCGTGGAATGCCTCTTACCCTGTCAACTCTGAAACTGCCCACTTCATTAACTTTTTGTTGGAAGCTAAAAAATTTCCTCTTTACTTTCCTATTGCTTCTGCTGAAATCATCACAGACTCCTTTATCCAACTCCTTCTTAGTATGTGGATCCATAAGTGATGTCATTGGTTTAGAATTTATGAACCATGTACTGGCTGGACAGTTCAGATGTTGTTAACATGTTTTTTTTTTTTTTAAGTATAGGAGTATTCTTATCAGTTCCATTGCTTCCTAGTATAGCTCTAGAAAGGACAATGATTCTAAAAGCAAGCAATAGATTTCTAAAAACTTTTAAGATCTCAGATGTGGAAAGTAACAATTTCAATACTTCACTTCAAAAATGTGAAAAAATAAGTATATAATCTGTGATAATGAGGAGTCTCTGACAGCTATTAACTGGCAAAAAAAGGAAAATAATCAAGTTTGATAAGAAATTGATAACTTTGTTAAGTTCTCCACATTTTTCTTTCAGTGCACATAGATACACAAATGGTCATATTTGGGTGAAGAAAGGACGATGTACAGCAGCATTTATAGATTCAGTCAGCAAGGTACCTGATTCTGTCAGCCAGGTACCCTCAAGAACATACATAGTTTCCACTCCTGCTATATCAAGCATTACTTCTTCTGCACTATTTAAATAGTTATCAGAATATGGAAAGCTAAGTAAATATTGAGTGTAGTAGGCTACAATATGAAGAACATACTTATCTATTTTTTAAAAAATTGATGAAATAAACACAGAATGAAAGAAAGCTGTATTACTTTCAACTTGGCACTTGCCCAATATACTTTTTATAACGTTCCATCACAACAAAACAATCATAGACACCAAATCTGCCGGCCAAAATCCTCTAGACATTAATAGCAATTAATGTTTAACTGATCTAACACTGTATATTAATACAGGGGAGGAGTACTGCTAGTTGGAAAAAAGTCTACAAAGAAAAATGCAAAGTAGTAGTAGTTTTAGCAATATTTTTTATTAGGGATACCAATTTATCCTTAAACATCATTCAATGAAGGGTTAGGGTTATGCAATGCAGAAGTAGAATTTCGATTAGAACAGCTGATACTTTAATGTTTAACATTCAAATCTATTACCTCTTCAGTTCTACAAAAGGATGTTTAAAGGATATCATAAAGATTGAGAAGGAAATATTGTGTATTTTGTCATATTGTGTATTTTGTCCTATAAAAACCAAACAGCAATTGACATATTTTGATGATTTATCCCATCAGCACATCCCATCTAAATTGCACATATTCATTTAGATCTAGTCCAAATAAATGGAAAGCTGCCAGTCAGCTTTTAGATCAGACTTTCCCATGCTAATGTACTTTCTTGAACAAAAACCCCCACATATGTTTGATATTCTACTCTTGTCCCTTTCATATTATTATTTTATTCAAAAGCTAATTTCAACACTTTGAATTTTTTTACTTCTTAGGAATAGGGGTTTCTAAAGTTAGATCACTACCATAATTTATAATATAACCATGTAAGAAATATATCTCAGTATATTTCAGAACATTGAAAGCATCTTATCTATCTGGATTTGGAGGAAATAAGGGAAAAATTAGACCCCAATCCCAATAAAGAGGACAGAAGAGTCAAAATATGCTAATAATCTGCAATATTTTCAGTAAGTGATTTAATTCTTTAACTCATCCTTTTAATTCTAAGGATACACGTTAATATAAATTAATAAATATACATATTACTTTAAAAATTAAAGTGCCTAGATTATATCAAAAAATATATCTAAATGAAGATTGCTTCTAAAATATAGTCTTTTTCTACTAATCTGGAGACCAATTTGGAACATCTATAGTCTCAAAATGGAATTAGTAGGAAAGGACTGCCACAGTTTAAACTTGCTTTATTTCCTGAAAAAGCACTATGCACTAATGCTTTCATATAAGCTCATGTTTCCACATTCCCTTTGTGCTGAAACAGAATGTTCCATAAATGTTTCCCAGGATCATTCCAAGACTTTGTTCTGTGTTTGGCATTGATCAGTATTATATATTCACATTAGAAGAGCCCACCTGAACCAATACTCTATGACATAGAACTAGATATACATAGTTTACAATCAGGATACAAGAATGATGAGAGTGAGTTTGGTGTCATGGTTAAGGCATCATGCTAGAAACCAGGAGATTGTGAGTTCTAGTCCCACCTTAGACACAAAGCCTGCTGGGCCAATTAATTTTTTTCTCAGCCCTTGAAAGGAGGTAATGGCAAACCTGATTATTCTGGTTGGCGGGGTCCTGGAGGAGAGCTTTTTATGCTGTTGCTCTAACCTTCTGGAACATCTTGCCCCCCGATGTGAGTTTGGTCCCAACCCTTCTATCTTTTCATAAGGGCCTAAAGACTTGGCTTTGCCAGTTGGCTTGAGCCCCAATGGGGGAACAGCGCAATGGAGGTGGTTGATCGAGTAATAACAGATTCCGCCTCCCCCCCCGCCCAGATATCTTTGCTTTTAATGTTTGTTTTTAACTTTTTATGTTTTAGCTTTTATGTAACTGTAAGCCACCTAGAGTTATCCTATGGTAAGATGGACAGCTAAAACATTTTATAAACATACAAATAAACCACTTCTCAAAAATCTTGCCAAGAAAACCGAAGTGGCTTTTCCAGGCAGTCTCTGAGAATCAGCCTTGATTGAACTAAAGGGGAAAAAATAAAGAGGATAATAGCCTCTTTTACTACTGCTCTCCAGCCACTATTATTTAAAATATATACCACCTTTGATCCAGTAAGTAGTAAAGAACTATCAAAAATAGAAACCATATATAGCTTTATCTTCCATGAATTCATTTTAAAACCATCTATATTTCCAGATCTGATGGTAATTAATTCCACACAATGCATTTACATAAACCTCAGTATTACTGAAAACAAGTCAGAAGTGTGCAGCAACTCAAACATTGTATTAAAGATAATTGAGATGGATTCTACTAGAAAAACACAATGCAATATACAAGACCTCCTTTGAATTGTAGAGCAGGATTTCCATTAACTAAATAACATGACACTTGACTCCAATTTGTGACACCTATTTTATTATTTAACAATAACTCAAATTAAAACTACTATAATTTTCAGGGTTGGGAAATAGGAAGGAGGATGAAGAAGAAAAAATATATATTCTGGAAAATTGTGTTCCCAGAATATTTTTTAAAAGCTTAATTTAGGCTAGATGTTGCCATGAAAGTAAGTTAGCAGATCTTTAGCAATTGCGAACCCTGTTTATTATAGTGTAGTGCAAGTGACTCATTGCTAGAAAAGTTATAGCTAAAGGGTAAGAGGTGGACCTATCTGTGAAATATGTCTAGTAAACTAATCTGATGATCATCTTAAGCAAAGCTAGTCTGCTTCATGATACAGTTAGTAGATTTTTGCCATTATCAACTAAAACAATAAAGCCAAAAACAAACAAAATGTCTCTTCCATGCTCTTTCCACAAATTATAGTAATTGCCAAAAACAAAGGTGTAGGGTTGAAATAGATTACTTTTAATATAGTTTGACACTATTGTATGCATTCTCTCAACTAGTATTTTCAACTACTAGCTATTCAACATCCAACTATATGCAAAACTGCATTATTCTACCACCTCTGTGCCCTTAAACAGTTACTGTTATTTTTTGCACTATAAGACACTCCAGACTATAAGACACACATTAGGTTTAGAGGAGGAAAACAGGGAAAAAAAATCTGCCTAGCTGCCTCCCAGAATCCATCCGGTATTCATCTGGCTAGCGTCCTTTCAGCAAACAGCAAACAGTCTTGTCAGCTTCAGCACGTTATCGCAGCCCCAGCACGTGGCTCGTCAGGGCTCCGCTTCGTTGCGCCCACCATCAGTCAACTGAGCTGAGGGAATGCTGGAGCCTTCGCGGCCAAGCAGCTGATTGGCGGTTGGATCGGCCTCCCAGAATACCACCAATCAGCTGTTCTAGGCGGCGGAGATTGCAGCCGCCTATCGCCACCGCCGTTCACCGCTGCTGCCCATTCGCCGGCAATCGGCGATCAGTGGCGATAAATGATGGCGACACCAACCTCCCCGCCGCAATATTCACTCTATAAGATGCACAGACATTTCCACCCACTTTTTTTGGGGGGGGGGGAGAGTGCGTCTTATAGTGTGAAAAATACGGTATATTCCTGTTCTTGTTAGTGGGTAAAGGAATTAGATCCTTAGTCAGTTGTCTTATATCAAGTCTGAACATCAGAATAATGTTCCCTAACCAGGTACTCTGTACATATGTTGCAGTTAAATGACCATGGTTATGTTATTCTGGGAATTGAACTTTCAACTTCTCTGGAAGTTGTTTTAAGCAGTTGTACTTGCCTACATTTGTTAAATATTGAACCTGGGAGCCTGAAATTACCTAGTATGACCAGTGCATTCTACTTTAATATGAAATTCCTATTTATATATTGAATCTGAAATGAAATTTTAAAGTAACCCACATATGAGAATTGAATGAATATTAAAGCGTATTAATATTAACCACTTACTTACTGATTTTCATTACTGTCCTTATAACAATCCTTTAGAGTGTTTCAGAATACTAGAAAACTGCACACAGTAACAAAGGAAGGGCAACTATGGGAAAGAAAGACTAGGAATAGGAAAAATGAAGATACCATGGCTTTTCAATATTTATGCTGGAAGACAAGAGTGCCTATGGACGGGCTTTGCTTTTGGGGCAAGATAGATAGATATATAGAATTCTTTATTGGCCAAGTATGATTGGACACTCAAGGAATTTGTCTTGGTGCATATGCTCTCAGTGTACATAAAAGAAAAGATACATTTGTCAAGAATCATAAGATACAACATAGGGTTTTAAGTCAGACCTGCTTCAGTCAGATAATAATCTTGGCTCCTGGCATTGCTCAGTAGCAGTTATCTGTGCATCAACAGGAGGGCTGCATCTACGCTTTAAATTTTAAATAACTCTTAAATGTATTGCTGCTTTCACTTTATTGTACAGGTTCTATTCCTTTACAGCAAAGATAGGTACAGTTTGGATTGTGGATACCATGAATATGTGTTGGATGCCATGATTGTTGCAACTAATGACAAAATGACCATTTATCAGAAGGCTAACTTTGGGGGTGTCTCTCTCTCTCTCTCTAGTTCCTCTGCTTCCCTTTGTCCTTTTCTAGGTGCATTTCCCAAATTGCATTGCACTGGAGTGTCTCACTGTTTTAATTTTCCTACAGGGCCTTTAGAAAAACAAAAAATCAGAAGTTTTTAGCAGTAAAAATGAAACTAGAAGTTAGGATGCTTAAGAAAAATATATTTTTTTAGCCAGATGGAGCAGGAACCTGGGGTTTTGAATGAAAGAATCTGCAGGAACAGGAAAACCACAGCACTTTTGTTTTGCAGCAAGATTTCGCTGGCCAGAGTAATGGACAATGGCTGTTCTCACTATTTACTTGTATTAAAATAGTATGTTTCCAAAACTAAGCAGTTCACAAAACTAAGAAATCTTGAACAGGAAATAACAGTAAGTGCCTTGGAAGCAATTAGTTGTGATGGGGTCTTCTTCTATCAGTCATGAACAACCAAAGCCACATGTGCAGAATTCAAGCTGACTACTTTAACAGATTAAACAGAGTTGGAAGGGACCTTATAGGTCATCTAGTACAACCCCCCCCCGCTCAAGCAGGAGACCCTACACCATTTCTGACAAATGGCAGTCCAATCTTTTCTTGAAGGTCTCAAGTGATGAAGCTCCCACAATTTCTGAAGGTAAACTGTTCCGTTGGTTGATTGTTCTCACTCTCAGAAAGCTCCTCCTCATTTCTAGGTTGAATCTCTCCTTGGTCAGTTCCCGTCCATTATTCCTTATCTGGCCTTCAGGTGCTTTGGAAAATAGCTTGACCCCTTCCTCTCTGTGGCAGCCCCTCAAATATTGGAACACTGCTATCATGTCTCCCCTGGTCCTTCTCTTCACTAGACTAGCCATGCCCAGTTCCTGTAACCGTTCTTCATATGTTTTAGTCTCCAGTCCCCTAATCATCCTGGTTGCTCTCCTTTATTATGTTCTACTTTATTATGCTCTACTTTATTATGTTCTGCCTATAATACAGGAATCTCCCCAGTCTGGCAGCCTATTCCAAGGAACTTAAAAGTGGTTGTTCCCAGCTATTTTGAAGGTACAGTGACTCCAGGCTATCTATGTGCTTGATCCTCCTTCCTGCCAGGCTGGGTGATTCCTGACATCTATACTGGATATGTTCAAGGGTATTAGACAGCCATCTGTTGAGTATACTTAAACTGGATTTTCACATTGAGCAGAGAGTTCAATTCAGTGGACTCTAAGATTCTAATAATCCTGTGTTGCCAACTGATTCAAAGTTTTTTTCTCAGGCATTTGAGCAGGTTTCACAGATGGCTCTTTGTTGGCAGAAGTGAATACTGAAATATTGCATTTCATCAATCTGAATTTCTCATCCAAGGCAGGCTTCTAGCATCTGTACATAAGGAGTCTAACTGTTAGGAAACAGAACCTAGTAAGGATAGTGATAATAAAAGAGAAGATTTTAAGGGAAAAGAGAAAAGATATAATGTTGATTTCTCCCTTCGATTTGTTTTTTGAAATAGGCTTGTCCATCTGTCTTGTGTGTGAATATTCCTCTACTTCATTTTTTATTTAGAATCAATTATTTTATTATTTTTCTGAAATAAAGCTAATTAAACTACCTATGAGAAAACTAAAGGAACCAATACTCTGCTATCAACTTGTAAATACAAGATTCACTATTGCTGGAAGCTTATCACTGGGCTAATCATTAAGTTATCTCAATAATGCTTCCTAGTGAACTTCATATAAAATTGTATAGCATCGAATATTTTTTTAAAAAATCGGTTTCCAACACTGCAAAATAAAGATTTTATTCTGCCCCTTTGGGGAATATGGAGGAATGCAAAAATATTTTCATCTTATTTAATCAATTTATATAGCTTCTCATAATTATGCCTCTGGGTAGCGCTCATAGGATTAAAACTCCAAAGTTCAGAATGGAATAATGGTGTCAAAGGCAAATCCAGCTCAAAATTTAGCAAGCACAAAATCAGAACAGGCTTACCTAACTTGCAGATCCTCTGGCCAAGGGAACATTCAAAGATTCTTCAGGAATCTTCAGGGATTCACAAAATACTAGAAGGGTCAAAGACCCTGATAATCTTAGGGAAATGGTTTTTCAGAACATACTTGCTGGGTTCTGCCAGATGGCGCTGCTTAATTAATTGGACCTATTGAATTTAGTGGGACAGGCAAAAACATTTATTTCTGTTCCATAAGTAATGTAGTTTTACAAGTAATCTTATGACTACTTTTGAGTAAAAAAGCCACAAAAAATGAAAGAGGGCCTGAAAGTCTGTTTTAGAACATATACATTACTTAAAATGTCCATCTTTAAGCAAAAGTCTGCTTGCTCCATATATTATATTACCCTAGCAACATATAGGAACACTGCAATTCTGATTATGTATCCAGCTTTGTTGATAAAAAATTGTGTTACTCAGATGAAACTGTTTTATCACATTTGCCTCCAGTTGCTGTTTCTCCACACAGATTTAACCACTTCTGTTAATGCTGCTGGAAGCATTTCAGAGACTATTCAAGTGCATCAAGGTCCATTTCCTATGGCTGTGGCAGGAGAAAGGATGCCCTCTCCCTAGAACTAATCATTTCATACTTAGTTTAATTAATTTTCAAGTTGCCATTGAAACAAGCATTTTGATGCCTGCCCTTTGAGTCTTTGTGATTTCAGGCCTTTATCTGATCTTATTCCATCCTACATTTTTACTACGGAAATCCAATCTTTCAAGGATTCAAACATCTACATTTTGCAATTGTGGATCTTGTACTTTAAAGGGTACAGAGTAAAGAAGTCTTTAATCAATTCATAGCTATTCTCAGAAAAAGAAAGTGATTCCAAATAATTTCTCAGGTTTCACTTCTCTCCCCCCCTCCCCCCCAACAGCTCTTCTTTGTCAAGCTTGTGTCTTGATGATTTTTTTTTCATTAATTCTCATTGTCATTCCCATAACTTTTTTTTAATAAGGTACAATTAGGGTTAACTCACCAACAGCTGGATAATAAAATATCCACTGGGTGAAAAGGGGAGGAAAAAAAGAGAGAAAGCAGCTAAAGCAAACTTCAGCACAAAAACTTTGTTGAGAAAAATGGAAAGAAATGGAGGAAGGGAAGCAATCATTCAAAATAGTGATGTCTCTATGGCAATATGTTAAAGACCTAAAGAATGCTCAGCAGGCAAAATCTGGGCGTGAGGGGGGGGGGGTAAGAGGAGGAGGCACAAAACCCACAAAGTGCATCTCCCAATAAACAGTGTAAAGAGGGAAAGGGGAGGTCTGCTGAAAAGAGGCTGAGCTAGAGACCCGGGAGCTGAGTCAGCTGCAGACAACAAGCTCTGAGCTCTTTAGCTGAGTAAATGAGAGGCTGCAGGAGGGTTTTCCCTGGGCCCTGGCATGATTGATTCCACTAATGATGGGGCTTTGTGACTTTTCACTAGCTAGTAATAGCTACCTGAATGGGTCGAGGAAGGAGCTTGCTGTGCGAATAAATGAGTAATGACCTGCAAAGCCCTCCCCCACCTTGGCTGGACTCAAGACAATGCAAGCTTTGCTCTCCCTTAGCTTAGGGCTGTTTTACACATCCGTGCCATCGGGATGAGTGAAAGAGCCATGTGTTTAAAGGCATCCTTTCCCCCTTGGGAATAAGCCTGCTTCGTGTGGTCCAAGAAGAGCACAGGCAGTCTATGACTGGCTCTTTTAAAGACGAGTAATAGCCATTATATTCACAGAAGGAATTTGGCGAACCAAAGGCCGAAAAGAGATCCTTACCGTACTTCTTTTGGCCCCATGTATCTGCGTTTCTTTTTATACATGTGAATCTTCTGTGTATCGGTCTAAATCGCAAAGTTAAAGCATCCAATGTACTCATTCATGAAAGATAATGACCCTGCTCACACCGTCTAAATGTCTTGCCAATTGTAAATTAGTGACAGACCCAGGTACCAAAAGTGCTAGGATTTTCCATGTTCCCTTCCCTTGGGAGAAAGGCTTATTAAGTATTTGTTAGCATTGGTTAAGTTTAAGAGATCATATATCATTGTCCTTTGGAAGACGTACTGGGTTTTGATGCTCACATTCTTTGGAACCAATAGTACCAATATTTTGGGCACTAACTGGAGAACAATGGAAGTGGATACAGTGTACTTTTACTATTGCAAAACAAATAGAAAGCAAAAACTAATATTACAAAGTTGGAACAATATTCATTTTTCATCAGTTAAGCAGAATTTTAAGACATGCACCTCTTTTTCTATATTTAGGGAGGCAGTTTATTGCTAAGAGTCTTGACTGAGGAATTATTTAGGGACTATTTGCCCTGCAAGGCATACACAGGTTTATATACTCAGATTACAAAGTTTCCTGCTCTTAAAAAAACTTACTTAAAGATGACTACTTTAATTGAAAGATGGATGATGGTATGTGTTTTCCTCAACCTTAGGTCCTCAACCAGACATTTGGGTATTTGAGAGTTCTGCACCATATCTTAGCTGCTTCTATCACTGCACTCCTCTGGACAGACAGCTCTGATGTCATTCTGGTTTTGTTTTTGGGAGCCATTTTCCCAGTGTAGGATTCTCAACACCAAGTGTTTGTACCACCAGTGGGATCACTTTGGCCTTGACCTTCCACATTCTCTCTAGTTCAGGCTCTGGTACTTTTCCAGCTTCTCATACTCTGTCTTCCTTATAGTGCTCTCACTTGGCACTACTGCATTTATTACCATTGCTATTATATGGTCCTTGTCACTACTGAAATGTCTATTGATTGAGCACTACCTGGCTGACCATCTGGATCTGAAAATCCCACAGGATCTGCATTACTTTCTGTGGAATCTTTCATCTGGAGATTTTAGCCTGTACACTGTGCCGATGATCCTGAACACAATGCCAAGCTCCTTGATTGTGCCCTTCAGTGTATTCTGTTCTTGCCTACATCTTACAACCTACCACACTATGTGCTGGACTGTCTCAGAGGTTTCTCTGCATAGTCTGCACCTAGGGCCCTGTCAAGTATGAAAGACCCCTGCTTCTATGGATTTGGTGCTTAATGTTTGTTCTTATGCTGCTATGGTCAGTGTCTCAGTGGTGTTTTTACAGTAGTTCAGCTTTTTCCAGCCACTGATAGGAGTTCCCAATGTCAGCCACTTCAGCATTCTGTTGATGGTACATCCCATGCAGGGTCTTATCTTGTCATGGCATTTCCTCTGCTTAATCCTCCTCCCATGTCTGCTGATGTCTCAGGTAGGCTTTCTGCAGAAAACATCTCTGAGTGCCACCTTAGTATGGATTTGTCCCCACCAGATGTGATGAGGTGAATGTTGTGTGTGTGTGTGTGTAAATGTGTGTGTGCATACATGCGCGCACACCAGAGGTGGGTTTCAGCAGTTTCTGACCAGTTCTGGAGAACCAGTAGCAGAAATTTTGAGTAGTTCAAAGAACCAGTAGTAAAAATTCTGACTGGCCCCACCCTCATCTATTCTTTGCCTCCCGAGTCCCAGCTGATTGGGAGAAAATGGGGATTTTGCAGTAACCTTCCTCTGGAGTGGGGTGGAAATGGAGATTTTGCAGTAACCTTCCCCTGCCACGCCCACCAAGTCACACCCACCAAGCCATGCCATGCCCGCCAAGCCACGCCCACAGAACCGGTAGTAAAAAAAACTGAAACCCACCACTGGCGTGCACACACGCGCACATACCCCTAACCCAAGTAGAGACTATGAAGAACAACCTCAGAGACAGTCTAACAAATAGTGACAGGATATAAGATACAGGCAGGAACAACATACATTAAATGGCACAACCAAATATATGTAGTGGATTTTCACCTTTGCAGTATGCTTTTTTCCCCTCGTTTCCTTTTGAAAATTTTGCATGTACCAGTACTATCAACAGATAACTGAAGTGGCTGATATTAGGAAATCCTATCAGTGGCTGGAAAAGCCTGGACTAAAAAATAGCACTTGAGGCACTTAGCAGCACAAGAACAAGCACTAAACACCAAATCCATAGAAGCAGGGATCTATTACACTAGAGAGAACCCGAGAGGCAGATTGTGCAAAGAGGCTTCAGAGACAGTCCAACACATAATGGCAGAGTGTAACATGCAGGCAGGAACAGAATACACTGAACGGCACAACCAAGTAGCTGGCCTTGTGTACAGGATCATCTGCACAGTGGTTGTGCCATCCAGCATATACTGAATGGCACAATAAAGTATAAATATAAATGGATTTTCACCTTTGCAGTATTCTTTTTTCTCTCTTTTTCCTTTTGAAAAAATAAATATAAAATAAATATAATTTTACAGTATCATCTAGTCTCATGGTAAATACCGTGTTTCCCCGAAAATAAGACCCTGTCTTATATTTTTTTTGAACCCTGAAATAAATGCTTGGCCTTATTTTTGGGGAGGTCTTATTATTTTCGGGCACGTGGAGGAAACCAGAGGAAATGGCGGGGATCGGCTGCGCATGCATTTAAATATTTTTGGGGAGGGTTTATTTTCAGGGGGGGGCTTATTTTAGTGCATGCGCTCAAAAGCCCAATTGGGCTTATTATCAGGGGATGTCTTATTTTAGGGGAAACAGGGTACTAACATTGTAAGGACTGGATCAGTGCTAAGGAAGAGTTGTAAACCCTTCTCAATGCATCAGCCGTAGCACGGGTCATGACTGTTTAGTGGCAACCAAATTTGGCTAATTAAATCAGGCTTCATTACGCCTTGCAAGGACCTGCCAAGAACAGCTGTTAGTTTTTGTGTTTTATGAATCAGAACTGTGGCTGAAGAAGAAAATGATTTGGCAAATTTAGTTATACTCAAATACACTGCTTTCACAGAATTACTCTGATCTGATTTAATAATTTCTCTTCTCAGTTTTCATGAGATTGATAAAACTGATTTATCATGGGATATATGTGTGATTAGATCTCAACACAGGTGGAAAAGCAACTTGCAGACTTTACATCTACCGAGTTCTTCAAGGTCCAGTTTCAGCTTATACATTTTAACATGCTGAAGGTTACTTTTCATAAGGTAGAACAGATTTTAAAAAATCAGAAAAAAGAAACTTCTAATGCTGAATTCCTATTTAGAGTATAAAATATGTAGGTCTGTATCACATATTGTGGATCTGATGTTTTCTGCCTGACAATATATAGTATATTAAATATTGATATGTACTAAGTCCTTCAGAACAAATTGTCTTATTACCAACTATTCATGACAACTCTATATAGGCAATATAAATTAAAATAAACATTTCCTGTTTAATCTCTGTCATATAGAAAGAACTAGAGAACAATACCAAAAATAAATTTATAATTTATAAATATATTGTAATCCAGATTAGGAATAGTCAAACAACCATATTGGTACTTCTGATTTTCAAATGCTTTCTTGACCAAGTATTGGTGTATCTTCCCTGTTAAGAACACTCAGATAGTTCTTGACTTACAACCATTTGTTTAGTGACTATTTAAAGTTACAACAGCACTGAAAAAATAATTTGTAACCAGTTTTCACACTTATGACCATTGCAGCATTCCCACAGTCACATTATCAAAATTCAGGCACTTGACAACTGCCATGTATATATGACAATTGCACTGTCTGAGGGTCAGACAGCTGTGTGATCACAGCTTGTAACCTTCCCAGCTGGCTTCCAACAAGCAGTCAATAGGAGAAGCCAGATTCATTTAATGACTGCACGATTCCTTAACAACTGCATGATTTACTTAACTACAGCAAAAGGTTGTAAAATGGGGCAAAACTCATTTAACTGCCTCACTTACAACAGAAATGTTGGGCTCAACTGTGGTCATAAATCAAGGACTATCTATATAGAGAATTACAACAGAAAAAGACATCATGGCAGATAGAGCTACTTGGGTAACAGCTGTCCAGTCAGCCATAAAAATCTCTTCTTACACCAATCCTACATGTCTTTTTTTCCCAGTAGAAAGTAGTAGTAATTAAGTTTGCTGATGTTACTCAAATTCAATTCAATATACCTTCCCAAATACCTGTAATGTTTATTTACCCAAGAGATTAGGAAAGGAACTGCAAAACCTGTTACATACAGGCTAGTAAACTGATGTTCATTATGTGGAATTTGAACTAATTGGCCTTATAACTAGATATCGATTCTAAACAGTGAGACTCATTCACCAACTTTAGAAGTATACAACAAACAAAGAATTAGTGTGCACAAGATGCATCCTAGGAATTTATGCATAAGTATGCTCAGTGCTATTAATATAAAAACCCTTAATTGATAAGGTTATTTCTAAGATAAATAATGGTCAAAGGTTCCACAGCTAAAACTGTACACCAAGGTTAGAATTGTCCCACCTTGCCTAATAACCTGTGGAGACTGTGAGAAAAACTAAGATTAAGCTATGAAATGGCAAATTATGAATAAAATCTATTTTTGCTCCCACTGTTTTAATTGAATAAAATTCTAGAGAAAAAGCAGGAGGAAGGATCAAAATTCCATGTGCTCATACATCTTTTCCACATTTCCTAAAGTAGTGGATAATTTAAGACTTTCCCAAGTATTAAAATTTTGTTATTTTTAGACAGTTTACCAAAAATGATCTCATGTAAAATAGTTTGGCAAATTAAAGGATTTACTGAATTTATACTGTGTACAAAAAAGATCTTTTCAACTTTTAGAATGTTCACTTTTAAATGTTAATCAAAATATAATTTTACTTTTCATATAATTACATTCAGCTTCATAATCAAATAGGAATTCAATGGAATGTTATAATGAGTTAAATTATTATACCTGCCTCTATGTATAATGGATTTCTGTAAACCAATGAAAATTATCTTGCATTCATCATTTAGTTTTTAATAAAAAGTACCAAGCTGCCTTTTTGGTTGTGTTTCTGCTGGGTTTTAGCTGGTTAGTTGTAGTGTTTTTTGTCAATGCGAATATATGATTCTTTGGATAAGATGGTATGTAATTTCTGGGAATAATAATAATCCCCCACTGAGGCACTAACTTGATGTGGTTGTGGAGCTTGCATCGGGGTGAAATCCACTTACCTTTGCTACTGGTTTGCCAATGGGAGCGCGTGCACGCACGCGCGCTTCGCTCATGCACGACACCTCTGTGCATGCACAGGACCTTCTGCGCATGTGCAGAGCATCAAAAATGGGACGTGATGACTTCTGGGTGGATGGCGGAGCCTCCCTCCGCCGGTGCTACAAGTTCGCCCGAGCCGGATAGAACCGGCTGCATTTCACCACTGGCTTGCATGCTCTAAGAAAGAAGAATGTTATGACAGCGGTTCAGCCACACTGGACAGGTTTCATCAGAGAAGCCAATCAAAGAGTATCTCTCTCCTATAAACAAGAAGGTGAGACTTACAGAAGCCTATATTGCCCACATCAACAACACTGCACTAGATGTTGGAGTTTTTAGTCATCTGGTGACAAGTGGACTTCATGACTCAGAACTGTTGGCTGAACAACCAGGGACAGCTACTGCAGGACTACTGGAAGAAAACTTGCTTATCAGCCACAAATATAGTAAGACTGAAAATAAAGAAATAATGATTTGCTATTACAAATCAAGTGCAATGAGAAGAGGATATCTGATTACCTGCTTACCAACCAGTGGTGGGTTTCTACTGGTTCACCCCGGTTCGGGCAAACCAGTAGTAGCAGTGGGAGTCTCCGGCCATCCGCCCGGATGTCATCACGGACGCTCTGAGCATGTGCAGAAGCGCACGAGCAAAGTGAGTGCATACATGCGTGCGCCCTCACAGTTCCAAACCCACTACTCTTACCAACCACTTTCAAATTGCTAAGTAGCTGATGTAATATAACACCATCTAGTTGAAAAGTTTTTTCCAATCCAAGTAGAAACTCTTCCCCCCAAAAAACAGCAAAGGACCAAAAGATCAGTTCCTAATGGACAAGATGATTTTGGAAAATTGTGAGAGAAGGAATACCAACTTGAATGGATTAATTACAAGAAGGCATTTGACTCCCGCCACATGACTGGATAATTAAAATGGTTAAAAATAACAGGAATCAGTAGAAACATCAGAAGCTTTGTGCAAAAAACAATGGCACAATGGAAAACAAATTTGCCAATCAATGATGACAAATTGGGAGAGGAATCTTTCAAGGAGACTCATTATCACCACTACTGTTTGCAGTTGCACTGATTCCTCTGTCAACAATACTGAACAAGTCAGGCTATGGCTTTCAAATATAACCATCTCCCAACCTATCCCCACCTCCTTTACATGAATAATCCGAATCTGTATGAAAAATATTATCTGAAAAGAAATCACTGCTCAACACTGTACAAATATACAGTGACTGTAATAGAGTTCGGGCTGCAATTGAGATATTGCAATGGAATTTGGACTGCAAAGGAACTATTAGCATGGAGTTTGAACTGGATAAATGCGCCACCCTTACCATCAACAGGCAACAAATTAATGAAAACTATTTCAAGATGCCATATGGAAATAACATTAAGAGTTCTGTGTGAAGATGATCACAACAAATACTTAGGTATCCTTCAAATTGACAACAAGCACGTTGAAATCAAGAAGAAAGTTAGTAGTGAATATTCAGAAAAGTGAAGAAGATCTTAAAGTCCAAACTCAGTGGCAGAAATACTATCAAGGTGATTAACACCTGGAAAATTCCAATCATTAGATATACAGCTGGAATAGTGAATTGGACTCAAGCTGAAATAGAAACCCTGGAAAAGAAAAATAATGACAATGAATCATGCCGTTTATCTATGCAGCAATGTTGACACACTCTATTTACTAAGGAGCATAGGTGGACATGGAACACCAGATCATTGAAGAACAAAAAAGGGCATTGTAAGAGTATCTGAGGAATAGTAATGTCCTGAAGCAAGTACACCATGAATAACCAAAGAGATTAAACTGGCCTGTAAGAAGACCAAATGAAAAACAGATAAGAGACAAGGTAAGACAAAGTATTAATACTTTGTAAAAAAAATTTAAAACCTAGTAGGCAAAGCAGATAACAACAAGATCTAGCAATGATTAAGAGCAGGAAAGCAGAAAAGAGACTAAGGGTTAATTCTAGCTTGCACAAGACAGAGCCTTAAGAACAAATTCATACAAAGTCAGAACTGAGAAGACAGCAAGAGACAGCAAACACCACCTCTGTAAAGAAGTGAAATACCTAGTTAACTGCTGCAAGAAGATAGCCCAGACTGACTAGCCCAGAATGACATAACAAAGGAGCAACAATGGTGCATTGAATTATCTGCAAGAAATACCACTTGCCTGCAAACAACAATTTTAGTAGGACCACAAAATAGACAAAGAAAATAAAAAAGCTAAAGTGCTCTAAGACTTTAGAATGCAAACAAACAGGCATCTGCCACACAGTACCTTAACAATTGTTGATAAAAACAACAAATGTTTGGATAGTGAATATTGTACTATCTGACAACAGCAGAAAAGAGAAAGAACTGGAGAAAAATAACACAATATAAAGACCTGCAAATAGAAGTAGAATGACAGTGGCAAAAGAAAACATAGTGCCAACTGTAATAGACAAACCAGGTGTAATTCCAGAAGAACTGGATCATTGGCAATGACAAAATCACCATCAGGCAATTGCAGTAGGCAGCTTTACTTGGTACAGCTTACATCCTGCAACTATACCTTTAACATTATTAAACAACATCTGCCTATCCCAGATCATTGGGAAGGAGTTGATAGCTGAACAAAAAACCCAAATCTAGTCTAAATATTAGGCTTAATTTGTGACCAACCATAATAAAAACGATTGTTCTTTGAGACATTTATTTAAAATTTTCTCTCTTTTTTGAGTTGAAGTTCATGTTACTTGTCCTTTAAAACTGGAGACAGATAACTGGTTACTCAAAAGTTTAATATTAAAAGAGGAACTTCGGTTCTAAGTTGCATTGCAATCTAAAAAAATAGTACAGACTTCTTGAACATTACTTTATTCTCCAATTTTAACATAATTGGAGAATGTTTGTATTTTTGGCAGAAAATATATCCAATGTAGCAACATTGGATAGTTTATGTACTTTATGATATGATTAAAGTATCATTATGTGTGAGTTAAATATTCTTGATCAATTCATGATCCATAGACATATATTTCTTGTGAGAAACTCTGATATATCAGGATTATCATATAGAAACCTGTTTATTAGTATTACATTCAATGATGTCTGCAGAGGACACAAAGGAAGGAAGCTTATGCAAGTAACATTGTATTAATGCAATGGAAGTTTTGGCCTTTTTGCATATATGCTGTGACATCACACACACATATAAAAGGACACTGAACTTGCATTTGTGATGATATGATACTTTTTTTGTCAGTTTAATGAAAACAGTAGATGACAGAATAACAGAGTTGAAAGGGCCCTTGGAAGTCCTTTAGTCCATCACGCTGCTCAAGAGACTGTATCATGTCAAACAAATGGCTGTCTAATCTCTTCTTAAAAACCTGTAGTGATGGAGCACCCACAACTTCTGAAGGCAAGTTGTTCCACTAATTAATTGTTCTCACTGTCAGGAAATAAGAGATGCCTCTGATTAAATTTTGTTTTAGAAAGATCATAGTTTTCTATTACATTTTTGACCATTTTCCCATTTAATCTAGTTAAACAGCTTTTGATCTTTATAAACTGGCATTCATATATTTCACTTCTCTTGGGACTATTTTTAGACTCTACATTGTTCTTCACAAAAAGATATATCCAATAAGGATGACGCATCTGTACCAGGGTTTTTTTCTCTATGCTATGATTTTAAATCCAAAATTTATGTGGACCACTGATGCATTCAGTGACGAAGAGTACACCAGATGTCCTGAAATATATCATACAATGATGAGATTTGTGGTATCATCCATCTTAAAGAGGCAAAGCTAGAAAGTGAGTACTAAAAAGTCCAAGACTTTATTTTAATAATCCCAAAGTATAAAGTTAACAAGAAAAGAAAGCTTCTAATTCTATGGAGTAAAATCTCTAATGCTATTAACATTTTAAGTTTCATGATTAAAATATAGTATTATATTTCAGATCCAGAAGGTGGTATGAGACTCATGTACGACTCCATGCCCATTTAATTCTTTCATGAAATGAAAACTACTTTCCTAGGTCTTGCTTATTTATTTATTTTATTCCTTTTTACTTTATTTAAGAAAATTTATATAGCTGGCCAACTTACTCTCAGTGACTCTGGGAGGCTTACAAAGATAAAAGCCCAATATAAGAGCAATTAAAAAAACAAATTTCACACAGACACACACAGACACAGACACAGACACACACACAGACACACACACACACACACACACACAGTGTCTATGGAGATGTTCAATCATTCAGGTCATAGTTATTCCAAAGGTGCGTTTTCAAGAGGCAGCTGGACTTTGTTTTTCTTTGAAAACGTTTTGCTTCTCATCCAAGAAGCTTCTTCAGCTCTGACTGGATGGTGGGGAATAGAAGGATTTATTTATTTATTCCCCGCTTTCCAGGCAGACTGAAGAAGCTTCTTGGATGAGAAGCAAAATGTTTTCAAAGAAAAAAGTCCAGTTGCCTCCTGAAAAAGCACCTTTGGGACAACCATGACCTGGATGACTGAGAATCTCCGTAGACATTTAGCTATTCACTTTGGGATGAACACCCTTTGGTGCAGGAGTATGAACGGATTTTCAGAAAAATTGCAGACTACAGGAAGCATTTGTGCTTTAGTTTTAGATGCAGACAACACAGACTCATCCCCAACAGTCTACCCCTGTCTTCAACAGTAAATGGATACAGGGCAGAAAATATCCTGCAGCCAAAAAGGCTCCACACACATTTGCACTACTCAGGTGAGCCTGAGGACACAGATAAACCTCCAAGTGGCCTCAACAACTCTCTAAAAAGAATACAAATAACCAGCTGTCTGCAAGGAATATAAATCCTTTCATTCCCCACCATCCAGTCAGAGCTAAAAAACTTCTTGGATGAGAAGCAAAATGTCTTCCAAGAAAAACAAGGAAGTCCAGTTGCCTCCTGAAAAAGCACCTTTGGGACACTCCCCCCCCCGAGTCATAACTACCAATCAAATAAGCCACCAGATGGATTTCAGCCCACTCTGGGGTCCCCAGCTCTTTGCCAAAAACTAAGCCTTGCATAAGAGTGTCAAAGTGGGGAGGAATCTTAGGAAAGAAGGTAACTATTTTTTTTTTTCATTTTAAAATATATGGTTTACTTGTTTTATTGAACTGGACTCAAAACTATTCAAACACAAAACAGAACTGCTTCTCTTAATGGGGTGTAAACTACTATATACAGTAGAAAAGAGGTGCAGAGGAATCATATTGATGATTCAAAGGAAAAAAAGATAAATACTCGTTTATTAAAGCATTTCACTCTGTTCAATGAAAAATGGCTTATCACAAGTCTGGACATGGAAAGATGCCTACTGCCAAACAGTTTCCAGGATGTGTGATCCCTGAGGCCTCAGCAATCATAAAAGGATCTTCCAAAGTGCAAAAAAACAAAACAAAACTGAATTGCGCGCGCGCACACACACACAAAGAAAAATAAGTAACATCTGGTCAGTGCAATGCTTCCTTTACAAATGATTTTGTAAACTCATATATTTACTTACATCGTTTATCAAGATGTTTAGAAAATGAACAGCATTCATCTTACAGTTGTTTTCTTCTTTCTTTTAATCACAATTATTTTTTGAAAGCTGATTAGCTATGGGAGTTATTCATTAGCTGCACTGCAAAAAATCTGAATTATAAACACTCTGGTGGTGCTCTTTTCTAATCAACACACCTTGAATACTGTAATTAATATCAACATGATCAAAACGTTACTTTAAAGGCAAGAACCATGTACCCCGAGTCTCCTTGAAAAAATAAATGACTGAACTCTTGAAATGACCTAAAATTGTCCCCAATGAACTATTCCTTCTCTTTCATTTGAAAGAAATTGTTCATACAATGATTAAATAAAATGGTCAAACTATTGTTCCTAAACTAAAAATGTCTCTTTTTAACCTATTTTTCCCCCAAAACCAACCAGCTTACAGGTAAATATAACAAGTATATAAGCAGGACTAAATACTTTTCAAAAATGATTTTTTAAAAAATGCTTCTGATATTGTGCCAGCAAAGCATCTCTCAAATATTTATTAAATAAGACATTTTTAAAGCTTCCACACTAGTCAGAACAACGTTATTGCTCTCTGGGTTACTCTTGTTGATTTTTTTTTCTATATAAATGTAACATATTTTTTTTTACTGATTTACTATTTCATTACAGAAAAATAGAGTTGGAAGGGGGACCTTGGGAGATAACTCCCCCTGCTTAAGCAGAAAACCCTATACCATTTCAGACAAATAATTGGCCAATCTCTTTAAAACTTCCAGTGTTGGAGCACCCACAAATTCTAGAGACAAGTTGTTCCACTAATTAATTGTTCTCACTGTTAGGAAGTTTCTCCTTAGTTCTGGGTTGGTTATTTCCTTGATTAGTTTCCATCCATTGCTTCTTGTCCTGTCTTCAGGGGCTTTGAAGAATAGGTTGACCCTGTCTTCTCTGTGGCAGCCCCTTAGATATTGGAACACTGCTATCATGCTAATACTTCTTTTCATTAAATTAGATATACCCAATTCCTGCAACTGTTCTTCATCTGCTTTAGCCTTCAAACCCCTAATCATCTTTATTTCTCTTCTCTACATTGAATTTCATTTTGTTAGATAGGGCCGAGTGTTTAAGCTGTCAAGATCCTTTTGTATCTTGTATTAACCTTTAATGATAGTTTTTTTTTCTGTTTTGTTACCTAATAAATATTGTAGCCTGTTCATAATCTTATGGAGATAGGGAGCATAAATTTGGGATGGGGGAGGTGAAGACTGACTCCTTGGTTTTAGAATCTTTACATCAACATCAAATAAAATATATTTTGTCAATATATTGACAATCAAAATAATTTTTTATTGAATAAAGTGACCTGTCTTGTATTGGGGAATGACCTTGGGAAACAGGAGGAAGACCACAATCTAGGCTACTGGTTTCCCTCCTGTGTTTCACGTCATTTCACATACCTACTCAACTGTTGAGAGATTAATTCAAATAAATAAGCATACATTAGTTTAACTGTGAGAACTCAAACACAGTCAACTTTTACCATCTTGGTGACTTCCATATATGCTAAGATTACAGGCTCCGAAATTCCCAGTTACTATGAAAACTAGACATTCTGGAAATTTTTATCCCAACATACTGAAGGTAAAGTTGCATCATTTATGGCCTCCCTTCTCCCAATGATATTGTGCATTGGAATAATAAATACAAATAATCCAAAGCAGCTAGAATAAGGATGCTCAGCAAGGAGCAAGCAAGCATTCTTGCTTAAGATGATGCTGCTGCAGAAAATGTTTTTTGCACTTCAGTCTTGAACTACAGTCCTGTTTTCTTTTGTTTTCTTATTGAAAACATCAAGAAGTTTTAAGACCTTTAAATAGCAATCACAAGAGAATTAAAGAATGATCAAAATGTTCAGATAATAGACTGAAGTATTTAATTAGCTCCTTAATTTCAAAGAAACAAAACAAAACACCTACAAAGTTTTTTTTTATTACAAAGAAGCCAACAAAAATGATTTGCTTTACCTACATGGGACCCTGGAAGTTACTTTTCTTACAAAAATAAGTGGCTTCATATCTGCACAGCACTTTGTGTTGTTTTCCAAGGGAACTTCTCCCCATATGTTTACCAGATACCCAGGGGACAAGCTCTAGAAAATACCATTAGTTTCCAAAGGAACTTGCCATTGCTAGTAAATTACATTCACTTTTTTTTAAAGATGCTCCATTCTGTGTTTCTAGTTTATTTAAAACAGGCACTGTGGTTTATCTTTTTAAGCCATTGTTACAAAAATCTGAAATTAAATGCAATATGACCATTACTGCCATCACTTTCTTTCCCTTTCCCTTTCGGTTGTATCACCCACAAAACAGGACAAGTCTGGATTTTTTTTTCCCCATGTAAAATGCCCAACTTGTAAAGTCTTCATCTTCTCAAACAGGCTATTTTAATTGCTTGGTTACTCACTAATGCCTAAATCAACCTCCTTTCCCCAAAATGTATTTGGACTTGGGAATAAAGTGTGAGTGTTCAAAATGCCATTTAGAATGTCTACGTGTTTTGCGACTTATTTGGAAAAAGATCTACCATTCACATTTCCCTAAACATTTCAAAACAGCTCCATATAGCATCATATAACACATCAGCAACTCTGGTCAAAAACTGAGGCTTGTCACAGATCTGCAAAGGGGAAAGATGACGACAAGGTTGCTGTTCCTGCATAAGAAATACTTTTTTTCTCCACAAAGATTAACCCCCCAAAACTATAAATGCCTCTTAAATTTCTCTCCTGTAGTTCCTACATAAGAAATACTCTTCATAAAGATTTGTCCTCCCCCCACCCCAACTGTTTAAGTGCCTCCTAAATTACTCTCTTGTGGTTCAACTCTGCTTTGACGTTTAACCTGTTTTACAAAACAGCACATAAACACCTAAAAGAAATTATAAAACCTTGATTGACAGTGAAGGCCCTCCTGGATTCTGTAGTTATGGACTGTTGGGACTTATTCTAGTTATTCTTGTTTGGATGTGAGATTAATCTCAGACAAGATCCTGCATGCTTGTGCCACGTGAGGAAAAGAAAAAAAAAGACATTCAGACATAGCTTCTCTCATTAGGTTTGCAAATTTTAAAGGTAGAAGGTTCCAGTTTAAATTCCCAGCATTTTCAGTTGAAAAGACCAAGCAGGTGATACTAAGAGGGCTTCTGCCTGAAACTCTAGGGCAGTGGTTCTCAACCTTCCTAATGCCGCGACCCATTAATACAGTTCCTCATGTTGTGGTGACCCCCAACCAGGGGTGGGTTCTAAATTTTTTTACTATTGGTTCTGTGGGCGTGGCTTATTTTGTGGGCGTGGCTTGGAGGTCATGTGATTGGGTGGGCGTGGCTAGCTGGTCATGTGACCAGGTGGCCATAGCTATGTGTATAGGGACTACTCAGAGGGCTGAAAAAAGTCATTTCTGACAGATCCTCACACTTTTGACTGGTCCTCACACTTATGACCATCCTTACATTTATGCCCGTGCACCATTCTTAACAACCATGTCACTCATTTCACAACTGCTTCTCTTCACCATGGTGATAAGATAGGGCAAAAAACGTAAAATGTGAGGACAGTCGTAAATTCAAGGACTGGTCAAAAGTGCGAGGACCAGTCAAAAATAACTTTTTCAGCCTCTGAGTAGTCCATGTGCACAAAAGGACTACCCAGAGGGCTGAAAAAAGTGATTTCTGACAGGTCCTCGCATTTTTGACCGGTCCTCACACTTATGACCATCCTCACATTTATGCCCATTGTGGCATTCTTAACAACTGTGTCAATCATTTCACCACCACTTCTCTTCACCACGGTGACAAGATAGGACGCAAAACGTGAAATGTGAGGACAGTCGTAAATTCGAGGACTGGTCAAAAGTGCAAGGACCGGTCAAAAATAACTTTTTCAGCCCTCTGAGTAGTCCATATGCACATAGGGACTATCCAGAGGGCTGAAAAAAAGTAATTTCTGACAGGTCCTCGCACTTTTGACCGGTCATCATTTATGCCATCATTTATCTTCTAGTCCAGAAATCACCAACCTTGGCAACTTTAAGCCTGGCAGACTTCAACTCCCAGAATTCCCCAGCCAGCTATGCTGGCTAGAGAATTCTGGGAGTTGAAGTCCACAAGTCTTAAAGCTGCCAAGTTTGAAGACCTCTGAGCTAGGGCTTTGGGGCCAGCCTTTTGGGGAGGGGGTCCCATTCGGAGAGACCCCCTGCCTCTCAGGAAGCATCAGGCCAGACAAAGAAAGTTGCCAAGGTTGGAGATCTCTGGACTAGAAACCTCCAAAGGTCCCTTCCAACTCTGTAATTCTGGTATTGACATGCAAGCACAGTTAAGCTACTTAAATCCTCCAGAGCAGGGGTCCCCAACTTTTTGGACCTCAGGGACCACCAAGTTCATAATTTTAAATTTTGCAGACCAGTGCACCACTTGCTGAAGCACCTGGACTCCCAGTGACGGGATAGGGTCCTTCAGGCATTCTCCCTCCCTCTTTCTCTCTCTCTCCCCCCTCTCTCATTCTCTCTTTCTCTCCCCCCTCTTTCTCCCCCTCTTCCCCACTCTCTCTCTCATTCTCTCCCCCCTCTTTCTCTCTCTCTCCCCCATTCTCTCTCTCTCATTTTCTCTCTCCCCCTTCTCTCTCTCCCCTACTCTCTCATTCTTTCTCTCCCCCCTTCTCTCTCTCCTCCACTCTCTCTCTCTCATTCTCTTTCTCTCCCTTCTCTCTCTCCCCCACTCTCTCATTCTTTCTCTCCCCCTTCTCTCTCTCCCCCACTCTTCCTCTCGCTCTCTCCCCCTTTCTCTCATTCTTTTTCTCTCTTCCCCCCCTTTCTCTTTCCCTCTCTCTCCCCCACTCTCCCCCACTTTCTCTCTCTCATTCTCTTGCAGGGGGCCGATCTGGTGTCTGCAATGGAGAGCAAAATCCAGCTTCTTCTCTCTGCTGTAAGTGCAGCATCAGGATTCCGCCTTGGTATATTTGCGGTGCAAGGCAGCCCTCGTTTCCTGCCGACTCGGAGCGGTAAATAGCGTCTGGTTCGGGGAGCAGCTGGATTTTGCTCTCCATTGCTCTCTCGGCCCCCTGCAAGCTCTCATCTCTCGAGAAGCCCAACCAAAGTTTCCCGCATCACTTCAGGGAGCGCTCCTCGAGAGACGAGAGCTTGCAGGGGGCTGAGAGAGCAATGGAGAGCAAAATCCGGCTGATCCCCAAACCGGACGCTGTTTACTGCTCCGAGTCCCAAGCGGCAAGAGAGGAGGGCTGCCTTGTGCTGCAAATATACCAAGGTGGAATCCTGATGCCGAACTTACAGCGGAGAGAAGAAGCCGGATTTTGCTCTCCATTGCAGACACCAGATCATATTGCACCACCTGCAAAAATGCAAAAATTTCCAAATGTAGCCCTGCCCTCTAACAGCCCTCCTGATGTTCAACTGTTGTCTCTCAAAGAGGATACTTACTTGGCCATCTTCATGCTTGAAAGGATTCTACAGTGTAACAGCAGATGTCTCCCACCTTGGCAGCTTTAAGACTTGTGGACTTCAACTCCCAGAATTCTCCACGATTCCCCAGAATGGGCTAGGCAGGAGTTGAAGTCCACAGGTTGTAAAAGAGCCACAATTGCCCAGCCCTGGGCTAGGGTAGGCTGACGCCGCGCGGGTGGGAGGCGGGGCAAGGCGAGGGGTGGGCGAGCCAGTAATTTAACAAACGGTTCGGTGTGCTGCGAGGCCAATAAATTGCAAAAAAAACATCGAACCGTTTGTTAAATTACTGGCTCGCCCACCCCTCGCCCCGCCCCACCCCCACTATTTATTGGCAAGGGCCGGGGCGAGCCAGCAATTTAACAAACCACCAAGAACCGGCAGAATCCCACCACTGGTTTGTTTCCCTCTAGCCATCAGCTGGGACTCCGGAGGCAGCAATAGATTGGGAGTGGGCGGGGTAAGCGAACGACGACCGGCGATCCAACAGAGGCAGAGGGTGAGGGTGAGGGAAGGCGTGGGGGGGGGGCGAGAGAGGGCTTTGGCGACCCCTGTGAAATGGCCGTTCGACCCCCAAAGGGGTCGCGACCCCCAGGTTGAGAACCGCTGCTCTAGGGAGTTTCTACCAGTCAAACCAGGAAGTATTAATCTAGGAGGTAAAATAATTGCATATAGCACAAAGCAGCTTTCTCTGGCCTTTGCATGAATATAATCATGCCCTTACTAATCCACAGTTATCGTGTTCCTTACTCCAATTCAGTATGAAAGCAAAGCAAAACCTTTCTGCTTCCAGATATAGGTTAGCTTATCCATCACTTACTTTTCTTACTTTGCTAGATGACTTCAAGGGACTGAAGCCATTTCACTCACCCGTACCACCCCCAAGACTTACAGCAGGCAAAATGTGCATTTTTCTGGCATCATGACATAAATATTCAGCCAACCAACCAACTTCTGGCACACTCTTAGCTAAAATCTCCTTGTGCTGTTCAACAGCATAGCTGTTGAATAAACAAAGTAAGAGCTGGCCACCAGATAAAAGAAGAATTTGTTCCCTTCAATGATTTTTCTGCTATGCAGCATGTAAGCTAGGAAGCAACCAGTTTTCAGTACATTTCTTGTTATTTTATTATTTGTAATGATTTTCCTGGATATTTATCAGAAGAATATATTGTTCCCAGGTGCTCTTTTACTGAGTATGATTCATGAACAAACCACAAAGCCCACAAAAATTAAAACTACAAATTAAGAGCAAGAAGACTTAGCAGAAATGACAGAGAAATATATATTCAAATAGTTTGCTGATAATATGAGTTTTTACAAGATTCCAAGATTTACTAAACTGCCAATAATATAGCATCATTTCATACCATATCTAGGGCAAACCTGGGATACTCACAAACTATACAATGAACCAAAAAATAAAGTTAAATATTGACTCTATTTGAGATCTTTATCAAGTAGAACTTTGCTGACAGTGAAAATTAAAACACCATTTATTTGGAATTGGCGGGCAATGTCTGCAGAATTCTTACCCTATAATATCCGAGAAAGCAATTTTGGGTATGTTATTATTTATTTACCTATTACAATCATTTATAGACATCTACTTTACAAGGACTCAAGATGATAAATTTTAGTTGTTGTCGTCATCGTCATTGTCATCATCATCAACAACAAGAACTATCTACCTTAATCTAACTACCTAGGAAGTCCTAATATGAGTGACCCAAAGCTTGACAAAACATGAATGTTCTCATGACTTTCTTGAAAGCCAGTTTGATGGAGGCAACCACTGAGATGTATCTTCAAGCCTGTTTCTCTCACTTTCTTTGGAACAGTATTCTTGTTCATTTTTTTAAAATGATTTATGTAACTGCCCATCTGGGTGACTCTGAGTGGTTAACAATTATTAACTATAGCAATCAAATTTCCCCAAAAACCACAGTGGTGTTAATTCAAAGTAATTCCACCAAGCTCCTTAAAAAAATCTGACCTTCTACAATCATACAACCAGGTTCAACTCACATCCTGACATAAGATGTGAAAGAATAAGCACATTTTTAAGGCTTCTTAGAATGCCAATGTGGCCAGGGTCATCTAAATCTCAGAAGAATGGTGGCAGGCA
Source organism: Pituophis catenifer annectens (assembly GCF_029215685.1). Taxonomy (NCBI): domain Eukaryota; kingdom Metazoa; phylum Chordata; class Lepidosauria; order Squamata; family Colubridae; genus Pituophis; species Pituophis catenifer. The sequence continues at coordinate 52,191,107 of NW_027256888.1, forward strand.
CTATGACCAGGAACTATGAATCCAAGAGAACCCCTAGATTCTCTGGGAGAATTATTTCATTCAGAAATAAAGATAGACATTGTAAATTCTAATTAACTAAAGAAGCATAGGAAACTTCCATTCTTCTCAGTTATTCAGGAATAGACAATACGAAAAGCAACATGTGCTAAATCCTTATTGGTTTACATGAATTCACAATGGCTCTTAGTATCTGAAATAGTAACTGAGTAGTGACTGAGACACCGTTTCCTGCAGACACACAGAAGAGTGATAATTGTAATATATAACAAACATCAGACCTGTCCTTCAGTAGGCAAAGATTTAATATCCTTCATGTATTCTCAAAATGCTATGGAAATGCAACTAGAACATTATTTTTCAAGGTCTGATGTCTGCTGCTCTGTTCAATAATTTTCAACAAATCTAATCAATGTAACAAACAGCACTGGAATTGCTAATTGAGCTGTGAATCTTTTCCCCTCTTAATTAAAAGTTTAAATAATGAGTCAAATTACAGCTCTGGTGAGAGTTCACTTTAGAGCAAGTAAGATAAAAAGCAAGCAAGGAAAAAATGTCTAACATTGTTATGTTATTGAAATTTCACATATAGAAATCCCAAAGATAATGACATTTTTCCTCAAGTCTGCTGCAACTATAAATACAGTCTTCTTAATGTTCTTAATTGTGGGATCTTGAATATATCCATGTTTAACAATATAAAACTATCAAATAGACTTTAAATGGGTAATGTAGCCAGCTCAATTCACACACATATAGTACATGCTGGGGGGGTGGGGGGCAAAGTTGCAATCAAAAGACAGAAAATAAACTATTTTCTCTAGGCCTAGATGGAAAAATTGGGCAGCCTCTTTGTTCTGGGGGCATCCTTAGTTATTGGGTAAGAACAAAAATCAAAGTGTCATTTGGATTATCACCCAGTATATCTGGATTATTTATTTATTTATTTATTTATTTATTTATTTATTTATTTATTTATTTATTTATTTGTTTATTTATTTATTTTGCGGCAAGATGGATATTTCAATCTCTTTCTTACCCACATTAAGTATTATAATTTTCAATTTATTTCTCACTTCAAAATTGTGGAAAATATGCCACCTACTTTGGAATAATGTTACAGATGCACAAAATCATGGTCAATAGATGCTTCAGGGGGGTACAAAATAAGCAGTTTACAGAGTTTTCGTGGCCATGGAGCTCAGGTTACTTATACTTTCCTATAAAATCTTCTAGGTGCCTCCTGAGTAGTGCTGGAACCACATCTAGGCATCCCCAACTAATTGATGCTATTAACTGAATGAAAGTGAACTTGTTGCTAAGTTCTATTTAACTCATCCCAGCCAATAGGAGCCCTCTTCCCAGTTTAGGAAAGGCCTTATTGAGTAATCCAATATATCCCTTTGCTAACAGTGCTAATGTTGCTAGGTAACAGACTATGCCATATGGCAAAGCAGTAGTCTCATTCTGATAGCCAGCAACTTTTAGCTGGCTTCCATTCCGTGGTATAAGAAGGTTCAGCGCCAAAAATGCCAAAATCCAGTATTCACCATTTAAGAAATACTATGTTCTATTCCTCAAACTATCTCATACTGATCTAATTCTTAACTAAGTTATCATGTTCTTCAAATATCACAGATGAAATTTTAAAGATGTTTTCTGTTTTCTTAACAATACTAACACCGAATTGGCTGAACTGACCTACATAACAAATAATAGCGATAAGAAGAACAAATACATTAAATAATTGTCACTGAGTATGGAAATCAGTATACTATTTTCATATTCAAGGCAAAGCAGACTAGATCAGAAGTTCAGTATTTACCACAATTATTAATTTTTTTATTAGATTGGATCATTATTTTTTTGCAGCAAATGGAATATATTTCTCATTAGCCTCCACAAGAGATTAAGATTTTATCCAACTTTATCAGTATTGACATTTTCATCATCTTAATATAGTGCAGAATTATTGCATCATATTTTTCCAGAAATAGTCCTACTCTTTATCAAAACTAAATTTGGGGAACTGTCAAAAGTTAGTAACAGACATGCATTTATCTATTTTTTGGGAAAGACTGAAAAAAAAGGAAGCAACTTGATTTCATCATACAGGTAGTCCTCAATTTACAACAGTCCATTTAGTGATCATTCAAAGTTACTGAAACACGTGACTTATGACTGTTTGTCACATTTACAACCTTTGCAGCATCCCCATGATCATGTGATCAAAATCCAGGGCTTAGCAACTGGTTCATATTTATGACTGTTGCTGTGTCCCAAGGTCATATGATCACTTTTGCGACCTTCTCACAAGCAAAGTCAATGAGGAAGCCAGATTCATTTAACAACTAGGTTATTATTAACTGCAGTGATTCATTTAATAACTGTGACAAGAAAGGTCACACAATTGGGCAAAACTCACTTAACAAATGTCTCACTTAACAACAGAAATTTTGGACTCAATTTTGGTCATAAGTCGAGGACTACCTATAATAGAAACTCTAAATGGAAATATCCACAATAGATATATGGTTGCCTTTAAAAACTTTTGTCTCCCAGTTTAATTGTGTTTTATCACATTTAAAAAAATTACGGTTAGTGCATAGAAAACTTAGTTTATTTTACCTACATGAAATATATGTGAAGCCTGTGCTATTTCTTTAATGCAAGGCATCCCCAAATTTTCCACAAATAGGTCTTTCTAGAAGCAAAGAAACCAATGTCGTTTTCAAATCCATTCTTTTATAGGTATGATTTTTTTTCCTTTCGTTTCTTACTCAGAAAGAAAAATTTTGTTGACATGTAGAGTGAAAAGTAGGGATGCAGTAGCTCAGTGGCTAAGATGCTGAGCTTGTTGATTGAAAGTTCAGCAGTTCAGTGGCTCGAATCCCTAGTGCCATGTAACAGGGAGAGTTCCCATTACTTGTCGCAGCTTCTGCCAACCTAGCAGTTCGAAAGCACGTAAAAAATGCAAGTAGAAAAATAGGGACCACTTTGGTGGGAAGGTAACAGTGTTCCGTGAGCCTTTAGTGTTTAGTCATGCCGGCCACATGACCATGGAGACGTCTTTGGACAGCGCTGGTTCTTCGGCTTTGACACAGAGATGAGCACTGCCGCCTAGAGTCAGGAACGATTAACACATATGTGCGAAAGGAACCTTTACCTTCAGAGTGAAAATGTACTAGCCAGTGTTTCTAAGGATTTAAACATAAAATAACTTATAACGAGCTTTACTTTAACTGATTTTCAGAATTCCATTTCAGTATCCTGTAGGCCTGGGTTAATCTTTTTTTGAAGAAATAAATTAAGCAGCTTGGTAATTTTACCATTTGGGTAATAGTTTTATCAGAGCCTTCCTTTTGATGGTATGTAATATTCCTTTTGTAAAATCCCTCTAAACACATTGTGACACATTTAAATAAGAATGTGAATAAGAATCATTTTGTTCTTATTCAACGTTTAGTGGAACTACATCTACATGGAAGGAAGGGAGCAATGGGGTATCCCAAGGTTCCATTTTAGGTTCAGTACTCTTCAACATCTTTATAAACGATTTAAATGAGGGAATAGAAGGGGAACTCATATGACACGAAACTGGCAGAAATAGCCAGATGGATCTTGAGCCTATCTACTGGGGTATTGGCTATCAAGATGGATCTTGATAGACTTGAACACTAGGCCCTATTTAACAAAATGAAATTCAATGTAGAGAAAAGTAAGGTTTTACACTTAGGCAAGAAAAAAATCAAATGTACAGATACAGATTAGGTGAAACCTGGCTCAAGAGCAGTAACTGTGAGAGGGATCTTGGCACTCTAGTGGACAATCTTTTAAATATGAGCCAGCAGTGTGTGGCAGCAGCCAAAAAAGCTAACACAATCCTAGGTTCAGTGATAGGCTGCTGCCGGTTCGCCCTGGTTCGGGCAAACCAGTAGCAGCAATGGTGGGAGGCTCCACCCACCTGGACGTCATCAAATACGCTCTGCGCAGAAGCGCGAGCAAAGTGGTAGCAAAGGTAAGTGAGACCCATCACTGCCTAGGTTGCATTAACAGAGGGATAGAATCAAGATCATGTAAAGTATTAGTACTGCTTTATAAAGCCTTAGTAAGACCACACTTAGAATACTGCATCCAGGTTTAAGCACCATATTATAAAAACAGATGTAGAGACTCTGGAAAGAGTACAGAAAAGAGCAACAAAGATGATTAAGGGGATAGAGGCTAAAACATATGAAGAATTTTTGCAAGAATCGGATTTATCTAATCTAGTGAAAAGAAGGACTAGAGGTGACATGACAGCAAGCAAATATTTGAGGGCCTGTCAGAAAGAAGGGGGAGGGGTCAACCTATTTTCCAAAGCACCAGAAGGCAAGATAAGAAACAGTGGATGGAAACTAATCAAGGAGAGAAGCAACCTAGAACTAAGGAAAAAAATTCTAACAGTGAAAACAATTAACCCTGTGGAACATCTTGCCCTCAGAAGTTGTGGGTGCTCCAACACTGGAGGCTTTAAGAAGAGATTGGACAGCCATTTGTCTGTAATGATATAGGATCTCCTGCTTGAACAGGGGGTTGGACTAGAAGACCTCCAAGGTCCCTTCCAACTCTGTTATTCTGTTATCTTAGAAAAAAAATGACAAACATTTAATAAAATGTGTATTGTCCCAGCCCACCTGGCAGCCTGCTCAACATCACCTTCAAAATTTCAGAATGTAGCCATAGCCACACTAGTCCCCCTGCCTAATATATACCCATGGCTTAGTTCATCACCTTCTACTCTCTTGATAGGCATCTGTTGGGAAAGGCTCTGGACTTTCCCAGAAAGTCCATCCATCCCTGAATCACTAGCAAGAAGAATGGCTGCCCTCCTGTTCTGTGTTGGGATCTTAGAAAAAATCTTTCTAGTTTTCATGATTACATAGATGGATTTGAAAATACTATGGAAATTAAAATTCAGTAATCTGAGGACAATCAAAAGCAAAACCAACAACATACTGCTATACTAATGTTCTGAAAGTGAGTTTTGAACACTGAGGAAACTCAGCTAAGAACCATTTTGAGAAAAATCAGAAAAAGGATGAAAGAGAAGGATTCAAATATTTGGGGTAATGGCTTCTCAGCGGCACAGTAGATGGCTGCAGCTTTATAGTCCTTTCCCAGAATGTAGCAAGCCATTTAAACCTAAATAATATTCCACTGTTTTTTTTACAACTGCACTTGCAGCAAGGCTTACAATATTCAGGTCAAAACGTCAGAAATAAATTGAAAGATACTAAAGCTGTGCATTGCATTTATAGATCTCTAACATTAAAATGTGTACATAAAGGAACTGTACAAAGAGAAGTACATCATTATTGGATTAGTTGACCAAAACCATTTATAAACACTAAATGTAAAACTATCACTCAATTCTGTTTGTAAACAAGATGTGCATTATAACTAAAATGTGTCTTTTTAACGTCAGCCATTGAATCACTTACATTCTAGTTGGAAAACATAAGAAGCAAAGTAGCAGTTTCCAATACATTGAAGTTTAATCAATCTATCTACTCCCTTTGTCACCTATCAGATTGCACCACAGAAGCTATTTCTTTCAGTAGCAGAGACCGCTACAAGGCTCTGAATTAGATCCTTTCTAATAACATTAACTATCCATACCGACTATAGTTTTCTCAGCTAGAGAGCTGAGGAGAAGGGAAGTCTGCCTCTTTGATTTGTTTATTTTGATATATCAGAGGTGTCCATGGGGGGTCAAGAGTGGGCAAATGATGAAAGCACTATCAGGCTGCCACAAAGCAATTTCCGTTCCTTTTGTAGGTGCGTCAGGATGTTGCATGCACATAGGCAAAGAATAGAGTTTGCCTTGCAACAGCATGAAGCTGCTTTCGTGATTTTAACAAAAGGTCTCGGATCCTGCAGATGCCGCTGAATATACTAATAGACTTTTTCAATTAATGTTATTCATGTTGATTTTAAACATTCTTCATAGATTTTTTTAAAAAATCTTCATAGCATGCTCATCCTTTTTTTAAAAAAAAAAGTACAGTGGGAAAAACTAATACTGCTTAAAATCCACACACACAGTAGCAACGTTTAAGAGATAAAGAATAAACATTAAAACACAAAGACCTATGAAACAAGCTTTCAATGTATGTCAAACGCTGGAAAAGAGACTTTGGTGTATCTCACAAGGACAGAAAACTTCAGGAAGCTAAACTTGTTCTCATCATAAATCAGATTACTCATTAACTAAATTTCATCTGTTGTTTTCTAAGCATAACCAGTACATGATGTTCAGTTATTACCATGCTTAGTCCAAGTTATTTCTATAATAGTTCCTTAATTTACATCATTTTCTATCACTCTTTAGTTAGGTTGATTAAATGAAATAAAATCAAGTACTTTGATATTAATATCATAGAGCACAGAGATCCACGTTCCTTGCTCCCTATTGAGCCTAACTTTTTGAGGATCTTGGTCATTCTTATGAAGAAAAATATTAAGAAAACATTTATGGGATGAAAAATTTCTTTGCATGCACACTTTCTTCCCTGCAAAACTGATAATATCTTTTAATAAAGTGCCCTTTGTAAAAGACACGTCATGAGAGAGAGTACAAGGAATAAGTTTTCATTAAAATGATAATGGAAGTGAAAAGTTTTAACACCTTATTCTTTATCTACTGGGCATAGCTTGGGTCTGATTCCTTTAACAGCAACTTCCAAGAAACTAGTTATTTGACGCTGAACTGAACTTTGAAACATGAAACAAAGCTTGATTGTGCATTGGGAAAAATGACATAAGAAATTAAGGGAGTAGTTAGTTTTCGCTGAGTGATTGCCAGTGTAATACTACAATGATTTGACGTTATATATATGACTATATTTATTTACTACCTTGACAAAAAAAATTCTGAGAACTTGAACTCTGCACACTCAGTGCTACTACACTGTATGGCCTAGGGTGCTTCCCAACTTGATGCCATCCAAATGTGCTGGAATTAAACGCAGTATGAGTCTGAGAGGTCAACTTCATCATTTATTAAAGAAACTCACAGTTATTTTATTTTAGCTCAACGAATTTAACATGGTTTTTGTGATAGTAAAAAGAACAACCAAGAAAGGATTGTTACGTAAGCACCTAGAGAAAAATCTGACCAATGTTTCTTTCATAATGATTCTACTTAGAGTTAAGGAAAGCATAACAATTAATCTTATGGATATTATTCCTAAACAGGCAATGGGGAGTTCTGATGTCTAAAATCAAAACAGTAGATTCTTGCAAGACATGTCACTTGTCCCTGGTAGAACTGAAAAAGATTCGGAAAAGGGAAAGTCAATTGTAAGAGCCGGAGAACTTTGAGCAAAATCGAGTGGTTCTATGATTAATCATCCTAATGCTGAAAGGATTTCACACAGAAGACCAATCCAGTTCCCTATCATCCCAGACATCAAGAAATATTATGATGGATTTGATACAAGAAGTCCAGATTCTGCTTGAATGTTAAGAGAAAAAACACATTTTAAACAGCAAACAGTTTAACGCTATAACTACTTAATTGGAGAGCTGGCATATACACCTTTGTAAGATGTGTTTAAGCAGAGACTAAAAAAAATAACAGCATACAACACGGAAAACATGTTTGGAATCTGAATTCAAATGTGGCGTACCCAACCAGTTTGTCCACTTATCCTTCTTCCCAGGCTTCTTCTAGCGTTAATGGCCATGACTAACAGTCTTGACTTTTTCCCCATTGACTCCCATTCTAAAGCACTTCTATCTAGAACACGTATAGATTAACAAGCATGTGCATAGAACATGTGACTAATCCCAATCCATCTGCATTTATATTTGACTGATCTGGGCAGATGAACAAGAAGAGCAAGAAGAAAATTCTTCTGTTTCAGTTGTACAGCTGGCTTTGCATGAAGAAAAATTTTCCAATCCAAAGATGCAACACTACCATTAAGTATTTACTGTATGGGCTTGTACATTTGCAGACCTATTGAACTCGCCAATAAGACATTGAAACTATCTAATGGAAGAAGACAAAAAGTTAGAAATGGGAGAAAGAGAGTAAGATAGGTTAATTTTACTACATATATTATTATAGTTTATTTGTTGACAAAGAGAACAACTAGGACACAAATATACTCTGAAGAAATAGACCATTTGAAATTCAGCTTTTCCTGACATTCCTGAAATAGCTGTGCTTACATCTGTTCAGCAGAATATTTCATTTGTTGTTCTCAATCCAGTCTGTACTTTTCATGCACTCGCTGATACAAAATAAATCCTGCAGACTGTATAAATTAAAGCTCTGACTATAGTTCACGAAAACAAAATGATAGCTAGTACAAACATTAGCACCAGGGAGCAGCAGTATTTTTAGGGAGGCGTGTATATTTAAGGATTATACCATTTAGTGAAATTTGGAAAATGCCAAACGATGCTTTTTAGACTATTCAGTAGCAGCTTAACAAAAATCTCATCTGGCAATGTTGATAGATTCTTTGTGCCTGCCACAGATTTCAGATATAGAGTGCACTTTGCCGTAATAATTGCTCTGGCTGTCCATTCCACCCATCAGATGATAGAAAACTATCAATCAGGCTAAATGCAATGTGAGAGAAGTCTCTTTAGCCAATTAACTGGTAATGAGAACATTAGCCACATATCTTCTCCAGAGGGCACCTTAGCAATTCTAGGAGAGCCTACAAGGATGACAGTTCTATCTTTATGAGTAATAGTGATCATATGATACCACAAGAATTCTATGCAGTTATATAAAAATCTAAGTCAAATGATCCATTTCATACTCTTAAATATTTTAAAAGCTATGGATGATCTTATAATTGCCTCATCTTATTTCTCTATCTACAGATTAGCATTCTTGCACCATTCTTGCACAAACAGTATTCAAAGCACTTCAACATTTTTCCAGATGCAAATTGTTGTAAAATAGCAAATAATTTCTTCTTCTGAGGTCAATACTATATTTTTTCCTTTTTTCCCCTACAAAAAAAAAATCACTATAAATTTCATCTGGAACAGGAACATTTAACTCCATTACTAGTTAAATGCAACCAGTGGAAATTCCTTCTTATGCAAAGCCCCTTCCAGAAATACATTTAGGTTGGATAAAACATGGATGTGTAAGCAATGAAATGGTAATGTGAAAGAACCATTAAAAAAATAATTCAAAAAAAAGCCAATTGTTACTTCAGCCTGGTGCCATATTTAAATTCTATTTCTCAATTCATCTGTTGGAGTTCATGCCATTTGTGCAAAAGGAAACAATGTCTTTTTTGCTAGTGAAAATCGGTGAAGTGACAAACCGAATACTCTCTTCGATCTATTGGTTAGGTTTCACCATCTTACAAGATCAATCATTTGAAATCAAAGTTAAATTTAAATTAATCATCTAATGGGAAATAGCAGTATTAGTTTCCTATAGTTTTGGTTTATTTCAGAAGAACCAGATTCTTGAAGTTTAGACAGGAGATGAGTTGTAATAATAGAGACCAATTTGAACAATTTCAGGAATGAACAAACTGGAATAAGCACACATGTGAGAATGTATAAGATACAGAGATATCCTTCCTAAAGTTGATTTTTGTAGCTATTAGACTGCAACAAAATCAATGAGCAGAAGCAGGTGGTTTTTTAATTTATGGATATGCTTGGTTTTTGAATGATGCACCACCTCAATAAGGATAAAAAATAAATTATATTTACTATCATTTATTTTCTTAATTTAATTATTAATGAAGTTTAATGTCAACATATACAGTATTATCTGACATACTGACGTGCTAATAATTTGGGAACTTTCTTGGGGCCTCACTCAATGGTTTATGGGCTACATACAGATCAGTGGTGGGATTGAAAATTTTTTACTACTGGTTCTGTGGGCGTGGCTTGGTGAGCGTGGCATGGCTTGGTGGGCATGGCAGGGGAAGGATACTGTAAAATATCCATTCCCTCCCCACTTCAAGGGAAGGTTACTGCAAAATCCCCATTTCCTCCTGATCAGCTGGGACTCAGGAGGCAGAGAATAGATGGGAGTCAGAGATGGTATTTACCGGTTCTCCGCTACTCAAAATTTCCGCTATCGGTTCTCCAGAACTGGTCAGAACCTGCTGAATACCACCTCTGTTACAGATCTTGTTCTCAGACCTGGCCTATAGCTGAAGATTCTCTTCACACAGACACTCTGCACGTTTTAAGGCTCAACTCCAACACTGGCTAAACTCACAGATTCTGCAATTAAACCTAATGAACTTTGATTGAAGAATAAGCAGACTGGCCCGTGAATGATTTTTTCCCCCATTGAGGTCAAAAAGTCTCTTCTCTCAGATAGACATAGTAAATGTCCTGGATATGTGTTTTCATCTCTGAAAAGCAACTAATTTATGAATGTGGTCAGACCTTTTGTCAACTTGTGTCTGAACAGAGCTGTTTCTTTTTCCAAAATTACAATGGTAGATGTATACATTTGGTTGCTAGCATAGCTAACAAAATCCAGCTCTAATATTGTAGTGAGAAGTCTCATGCAGATCTAATGTTTTCCAGTAACATTTAAATATTTGTAAATGGTCAAGTCAGACTCCAATGCTAAAATGATTCTTACATATGTCGGTCCCAGAAGATCTTATAAATCAGGCAGTTTGGATAGAACTCCACTTATAGGAAGATGGATATGCAGTCACACATATCATTCTCAACAAATGATCATGGTAAGCAAGCAGCTCTGATCATACAAAATCGTGAAAAGAAATATTAAGCTCCATGAATGTTCATTATTGAATATAATCAGAGACATCTATTCATCAGTTTCAGCTGAAGCACAAATAGTTTATGCAGTAATACTTACTTGCAAGTCCAGAACACTTCAGTGATTTACCATGGCCAAAAATATGTCTAGATCTAAACCTCACAGAAAGAGTGTGCAAATATCTGAAACGAACTGTTATAAAACTGCCCAATTGTTACCTAAATTAATATTTAAAGCAATTTACCCTGTAGAAATGGACCAACATTTCCAAATAGTGAGAAAAGAGACAGAGTGAGATTGTGATCACACAAAAATAATTGGCTAATGAACCTGGCTTAAGTGAACAGAGCAGATATATAGCTATCATATACGGAATGATATTAATCCAGGGACAGAGGCAATTATTGCAAACAACCCAGTTGTGGGGGCAATAAGCTGACTTTGTATAAATATACAAAAGAATGAAGGCTATTGCTTAGCGCATTGTAAGCCGCCCTGAGTCTCTGGAGAAGGGCGGCATATAAATCAAATTTAAGAAAAAAAAAAAAAAACAGCTGAGGGCTCAGCTTCCTTCTATCATACTTCCTCTTCAATGTCGGACCGAGCCCCCACTATGCTAAAGGGCAATAGGGCAATAAACAAGCAAACAATGGCTGCCATCCTCAAGACTAATTTGAGTTTTGCTTTGTTTGAGTTATTCTACATCCAAGCTATGCTGGAAAAATGACAAGGCTATGACAAGAGCAAAAGGAGATTGTTTGGAAGCCCTCTTTTGAACAATGTGATTTCACTGTATTATAATTTTGCAATCTTAACTGAATTATATAAAGTCCTTTTTAAAAAAATAGGACAGGGTCTGAGTGATGTGGCTGAGAAAGAGTGAATGAAGCAGAAGGGATTAACAAGTGGGCTGATAATGAGAAGTGGCAGGGAATCAATAAGTCCAGTTCCAAGGGTGAAGTGATCTGATAAAATGCACCTTAATGTGAATACTAACCATTCGTAGATATGGACTCAATAAAATAGGAATGAAGGAATGCACTAATCAGATGATTAAAATCTATTTTTCTAACTGTTGCTTAAAAATATTATTCCATTTCTCCATTTCACCTCTCATTCAGCCCGGTTATATTTGAAACATGCAATGAATTTCAGATGGAATGTCTTCAAAAGTCCTTAGATACCATGGTGACAGGCACATTATAAATACCATGAAATAGAGAAAAGGAGATGAGATAGAGTTAAGCACACAGTGGATTCCACATAAAGATATTAAAATAAAGCTAAAAACAATTATAGGAGTGCTTTGCAATATAGCAAAGCTTTAAGCAAAACAAACAAACAAACAAAAAACCCTAACTGCCAGAGGAGCAATGCATCCAGTTGCAAATAATCTCATTTTAACAACTCAGGGATGGCTTCATCAGTCATTCTGTGAACCATTTCTATAGGGAAACTTCTGTAGCTCTACAAAGAGAAGCATCATAGACCAAAAATTCTAATGCAAAGGTTTTTTCATTGTGGGGAAAATATAAAATAATTCTTGCAGAAACATTGAAACATTAATCATTGAATAAATTAACTTTATAAACTTTTAAAATGTTAACATGTTAAAAAAAAAACCTGAATCCCTCACCTGACTCTTTAGCAGCAAAATCTTGTAGCTATTCATTCTACTAAATCCAATGGATCTTACTCTTAGATATGTGAGTGCAGGAATAAAGCCTAAAAATACTAAATACCATATTTTAAAGCAAAATAAAAGGTTGATTATCCAAGTTGTTTAATAGCTGCAGGATGTTGGACAACATCTCCAGACAAAAATTATATTTGGTATTTCCTGACTCATGTACAGCTGTAGACCTGGTTATGACAGTCTTCAGGATTTATTTTATTTTTTTAATGGGAAGAGCTATGCAAGTCTTTTACATAAAATAAGTCTGAATATCAGGCTGCTAACAGTTAATGGAAAGAGGCCTGATATAACAACAGTCTACCTTAGATCTGGGATGGGCATATATGTTTTTTGGGAGAGAAGAATTGATGACTCCTGGAATCCCCAAATTATGCTTCCAAACCTTTTTGGGAAATTACTGAATGATAGAATGACCTTGGGACATAGCAACAGTCATAAGTATGAACCAGTTCTCAAGCAACTGAATTTTGATCACATGATCATGGGGAGGCTTCAAAGGTCATAAGCGAAAAATTGTCATAAATCACTTTTTTCAATGTTGTAACTTTGAAAGGTCACTAAATGAACTGTTGTAAGTCGAGGGCTACCTGCATTTGGTCAATGGAATTATATCTTGTTAGCATTACAAATAACTAAATCAAATGGACAAAAAAAGCAAAGGACTTTCATTATCATCAGGTCATTGTCATGCCCCTGCAGTCCTTGGTTGCTAAAAACAAAACAAAGAAGTGCGCTATTTGGCAAAAATGTTGCTTGCCATGCCCTGAAAGAATAGTTTTCTACTTTAAGAGTCCATTTCTTGACCTGCAAATCTTCAATAGTGGAAGGGAGTTGATGGGGAAAATGGACTAGTAGCTCCTCAGCTATTTGGGGACACCAGCTGGTCATTAAATATAAGGTGTAACATTAGAATCTAATGCACAATGCAATAATAGAAGCCTGGGACATTAACAGTAGGCATTCTCAGCAGCTATCTATTCAGCAAGCTCAGTCAACAATGAAAGGGCAAGGCTTGCTGGTGGACATGTCAGGAATCAAGGGTGAATAAAACATGGAAAAAATAACCTATCTGCCATTTTGATGAAACAATTTTGTAGCAAATAAAATTGTGCCGTATGATAACTAGAAGATCAGGAAGCAATATTTACTCTTCAAGCAGAGGCTAGATGATTATCTGTCATGGATGTTTAAATTGTATTCCTGACTGAGCACGCAGTTGGGCCTAATCATCTATGTAAGTCTCTCCAACTCTATGACTGTACACGGAAATAAAACAACCTTCTGCATCCTTTGAGAAACTACATGCTGATCCTCCTCTAATTTCTGCTTATTCCAAATCTCAATCTTATGGATTCTTAAAAGATGGAGACAACAGAATAACAAATACAGTGGAGATTTCTTCCTGTTCCGTCTATCCTATTTATCTCCTGAAATAGAACTTTTTTGCTTTGTCTCTTTATAAAATCAGGGCCACAAAAACTTTTAATACGTAATTAACATTAATTCCATTATATATTTTCTTTTTTTGAAATCTGCAAACTGACCAAAAAGAAAAAGAAAGAAAGAAACAGCACAAATTTAAAGTTTTCAAAAAATAGAAATTGTGCTAAATGAAATTTGACACATATGCCTGCCATTAATTGAATAGGTTTCTGGCAAAAACTTTTATATAATCTTTTTAGCTATATCCTCCAAAATATCAACAAAGTTGTAGAAATCATAGTTTCTTCTTTAACAATCAGGCAATTCATCTCTTTTTTTTTTAACACCAAGACTTCATTTTTTCTATTGTACAGAAAATCACAAAGAATTTCCACTAAGAAATGAAGCGTTGGAGAGCAAAGAATATAGATTGGGTTTTGCTTTTGAAAGAATACATTTTTGCATTCCTTTTCTTCAGCTTCCATTATGTGTTCAAAAGTATTAATAAGTATGAATAGTTTTGGAACCATAAACTGAAACATTAAGATGTGAGATAGTTAAATGGATTTAAACATGTGAATAGACAGACGGGATTTCACAATTCACTGCTGATATATCACAGAAAAGGTGGAATGACTGTCAGAAATGAATGTAACTTCACTTTATATTGCCAGCATGGAAACAGTCAAGGGAGGAAAAGAATAATAAGGTGCTAGATTGGAAGTTAAAAGGACTTGACTTAAAGGCTTTCACTGGCTTACGTTTGCTCCATATTTCTACTCAGTTTATAGAAATATGAAGATCTCTTAGCATACTGTATATAAAGTTTGTGTCACCCTCCATAGAACTGATAAAGCACACAGGAGCAGATTTTTTTTCTGAATATTACTAGCACAGATAATAAAGTCATACTTTTTCCACATTAGTTATTGGAATGAAAAGGTTACCACTAAACCCTGCTTCTAATTGTGACCAGCTTGCTTTAAAGCATCTGGCAGTAAGTTATCTCTTTCCTACATATTGAATAACGAACATTTTGTACTAGTTCTTGTTCTATCTGTAAATCTGTGCTCTCACTGTCCTGCACAAAGGATAGTTCTAGTCAAAGGCACTGAAAATCCATAGAATTTACTTGACCTACATCCATCGGAGACGACTTGGGAGGTGGAGGAAGAAGTCTGTATAGCCGCTGCCAATTACTCTGCCTCAGAATGCCTGGAATACACGAAAACCATGTCCCTAAGCCAAGTCCATAACAACAACAATAACAACTGCTGCAAAAGCAAAGCCAGAAAAAAAAATCCTACATCATTTCACTAATTAGAACTTGGAATACTGAAAATGAGGGGGAAATAATCTATTCTCTTTTCTGTGTACGTAAATAGGTACTCCAATACCTTCTTCATACAGAAAAAAAGGCATTTATTCCCCAAGAACCCATGGCTATTAGGAATTACAGCTCACATTTTTCCCTTCTGCCTAACCAATTCCCTTTGGAAATGATGGGAGGGGAGAGCGAATGAAATAGACAGCTCCTCTTTCTTCAGCTTTTAACAGCTTTGGGAGGTCAGGATGCGATTGGTTCAGCTTTGTGTGCGATACGGAGCTGTTCACTTAGCAACAGCAAGCAGAAGAAGCAGACAGCCACACCACCTGGCTCAGTGAGTGCTTAAAAGATTTGCTCTCTTACTGCACAGAAACAGCTCCCTCTAAGAAATGCTTAACTCATCTCCTGGGGTATCGGTGAAGAATGTGGCGATCACCACCTTCCATTACCACAGCCAGAGAAATTCCACATTTTTAGTAGAAATACTTAATCAAGGCCTAATGATCAAAGAAAGTAAATTGGCAGGGCACATTTTTAACACGAGTTGCAAAACATGAGATTTTACCATGAAAAGAGAAGGGGAAGAAAAAAAGCATATTAGATAGATTATGATAAAATGGTCGCTAAGTTTTCCTTTACAGATTATTTCATGTGCTTTTTCCAAAGCACCTTTTCTCCAAACAAAAATATGGGAATTCCACAGATTTTAATCCTTTTCATTATGATTACCATAATCATCTTGCAATTTGTAGCATCTCTCATTACATATGTACAGAATAAACTCTTGGGTTCTATCAGAAAAAGATAAAGTCCAAAATACAAGAGGCACAGACAGCTCTTAATGAACGGGTTCCAAATTTCTAAACAATACTGTCATCCCTATCTGAGCCACTACACTAACTAGACCAGCTTCTAACTAATTACCTGACTGTAAGATTTCAAAAAAGGGAATCTGGCTTTTATTTACAAGTTCTTTCTATGAACTTGTATACTAGAGCAAATTAAAATATGATTTTTACCAGCTATTTTAGTTAAAGAAGTCTTACTTTTTCCAGATTATTATTCTAATGTCTGTAAAGACATTATAGAAATACCAAGTGGTGGGTTGCTCCTGGTTCTGTCCAGTTCTATAGAACCAGTAGTAAAACCGGCAGGAGGCTCCGCCCACCTGCAATGACATCATCATGGGTCATCTGCACATGCGCAGAAGTGCGCACGCTCCCACTGCGAACCGGTAGTAAAGGTAAGTAGAACCCACCCCTGGAAATACCACATATTTAAAATCATTTTTAAAGAAAATGTTATTTGTAAAGAGTAACTATCAAGAGACGAAACAATAGACATGATGTCAGAGATTTGTGATCAATGCATCTTGAGGATGCTAGGTTACAGAAGTTGGCATATATGGACAGGAAATGTCTTCAAAGAGCAATGAAATAATCATAACTAAACACAAAGAAGTGTAGTGAACATGCTGATAAAGACTCATCCACACCACATTTATATTAATTCCTGATAGGTGATTGAATTATGATTTCTTTCTTTGTTGCAATATGGCTATAGCATGAGTAAGTAACCAATGGCATTTCAAATGCTGAACTACACTTTCCAGCATCCCTTATCATTGATCATGCTTCCTAATGTTATCATAAGTGTCCTTACAGCAATCTTCCTCCTTTCAGAAATGTTAGGCTACACCCCTATAATCTCTGATCAATGGTCCTATGTATATGAAGGGTATTTAGTTAGAGGGATAAAGCTTTAGGCTGTCCCACAGGAAGAAGAAATAGGGTTTCTTGGGAATATTTTTCATATTTAAATTTATTTCTTATTATGACCAAATTATTAAGATGTGTGAAAAGAAATGAAATAAAAAATCATCGAGGATAATCAACTGGTATTTAAAATAAGTACATTTTAAAAACTGATTTCACTTTTACTTTTAAAAAGTAATCTTAATAACAATAAACTAAATCTAATTGAAGTATATTGCATTCTAGCATTACAACAGCATTATCAAATGTAATATTTTGAATACACATTTTTTCTGAAATGAAGTCTAATAACGCAACAATGCTTATTACAGATCTTACTTACTACGGATATTACTGAACAGTTTACCTACAGGTTAGGCAATATCTTCAAGTATGTACTTGCTATATTTTCATGTGAACATAGAAAAGCAAGTAAAAATTCATTTCTCAGTTCCCCAATCCCCACTCCAAGTGTACATACTATAATTATGTGTAGCAAAATGCAAAAGAGCTGTATTAGTGATTTGGGATTATGCTTGTTATTATGAAAGTTTTAGATACAGTATACGCTTTGCAAAGTAAACTCTTCCAATTGTTATAGCAACTAAGTATAACACTCTTTTATTCAGAAATCCTGGATTATTTTCAAAATGGAAATGTGAGGTAAGATGGTATTCCTCTGTATATATTCTACATGATAAGTTCCAGTGCACTTAAAATGAGTTACTTCTGCATAAACTCTATATTACATTGATTACAATTGTTGTCTTCTGGAATTGAGCCATTTGATTTAGGCCAATTATTGTGTCAAAAGAACTGTAATTTTTCAATCTGTTTTCCTATGGGTGTCTTGCGTTGACAGAAATCAATATAATAAAAGTACGTCAATAGTATCAACAAAGCATAGCAATCTATCAACAAAGAAGTATAAAAAAGTCATCAAAATCAATTAAATATGGAGTATAACCAGGTCACCCGTTAAAAGGCTAGGTGACTAATAAGCGCTTAACTTTTTATCTAAAGCAGGAGTCTCCAAACTTGGCACTTTAAGACTTGTGGACTTCAACTCCCAGAATTCCAGAGCTGGCTGGGAAATTCTGGGAGTTGAAGTCCACAAGTCTTAAAGTTGCCAAGTTTGGAGACCTCTGATCTAAAGAACTGATGCTGTTCCTTAGTTGGGGTGGGAGAGAAAAGGTATCCATACACCCCTTCTTGAAAACCTCTTTGTTTCTAATTGCCTAAATTTTGAGAGCAGGGACTCCAGAGGAGGTTCCTACAAAACATACAAAGGCACTGCAAAAAGTGATTGATGACCAATTCTTACGACTACTGTAGCTTCCCCATAGTCCTGTGATCACGGTTCAGGCACTTGGCAACTGGTATGTATTTAATAAGGATTTCAGCAAATCAGACACAATTCATTTAATGATTGCATCACTTAGCAACAGAAATGTTGGTCCCAATTTTGGACATAAGTCTAAGACTACCTCTAGGCTTCTCAGATCCTAGCTAAACAAATCTGAATGGCCACTCAATGACAGCAAACCAATGCAGGAAACTCTAAGTCTCCCTTTGTTGCCTTCTAGTGGTTGCTGGATTTTTGCAGCTCGGATCTGAGAGCCATACAGTATGTTAAACTCATGTTGGAATCTTCACAGGGGAGCAGCAGTGATGTTGTAATCTCCTCATCTCAAGTCTTTAAAAATGTGATTTAGTACTTCAATAGCAATAGCAATAGCATATACCGCTTCACAGTGCTTTACAGCCCTAAGCGGTTTACAGTGTCAGCATATTACCCCCAACAACCTGGGTCTTTATTTTACCAACCTCGGAAGGATGGAAGGCTTTGTCAACCTTGAGCCGGTGAGACTTGAACTGCCAAACTGCTGGCAGCCTGCAGAATTAGCTGCAGTTTTGCATTCTAACCACTGAGCCACCGCAGCTCTTGTCCCAGGAAATTTGGCAGGACTAGCTTCTGAGTAGAACTACATACAGTAAATTTGGGCAGATGTATGCTCATCAGCTACTGTAATATGCATGCAATTAGGTGTGGTGTGTATTTAAAAAGGCAGTATATATTTCAATATTTTCTTGCCAATTGCCAATTATATTGAGGGGTCCTTGGTGCTCTCTGAGCTTGGTTGTTTTCTTGCAGACATTTCATCACCCAAATTAGGTAACATCATCAGTTACTATCAGAGCATAGCACCCATATCTACATATTTTAACTGTTGCTCCAGAAGCTGTCTAGCACTGATGATGTTACCTAATTTAGGCAATGAAACGTCTGCAAGAAAACAACCAAGCTCAGAGAGCACCAAGGACTCATTTCAACCCTGAGCTATAAATATTGTCATTTATTGGTACCAACTTATATTCATGTAGGAGTCTCTTTAGTTTAGCATTCTCCAATTTCTGTGGGTGGTGAGTAAATTTAAAATGTTGATATCATGAGGCATGCTTACAAATTAGTGCCTTGTGGGATGAATATGTTCCCTGGAACCTCCTGTTTCCTCAGAATGCTCCCTATCAAACTTCCAGTTTATTTTTGTCTTTTTTTCTGGATTGGGGATGGTGAGGAGAATGAATAAACTAGAAGTTTGATTGGTATTGTTATACCACTAAACAAAGCACCATTATCAATAAATGTCCTTCTTGGTAATTCACAAAAAAAAAGCTGTTAAAAAAAAATGAGAGTCTCTACCTTCAAATATGGGCATATCATTTGGTTTTATTTATTTATTTATTTATTATTTATTATTCAAATTTCTATACCGCCCTTCTCCTTTCGGACTCAGGGCGGTGAACAGCCAAAATAAAACATTTATACATAAAGTACGATTAAAAATAGATTTAAAATAATTAAATTTGGCCCATAGTTTAAAATTTATCAATTTAAAATCCATATCAAAATTTAAAATCAACCATAAAATCATAAAATCAAGAGAGACCGGCTAACTGAAAGAGTTGAGTTTTTAGGGCCCGACGAAAAGTCCGGAGGTCGGAGATCACTCGTATCTCTGGGGGTAGATTGTTCCAAAGGGTAGGTGCCACCACAGAGAAGGCTCTCCTCCTGGGGGTCGCCAGCCGGCATTGTCTAGCCGACGGCACCCTGAGGAGGCCCTCTCTGTGGGAGCGAACTGGCCGGTGGGAGGCTATTGGTGGCAGAAGGCGGTTCCGTAAGTACCCTGGCCCTAAGCCATGGAGCGCTTTAAAGGTGAGAACCAACACCTTGAAGCGCACCCGGAAGTCCACCGGAAGCCAATGCAGCTCGCGCAGGAGAGGAGTCACATGGGAGCGCCCCGTCGCTCCCATAATCCCCCACGCAGCTGCATTCTGCACCAGTTGGAGCCTCCGGGTGTACCCCAAGGGGAGCCCCATGTAGAGAGCGTTACAATAGTCCAGACGAGAGGTGATGAGTGCTTGAATGACTGTGCGTAGGGAGTCCCGATCCAAAAAGGGGCGCAACTGGCGTATCAGGTGAACCTGATAAAAAGCCCCCCTGGCCACGGCCGTCATATGCCCTTCTAAAGACAGCCGTGCGTCCAGGAGGACGCCCAAGTTGCGGGCCCTTTCTGTGGGGGCCAGTGATTCGCCCCCAATAACCAGCGATGGCGTCAGCTGGCTATACCGGGACGCCGGCAGCCACAGCCACTCCGTCTTGGAAGGGTTGAGTCAAAGCCTGTTTCTCCCCATCCAGACCCGCACGGCCTCCAGGCACTGGGACATCACTTCCAAGGCATCGTTGGGATGGTCTGGGGTGGAGATGTACAGCTGAGTATCATCAATTTTAAATTGGAATAGTTCAGTTACTTTTATTTATGTAACCTACATCTTTCAGCCTAATATGTATATGATAATCTTGCTTGGAAGAATTGTTTGATGTTGAGCCATCTGCCAAGAGCTTGAGAGCCCAACTTCAAGTCTATGTATTCACATCCCACCTGCAGAGTATCTAATAACAGCTATAGTGTCACTTAAGATCATTTTGTATCAGCCCTTCAAGGTAGGTCAGACTATGAATCGATATTCTTAATTCCTGCTTATAAGAAAGGCACACCTCTGAATCCTGCATGGAAGGACAACTCCCTCTCCCTCCATATTGGTAGAAGAGAATGGGCGTTGGTTCTTACCTGATACGCCTCTTCTCTGGCGGGCGGGCACGGCAGTCAGGATGGGCGGAGACACGGGTGCGAGTTGTTAGGACCGAGTCTGCTGTCAAAGTCGAAGCCCCGCCTCCTGCTTGCGCCGGCAGTTTTTGAGACGAGGATGGAATAGCAGACCAGAGTGTCTAGAGAGAAAAACATAAGGAACATAATGAAAGAAGAACCACCCCCCAGATAAAGGGGATCAACCCACGGGGACGGCCCCAAAAGGGTGGGGCTGACTGCCGTGCCCGCCCGCCAGAGAAGAGGCGTATCAGGTAAGAACCAACGCCCATTCTCCTACGGCGGGCACGGCAGTCAGGATGGGACATACCAAAGTCCTGAGTCACGTCGGGAGGGAAATGGCCGGCCCCGAATTTAAGCGACCTGATGAACTCCCTGAAGAACTCTCCTGCCGAATGCCGCATCCGCTGAGGCGTAAGCATCCAGGCGATAATGTCTGATGAAAGATGTGGGGGAAGCCCATGACGCAGCTCGACAGATCTCTTCCACCGAAGCTCGTGTCGACCAGGCGGCTGAAGTGGAGGCGCTCCTGGTGGAATGAGCCGTAATCCCTCGTGGAACTGGGAGGGATTGAGCCTCGTACGCTTGAGCAATACATGCCCTGATCCATCTGCCTAGAGTGGGAGCTGTTACTTTGCTACCCAGAGACGCCGGGAGGAAGGAAACGAAGAAGGCATCCGAACGCCGAAAGACTGCTGTGCGGTCTATGTAAATACGTATGGCCCTCCGGACATCCAGCTTGTGCCAAAGTTTTTCTCGACGATGGATAGGTCGTGGGCAGAAATCCGGAAGGATTAATTCCTGGGCTCTATGAAATACGGTATTAACCTTCGGGATAAACGAAGGGTCTAAGCGAAGCACCACCCTGTCTGGGTGTATGATACAAAGTTCGTTGCGAATCGACAGTGCCGCCATCTCCGAGATGCGGCGAGCAGAAGTCACCGCCACTAGGAAGGCTACCTTTAATGACAAAAACCGAAGAGAGACCGTTCTCAAGGGCTCGAATGGTGGTCTGGTAAGAGCTGACAGGACCTTAGGTAAATCCCACGATGGGAAGCGATGTATCCTGGGCGGTCTGAGATTGGTAGCCCCCCGCAGGTACTGTCGAATTAGGGGATGCTTAGAAATAGAATGTCGGGAGCCACATGACAGGACAGAGGCTAAAGCTGCCACCTGGCGTCTGAGTGTATTGGGAGACAGCCCAGCAACGAAGCCCTGCTGGAGGAACTCTAGAACCTGTTTAACCGAAGCAGATGAGGCTAACAAATGGCGCTTCTGACACCAGAGCGAAAAGGCCCTCCAGGTCGCCTCGTATATTCTAGTAGTAGATCCCCGCCGAGAAGCCTGTATGACCGATATGATGTCGGTAGAGAGAGGGATTTCCGTCAAACGGAGCCGCTCAGCCGCCATGCGGTTAGACGAAGGAACTGGGGGTCCGGATGTTTCAGACGGCCCTGCAGAAGTTCTATCCGGTCGGCCGGTATCTGCCACGGTTGATCTGTGGAAAGTGCCCTCAAGTCCGCAAACCACGGACGACGATTCCAGAACGGAGCCACCAAGATCACTTCCGCTCGTTCCTGAAGAAGCTTCCTGACGACTTGTGGAATCAGGGGGATTGGAGGGAAGGCGTATAGGAGGGTGTTGGGAGGCCATTCGCAGCGAAGAGCGTCTACTGCCTCCGCTCCCGGAGACGGGAATCGAGTAAAGAACCGGGGTAGCTGGTGATTTGAGCTGGAGGCAAACAGGTCCACTGCCGGAAGACCGAACGGACTCGTCACCTCCTGGAAAAGCTCCGGGTGGAGGCTCCATTCTGCTGGATCGACCGGTGCTCTGCTGAGAGCATCTGCTGTACGATTTTCTGCGCCGGATATATGTGCCGCCTTGATCGAATTCAGGTTGTGTTCCGCCCAGATCCCCAGCCTGTAAGCCTCTCTCATAAGAGCCCGAGACCGGGTGCCCCCTAGCTTGTTGATATGGGCTTTTGCTGATACATTGTCCGTTAGGACCAGGACATCCTGGCCCCGGACCAGATGACGAAACTCCTGAAGAGCCAGAAACACGGCCCGCAACTCTAAGATGTTGATGTTCATGGTCTGCTCTCGTGGAGACCATTGACCTTGTGTCAGGTGGGACCCCAGGTGAGCGCCCCACCCCGACAGACAGGCGTCTGTTGTCAAGATTAATCGATGCGGCTCGCGAAACCGGCTGCCCTTGTTCATTGCTGTTGAGGTCCACCAGGACAGGGAGCGAAGTACTCGAGTAGGAAGAATTACTCGACGAGCGGATGAGTCCCTGCGTGACCGTTGATATGGTAGTAGGAACCACTGAAGGTCCCTGCTGTGTAGGCGGGACCACGGGACGATTCCAAAAGTCGATACCATTTTGCCCAGGAGGCAAGACAAAGTGAGGATAGAAGTTGAACGCTGGCGGAGAACTCGGTTTACCAAAGACATTAAACTTGAAATGCGCTCAGGGGACAAAAAAACTTCCGAAGTGACCGTATCAATCACCGCTCCCAGATGTTGGATCCGGGTGGAGGGAGATAAATGGCTTTTCTTCCAATTAACTGAAAAGCCATGCTCCTGCAAAATTCTAAGGGTGTCCCCTAAATCTTTAAGGGCCTGATCCGGGGAACGGGATAAAATCAAAATGTCATCCAGGTAAAATAAAACTCTAATAGGGAGGTTGCTAATGTAGGCCATAAGAGCCGCCATAACCTTAGTAAAAACCCTAGGGGCCGATGACAAACCAAAGGGGAGGGCCCGGTATTGGTAATGATTCCCCTGATAAGAAAAACGAAGGAATTGTCTGTATTCGGGAAGAATGGGAACGTGAAGGTAGGCCTCCGTCAAATCAATAGAAGATAAAAGGTCTCCTTCCCTAATGGCCATCAGAATTGTCTGCAGAGAATGCATCTTGAACCGGCGGTAAATTAAGTGCCGGTTCAAGGCTTTAAGATCCAGAATGGGGCGCCAATCCCCCGATGGTTTTTGGACTAGGAAAAGGCGGGAGTAAAACCCCTTCCCAAATTCTGATCTAGGGACTGGTTGGATGGCCTTAGAGGCCAATAGGTGTTTGATGGCATTTCCCACTCGGGCCCTCTTAGCCCTATCCAGGGACACCGGACAACGTAAATACAATTGGGGAGGGGAAGACCTAAATTCGAGGGACAGTCCAAATCTCACCACATTTTTGACCCAATTATCCAGAATTGTAGTATCCCAAATAGATGCGAAGATAGACAAACGTCCCCCGAGAGCGCTGGCTCTGGTTGAATTAACGCGCCCTCCGGAAGGGATGACCCCGCCCTCCCCGCGGAAATCTTCTAGGGGGATAACGGGATCCTTGTCTTCCCTGGTTATCTTGAAAGGGGGGTCCCCTGGGGGGATAGGGGCGCTGATACCGCTGATGGTAAGCGCTGCTGTCTGAGGAACGAAAGGAGGAGGGACGAAAGGACTGTACCTGTCTAAAATCCGAACGACGAGAAAGTGATGGCAGGACTTTGCGATGGTCTCGTGTCTCGATCAGCAAGGGATCCAAGGCTGGTCCAAACAGCTTATCCCCAGCATAAGATGAAGATGCAAGGCGCCATTTGTTTCGACTGTCGGCCTGCCAGTGCTTCAACCACAACAAGCGCCTAGTAGTCACCGTTGAACCGATGGCCTTGGCTGAGAAGCGTGCGGCGTTTAGAGTAGCGTCCGCTGAGAACTCAATCGCTGCTACAATCTTATTAATATCCTGGTGGGTTCGAACGTCTGAAGACGGAATACGGCCTTGGAGTTGTTTTAACCAGAGAATAGACGCTCTATTAAAAAATGATGCCGCTGAAGCAGCCTGCACCGACCAGGCCGAAGCCTGGTGACCTTTAATCAGAGAGCGTTCAGATTTCCTATCCTCCGGGCGAAGAGCCTCTTCAGGAGGACCAGATACTGGAGAAGAAGAAGTTAAGGCTAACACCGGGGCATCCACAGTCGGTATCTGTAAGAGGTTTGCATATTCTGAAGCCAAATTGTATAATCTTTTATCGAGAGAGTTTGGTGAGGGGCCTGAACTAGGGTATTTCCACTGTCTCTGTAAGACATCGGAAAACAATTTGGGAGCAGGGATAGTCTCTGCCGCCACAGCGGGTTCTTCGAATAGCTTAGCCGTGGTGTTTGATGAACCGGAAGACCCCTCAGCCTTAGCAGCTGGAATGCCCAAACCAGTGGTCACCTGAGCCTTATATAATAATGATCGAAACATTTGAGGACGAAAGAGGCCTACAAAGGAGGGTTGATCAGGCTCAAGGCCCTCGTCCTCAGACAACTCCTGATCAATAATAGCTTCCTCCCCAAGGGAAATAGAGTCCTGGCTGCCCTGAGAAGGGGATCTTTGTCCTTCTTGCCTGTGGGGAGACCTTTCCAGGGGTAGAGACCTAAGAGAATCAGCCTGGTCCTCTAGATATTCTGATACTCGTGAGGAAGCTCTCTCCTGGAGCCCTTGGGCTATGCCCTGTTTGATAGATGTAGCAATTAGTGCCGCTAAGGCTGGAGACAGAACTTGATCAGAATTAGGAGCCTGAGTTGTAACTGACCCCCCCAGATGGTCAGCCTGAGATGTCTGGCCCCGAACGGGCTGTTCTGGTACTGGCTGAGTAGGAGCCATATCCTGACCGGTTGGGAAAACTGAGGCTGCCTCAGTGAGGGCCATTGAATCCCCCTGGATGGATCTATCCGGAGACAAGGGAGGCAAACTTGGGGCCTGTTGAGCCCCTCCCTGGGCATTTCCTGAAGAAGTTGGAACCGTAGGGCTCATAGGAGGTCTAGGATCAGGGGCCTGACGAGAAGAGGCCTTTTGAAAGGCCCGCTCGATTGCTTTATGCCGCCTCTCTTCATCCTTGGAGCGTTTAGATGATGAAGGAGGAGGCTTTTCTACCGCTCTGGAGGAGGTTTGATGTCTGGGCCTTTTAATGTTTTGACTGCCTGAAGGCCCCTCTCCCGGATCAGGCTCCTGGGTTCTTTTTCCCCTGCTCTTGTGAGCGCGGGAAGATGACTTCAAAATGGCGTCCGCCATGTTAAAACCGGGAGGAGAAATGGCCGCCGCAATAAATTCCTCTCCGCCAACCTCAACAGGGCACTCACTGCGATAGCGAAGTTGTCCCTGCCGTCCCCCGGTTCCTCCGATTCAGGCCGCGGCTTCCCAATAAAGATCGCTGTCCCGAAAGGGAATTGTGCGATCGCGGCGATAACAGGGCTAAGTGGGACGCCGCCTTGCTGCAGGGCAAAGCCCGAGTCGCAGCGAACGCCGGAATTAATTGACCGAAGCCACCGGCGGAGCCGGCCGGCCGATCGCCGTCCTTATGACCGACCGGGCTTTCCTTAGATGGTAACGGGAAGGTTTAATTTGAAAAGCGAAGCAATCCAGCCGTCCTAAAGGGAAATATTATTTGCCAAGTCTCTAGACACCACCGTCCTACTCGACCGAGTTGAAAAAACTGCCGGCGCAAGCAGGAGGCGGGGCTTCGACTTTGACAGCAGACTCGGTCCTAACAACTCGCACCCGTGTCTCCGCCCATCCTGACTGCCGTGCCCGCCGTAGGAGAAAGAAGAATACAAAGTGAAGGCTACACTAAATTTGAGGCATGGTGTATTGACAGTTCATGAGTTGAAGAGAACAATGCATAGGGTGAGTAGCTATAAGTTGTTTGAAATGAAGGCATGCCATTGGAGGAAGGTACTGAATTATTGTAGGCAAATTCTGCAAGTGGTATAATTTCAGTTCAGCTGTTGTGTTGATAGGAAAAGGAGCATCTTAAATACTTGGTTATTTGTACATCCACTTACTGTTGGTATTGTAACGATGTGCAGTGGGATATTTGGCAGACAGTGATGTGCCCTAAGGACACTCAGTAGCCAGAGTGAGATCTTCTGCCTTTCTAGAGAGTAGGAGATTCACAACACTGATGTCAGACCTTCAAGTTAGATCAGACTAGGAATCTAATGTTATGTAGGTTTATCTTCATGAGAATGAGCAAGGATCTTGTTCAGGGGTGGTATTCATTTATTTTCCCTACCGGTTCGCAAATGTGAGCATGCGAATGACCTGCGGTATATTTAAGCATTTAGGCAATTGTTACTTTCCCCTCTCTTCTTTCCCTCTCTATCTTTACTTTCTGCCTTTTCCACATTCTACACCCTTCCTTTCCCTTAATATATCTCTACTACTGTCTCCTTTTCCTGCACTCAGAATATCCAAGTATCCCTTGTCACTAGGTCCCCAGCAGGCTTTTTCTGGAGATATTTTTCATTATTCTTTGTTTTTCTCTCCCTGTAGCATTAAAACTGAGCAAAATCATACAGCTGGTGAAATGTTTCCAGATTTTTAGAGAGCTCTAAGACTGTTGCCATTTATCAGCTCCTTATATAACAGCATTGCTCTATGATAAATCAGGAACAGTTTCTTTTTCAGAAGCTGAGCAAGAAAGGTTGTGGAAAAGAGAAAGGAAGCTGTGCATAAGAGGAGGAGGAGGTTTGAGGGCTCAGACAGTGATCCTTATTGCAAAATTAAAATAGAACAAATATAAAGGGATGCTCCAATTTTCATATAGGAAATACTAATGATGCCTTATGGAAAGAGGGACCTCTTGTCCTTCAAACATGTGGGGGGTGCCTTACAGTTTAAGCTTACAACTGCCATGGTATTATTGCCTCATTTTATTTGGTTCAGCTTACATGCATTAATTCCGTTCATTTGCTCATAATCAAATGGCAACATCAATGTATTTCATTATATTCATATTAGTTAATCTGAGAAAGGAATTTGCTTTGCTACTTTGTTATGAGCAACATGGAAATCTCTCCCCCTTCACCAGCCTGTAAAAGTCTTACCACCAGCTTGCTATTTTATCCTTTTTAACATTCTCTGAAAAAGTATTTTCTTCACATTCAAAAATACAATAGCAATACTATGAAAAAGCGGAAGCATTGCTTCCTTAGACAAATCATATACAATTATACATTCAGGGGGAAAAGCAGACCCTGTAATTGTCTAAAGACATGGAGATGCAATATTGGCTGCAGCAGCTCTTTTCTTTGGATTCAGTTTCTAATGCCCTGTTCCAATTAGATGAAAAGGATGATGGCTGCCTCCTTACAGGTTAACCCTATAAGAGGCAGCACCGCAGCGAAGTACAAGCACGTGGGTTATGCTTTGGGGCAGCTCATTAAATAATGAGGTTTGAAATAACTGGAAGGGAAAGACAATACTGCAAATTTTTTAAAAATGGCTTGCAAGAGATCCTCACCTTACGGTCCTCCATTTAGTTTGCACACTGAGCACCTTTTCCCTCTACATCATTCTGGCAGGAACAACTATGACAAGATAGGGCCATGAATGAACAAACCGACTTTGTAACTCTAATAACAGAGGGTAATGTACGTGGACCATAATGTCACCTGTTAAGTACATAGATATGTGTAGTTTTTGTCACCACTTGGACTTTTGGATTCAAATCTTCATTTTAAAACACACTTAAACCAATCTCCCTGTCCCAAGAACAAATGGTGAAGTGATGTAATCAGAAAAATGAAAAATTCCTGACCTGCAACTTCAGTATAAATCAAAAGCTTTCAGTACATGACATTTATTTCTGGTGACCAAGGCCTTTTCCAAAATAAAGGTTTTCTCATTCTTTCTTCTAAACCAGGTGGGCTCTTAGTGAATCACCTGATTAAAGCAGCAAGATCAGGCATCCTATCTATTTCTATTATCTATTTCCCAGTTCACAAGGGATAGATATTCTGGTTTTTGACAAGCAAGATGCCTCGCACCATATACAGGAAGTCCTCAAATTACGACCACAAATGAGCCCAAAATTTCCATTGCTAAGTGAGACGGTTAAGTGAATTTTGCCCTGCTTTATGACCTTTCCTATCACAGTTGTTAAGTGAATCACTGCAGTTGTTAAAGTTAGTAACATGGTTGTTAAGAGAATCTGGCTTCCCGATTGACTTTGCTTATCCGAAGATCGCAAAATGACCCCGGGACACTGCAACAGCCATAAATATGAATCAGTCGCCAAGCGTCTGAATTTTGATCATGTGACCAGGATGATGCTGCAATGGTCATACAAAAAACAGTCAGGTCGTTTTTTCAGTGCCATCGTAACTTTGAACGGTCACTGAATGAACTGCTGTAAGTCGAGAACTACCTACCTGTATGTTCCACAAGACTCATATCCACTGCAGTGGTGGGTTGCCCCTGGTTCGGACCGGTTCGCAAGAACCGGTAGCAAAACCAGTGGGAGGCTCCACGTACCGGCCAGGATGTCGTCATCAGCGATCTTGTTGCACGCAATCCTGTTGCAAACCGGTAGTAAAGGTAAGTAGAACCCACTCCTGATCCACTGGGTGTGCACGTAGAGAGAAAACTATAGGAATTTCTTCCAACCTGCAGAGAAATGCCCAGTTAAGGTTTTCTCTCCAACCTTCTGAAAATAAAGAAGGCCCAAGGCAGGTTGGGAATCAATGACAACCACAAATCATGGTAGTTATGCTAATTTAAGTCCTTGTACATGCTATTGCTGAGAATGAATGTGAGGAATACTAGGAATACTGTAATAGATGTAAAGCAGTGTTATAATATGGAATGCCTGCTAAGATTGGTGATCCTCTCCCAATATTTTTGAAGCTAGTGTCAAAACATTAATGTAATAATAAATAAAATCTCTGCTTTGTGAACTGCAAGATTTGCCAGTTATCTTCTGAGTACGGTTCAGGTGCTGGTGCTACCTATAAAGACCTAAATGGCATTAAGACCTGTTATTTGAAGGACTGACTGTCACCCAAAATATCTGCCCAGATGATCCCGTCAGGCAAGGTTGGCATTTTCCAGGTTCCTTCAATTAAACATTGTCATCAACAGGACTCCCAAAACACACCTTCTCAATAGCAACACCTGTACTCTGGTGTGAGATTCCCTCTAAAATTAAAATTACTTCCAACTTCCTGATATTTCACGTTCTTTGTCCAGGCCCTAGACAAGCATGATTGAGACCCACTGCTTCCCCCCCACCACACTTTGTTCCTATCTAAATTTATTATCTCATTGTTTTTGGTTTGTGTCGTTCTCTTTTAAACCTTTTTTTAATAATCTATAATTCACCCAGAGTTTCTGGATGTTAGAGGGTACATAAATGTAGTACATAAATAAATATTAATATTGTAATGTCTAAATCCAAATAATTAATTTAAAAGCATTTTCAAGTGGGATTGATAGGAAACAATTAGGTGTCTTTGTTCTTTTTTCCAATCTTGCTGGTTTTACTTCTTGCTGGTTGGGGTCAAAAAAATGAAAAGGGATGGTTTTCTGAGGTTTTTAGGCCACAATATCCATGTATGTACACCTGCTCCCAAGTCATAACAAACAGGGACAATCAGCAGAGGGGTGAGTTCTACTTACCTTTACTACCGGTTCGCAATGGAATCGCGTGCACACACTTGGTTTGCTCGCGCATGCGCCTTTCTCCTGCGCATGCACAGATCACTTCTGATGATGTCAGGGTTAGTGGGAGGAGCCTCCTGCCAGTTTTACTACCAGTTCTATAGAACCGATCTGAACCCGGGGCAACCCACCACTGAATCAGCAACGAAATCAGAAGTTGACATAACAGTTTTGGAATATTTTATTTTGGATCTTCCCACCAATAGCAGTTTCTTGGACACAAAAAAAGGTGATCATTTCTCATCTTATGTTAATTAGAAACAATTTGCATTTATAAGAAATGATCCTTTGCTTCAAATAATGTTATTTTCAGGGGAGGATACAGATTAAGCTGCGCTGAGTTTTATATAGGAGCAGGTAAAGTGCTGCCAGCTTTAAAAAAAAGAAAATGACATTGGCATTTCACTTGGGTTCTCTCCCATCCCTTAAGCTATGTATCTTTAGTTTGCTCTTCAGCAACTGGGCAACTTGTCTAGCAACAGGATGCAACACTAAAAATAAGTCTCCCATTTTGCACCCTTCTTTACAAATGACAGCTCAGTACATGCCTCTGCAATCTTTGTAATATGACACTCCCAACTGCAGGAGCTCAACAAGCCAAGCAGGCCCAGGAGACATCTTCTTTCACACCCTTGCTCAGATAATCCAAATAAGAGTCAAATAGATCCTGCCTAAACAATCCCCACTGCTTCCTAAATATATTTCACTGCTTTTAGTGATCATGGTAATAAACAGCCAAATGTTTTGCTTCGTTTATTTGAATTATTTTTGCTACCAACCTGCCTTTCATTGAGGACCTGTATACTGCACAAGTCAAAAAGAGGGCTGTGGAAATATCTACACACCCCTCACATCCTGGACATAAATTGTTTCAACTTCTATCCTCAAAACAACACACCACACTAGTTGTTCTGCACACCAGAACAACTAGACACAAGGACAGTTTTTTCCTAAATGTCACCACTCTGCTAAAGAACTAATTCCCACAACACTGTCAAACTATGTTACTAAGACTGTATTACTATTATTCTTCTCATTCCTCCTATTACCTGTCTCCTCCCACTTATGATTATAACCATGTTGCTTATATTTTTACGATTTATATTGTTCTTTTTGTTTCCGAATATGATTTGATTGCTTATTAGTAACCTATGACTATCACTAAGTGTTGTATCTTATGATTTTTGATGAATGTATTTTTTCCTCTTTTTTTTCCTTTTATGTACTCTGAGAGCATATGCACCAAAGACAAATTCCTTGTGTGTCCAATCACACTTGGCCAATAAAGAATTCTATTCTATTCTATTCTATTCTATTCTATTCTATTCTATTCTATTCTATTCTATTCTATTCTATTCTATTCTATTCTATTCTATTCTATTCCTATTCTATTCTGACACACAAAATATCAGAATGGGGTTTTCTTCTACAAAGTTCAACAAAAACAGACCATAATGTCATTTATCAGCTTAGAATTAAAAAAAAGAAAAATATAACTATCCTCACTTGTGAAGAAAGATGAATAACTTGTCCAAGACTAAAGACTATAAAGTTGTGCCACTTACACCCTTTCCTGGACCAACATCCCTACTCACAGTCACTCATGCCCTAATCACCTCCTGTCTTGACTATTGCAATGCACTCTACATGGGGTTGCCCTTGAAAAGCATCCGGAAGCTCCAGTTAGCCCAAAATGCAGTGGATTGCATGGTTTTGTGCAGACCTCGGTGTGCAAATGTGTCACCTCTGCTGCAGGAGCTGCATTGGTTGCCGATTTACTTCCAGATGAAATTCAACGTGCTGGTTGTCACTTTAAAGCCCGTCATGGCTTGGGACCAGGTTATCTGAGGGACCGTCTTTTGCTGGTCACATCCACCCAACCCATTAGAGTGGGGAGGCAAGGAATATTGCAGTTCATGTCACCTAAGGACGTAAATCTGGTGGGA
Organism: Pituophis catenifer annectens; assembly: GCF_029215685.1. Classification (NCBI taxonomy): domain Eukaryota; kingdom Metazoa; phylum Chordata; class Lepidosauria; order Squamata; family Colubridae; genus Pituophis; species Pituophis catenifer. The sequence goes on from NW_027256888.1 coordinate 52,223,699, forward strand.
TCCAGAAGAAGGGCCTTCTCTGTGGTGGCTCCCTCCTTTTGAAACATCATCCTGCAAAAATTAGACTGGCCGCCACTTTGACAGTTTTTCAGAAGGACCTAAAAACTTGGTTTTGCCAGCGGGTCTGCAAAATCCAGAGTGCGATGGAGCCCATCAAATGACTTATTTAATTGTGTGCGCCATGGGTGGGGATATTTCTTCCCCCCTCTATATTGTGTTTTTATTGGTCGTCAGCAACCAATTGGTGTCACTGTGAGCGAATAGGTGGCTATATACATTTTGTAAATAAATAAAGTTGTAGAACAAAAGATAGGACAAAATTACATTTAAGCCATTGGTTCAAAACTTTCAAGTAGATTCTAAAGACAGATGGCAAAAACCTATCTTAGAAGAGGTATTCCTCCCCATATATAAGAAAAGGTAGACAGAATACCAAGTAATGTAAATGTAACACTTAGTAATATAGGCCTGTATGTGCAACTTAGCTATAGTATAGCTTACTTTCAGGTGGACTTAACATACTGTACCTACCGGTTCGCCTAGCACCAGAAATGTGAGCGTGCACCATGCGCACATGCATGCGGCATCACAAAACACGGCAATTTGCTCTCTCTCACCATCTGTGCATGTGTGCCGTGTCAAAAACACAGCAATATAGGACAGGATTGTGCCCGGGTGGGTGGGGCGGGTGGCCACCCACAGGTCGCCACTACTGGTTTCCCTGAACCGTTCCGAACCGGCTGAATCCTACCTCTGCTTACTTTTTAAATGAACGCAGATACTTTACAGGTGGAGGCAGCCAATTCTGGATTTTCCATAAACCATGAGAAGACAAACCATGTTCTTAGTATTACAAACTGAGTCACAGCTGAAAGACTGCAAAGTTACCATACTATGCCTACTTACCTGAAAGTAAATCCTTCTGGTTATAATGAAGCTTACTGTAAAGTAAACATGTGTAGGCTTGTACCATCAGCATCACTACTGCAATCTATTAAAAGCTGTTAGGAAGCATTTGGTATAATAGCTGTTTCATGTCACACCAGTGGTAACAGAACAGAAGCTGAGAAAGCATGACTGCTAATGTCAAGCAAGAAGGAAAAACCATAGAGAATCCAAATGCCTCCGTTTCTTTTTTAATTGTTCAACAGCATGATCATCTGGAAATTACATTTCGCAAGACAATAGAAGAATGGTAAATTACTCCAAATTAATAGAGTGAAAAACTAACCAAAGATTAGTGAAGGGATCAGATTAGATAAACTCAATCACACAAAACTTTCAAAGTCAACATGAAGAGTTGCAGCTGATATAAAATATTTGCGTTAACATTTTAAGCATTTTTTCAGAATGCAGCCATGTGGTTGTAAACCATGATTCGTAGGTGACCTTGCGGTGAAGCCCTTTTAGGTAGGTAGGTAGGTAGGTAGGTAGGTAGGTAGGTAGGTAGGTAGGTAGATAGATAGATAGATAGATAGATAGATAGATAGATAGATAGATAGATAGATACAGAACCCTGACAATTCATCTTACGCAGGCTCCTGTGGCATTACTTTCAATTAATTTGTCAATAGCTAGAGCACTAAAAATAAAAATAACTAAATATTAAGATAATTTCCAGTTTTTGAAAAACAAGGAACTAAATTGTTTTCTCTACTGATGCAGAAAATATAACAGCAAAGGTGACATAAGCCAATACAAACAGCTATCTTTCATAGGTTTAGATCCAGGATTTTGCTTGCTTCCTCATAGTCCCTTACCTTTATAGGATGTGGAAGTTAAAGGCACACATGGCTCAGCTTTCTCAAATTTACTTTTACCTGCATGGCCCTGAAACTAGAACAAGTACTGCCATATGTCTTGCTTTGTTAAGATGCATCTTAGAAATTTAAAACAGCTTTTTCACACAAATCACGATGACAGAAATTGTGAACAACTTTAATTAGCACATCTCATTTTCTTCCTCTATACCTGAAAAAATTAGTACATAGTTCACAATCCGTGCATATGTATTCATGAATATAATTGTATAATTACCTACTATATATTCAGCTATATGCACACAGCCAATACGGTGACTCCAACATTGGGTTTGGTTGCTGGAGGAATAACTACTACTTAGATGAGTAACTACTCATCTAAGTCATGAACTCATAACTTGTAGACCACAACACTTAGATGAGAAAATAATTTTATTTTCACTAGCTTGTAATGGAAATTTAACTTTAATCATTGGTTTAACGATTAGAAAGAAGCCATACACATTATATATTTGTTATTTTGCAATCTATTGATAACTGAGAAGAGCTTTAAGGGTTTCACCCTAAGGGTCCAATGAACAAAAAGGGGAAGAATTCTAATCTAAATAATTATTTCCAGTTTAATTTACTGAAGAGGTAAAGCTATGGAACTTTTTGTGAAAATGTGGAATAAAATATAACAAACAATAGCCAAGTGCATGTGTATGTATATTTAGCACACAAAAATGGGTTATAAATGAGACAAAACAGATGTTCACCAACCCAAAATTCACAACCCACTTTATAAGCTATTGATAGAGAAAAGCCAAAAATGCTGCCAATATTGCCAAAAACAGGGCACAGGAAGCAGAGCTGTGGATAGGGAATAGCCTAAATTTGTAGCCTGAACAGCTACAAGAGCGATTGCTTTTTCTCACATCGTCCAGCATACATTCAGTTACCAAAGCATTCCCCACTTCCACTTAAAATTGTCACATTGCTCTCATTCTGACTCGGCTTAATTTATTATCATTTCTGTAACGTCAATCTCTTTTGCTAGTTGTTTATGACTGCAACATGGTGTGATTAAAAAACAACACTGACAAGAGCAATGAGCAACTGGAAAAGATGAATACACTGGAACATTTCGAGTCTCCAAAATCTCCAATTCACTTGACAACATTTCATCAACAAATACATGATTTCAAATGTGTTTTTTCCCCCTAAAATCAAGATACTGAGTTTAGGACAAGAAGTTGGATTGCAGACTGTGTTCAGTCCTAATTTGAATAAATCACAAATTAGGCAGGTTGACAAAACATACTAATTCATAAACCATAGCTTGATAACCACAATAACAACAGGTTAGTGGCTTGGGCGCGCCACATGAAATCCAAATCCACCCCCCAAAACTAAGTCAATAGTGCAAAGTGTGAACACAGCCACTAAATATTTTAAATATCTGATATTCTCCTTACATGGCAGAGATTAAGAACATAATTTTTTCAGCTTTCATTGTATACTTAGATATGCAGGCATGCTTTTCCTCGGTAAAAGATTTTTGATAATTGAAGAGAACAGCAAATATTCAACTAGTACAGATTTCCCAGCATGTAGATTCGGTGATAGGGAAAGTCATCATCTGTTGAATTTTTGTCTGCCATATGTTTGTTAAAAGCACAATGCTTTTAAGTACACTTACAACCCTATAGGTATCCTATTGAGATTGCTTCAATCTCTTCAGTGTTGAAGAGCTGCTGGTTATGTTTTGCAATGAAAGTCAAGCATCACGTAGCATTTGTTAACAGGAAGAGAACATCTGAACTGCTTTTCCAATTGATAAGGCCAAGGACTAGGTGACTATTGTAAGTGGCTAAAGAACTGAAACACTTAGACACTCAGTGTTTATTTATTATTTATTTATTTATTTATTAAATTTATATACCGCCCATCTCCCGAAGGACTCAGGGCGGTGGACAGCCGGAATTAAGATACATATAATATAAAAGTTAAAAATAACTAAAATAAATTAAATCGATCGGCCTCCCAATTTAAAACCCCATATCTATACAATTTAAAAAACTAACCCATAAGACCTTTTAGGCTAGGCCGGCTTGGTGGAATAAAAAAATCTTCAGGGCCTTACGGAAAGTACGGAGGTCTGGGATCAGTCGTATTCTGGGAGGGAGCTCATTCCAGAGGGTGGGTGCCACCACAGAGAAGGCTCTCCCTCTAGGGGCCGCCAGCCAACATTGCTTGACCGACGGCACCCTGAGGAGGCCCTCTCTGTGAGAGCATATTGGCCAGTGGGAGGTTATCGGTTGCAGAAGGCGGTCTCGTAAATACCCTGGCCCTAAGCCATGGAGCGCTTTAACGGTGAGAACCAATACCTTGAAACGCACCCGGAAGACCACTGGGAGCCAGTGCAGCTCGTGCAGGAGGTGTTACATGGGAGCGCCAAGTCGCTCCCATAATCACCCGCACGGCTGCATTCTGGACCAGTTGGAGCCTCTGGGTGTTCCTCAAGGGGAGCCCCATGTAGAGAGCGTTACAGTAGTCCAGGCGAGAAATGACTAGGGCATGCGTGACTGTGCATAAGGAGTCCTGATCCAGAAAGGGGCGCAACTGGCATATCAGGCGAACCTGATAAAAAGCCCCCCTGGCCACGGCCGTCATATGCTCTTCTAAAGACAGCCGTGTGTCTAGGAGGACACCCAAGTTGCAAGCCCCCTCTGTGGGGGTCAATGACTCGCCCCCAATAGCCAGCAATGGCACCAGCTGGCTATATCGAGACGCCAGCATCCACAGCCACTCGGTCTTGGAAGGGTTGAGTTGAAGCCTGTTCCTCCCCATCCAGACCCACCTCCAGACACTGGGACATCACTTCAAGGGCATCATTGGGGTGGTCTGGGGTGGAGATGTACAGCTGAGTATCATCAGCGTACAGATGGCACCACACCCCAAATCCACGGATTATCTCACCCAGCGGCTTCACATAAATGTTGAACAGGAGTGGCGAGAGGACCGACCCTTGCGGCACCCCACAAACAAGGCGCCTCGAGGTCAACCTCTGCCCCCCTGCCAACACAGACTGCGACCGGTCAGAGAGATAGGAGGAGAACCACCACAACACGGCGCCTCCCACCCCCAATCCCTCCAGCCGGTGCAGCATGATACCATGGTCGATGGTATCAAAAGCCGCTAAGAGGTCTAATAGGACCAGAACAGAGGAGCAACCCCTGTCCCCAGCCCTCCAGAGGTCATCGACCAATGCGACCAATGCCGTTTCCATGCTGTACCCAGGCCTGAAGCTGGACTGGTGCCAGCAGCTGCATAAAGTACGGATTTTAAATAACTAACTGCTAAAGTTTCAACCATTAAACAGTTCCCACTCTCAGGGAGGGGGGAAAAATCTTTTCAGCCATAACTGCCAGTTTATTTTTGCAGCATGCTATTTATCTAATGATAATAATTGGGAAAGGCCATGTTAATGTTAATGCAAGATTTAGGCAGTCTGAATCCACCTGAGAAAATGTTTGGCTGACAAGCCTTTGCTGACATAAGGATTTGGTCTTTATAATTATCTGCATAGAAGAAAGTCAGTAAGAAAAGCAGGCAATAGCTTGGAAAACAATTGCAAAACAATGAGCAAAAACAAGGCCAGCTAAAGTTTAAAGAGTGATGTATTAGTAGTCCCCTAAGAGACCTTTTCACAGAACGTAAATTAGCAGTGATACCTATCTCATCGCACCAATCACAAAAGGCCCAGAAATCGAGACAGCTCAACTACTAATCTGGGATGATCAGATGAAATAGAGAGAGTGAGAAAAAGAGAAGAAATTCAAAAGAAATTTTGAACAAAGAGCAACAGGGCAATAAATGACCAAAACTAAAAGAAGATTGATAATGTCACAAGAAATCGTAATGTGTTCTGGAGAATTATGGCAAACTGTGTGCCAAATGGAACAATTTGAGGAACATAGAGAAATAAGTGAAGTGTACTGTCATGCCTAGAAAGCTGAAATTTATGGGCAGCCTGACATCAGGGAAAGCATGTGCTGGTTATTATAAATCATTGTCTCTATGCCAACAAAGAATTATAAATTTCACAGTAAACACAGACATGCTTAGGGTTGCACTCTGAACAACAAGAAGTCAGTGGAGTCCACTGATGAAGCTTTGCTTTATAACCAAGATTTTATATCTTGCATTACATAGAAAACATAAATGTCTCTATAACCTTCAAGTCACAAGCATGTAATAATGTGTATGGAAACAGAACAAAGGCAATCCAAATTAATAAATTAAGCCTAATAAAATACAAACATTAAGGATTTAACAAGCATAATGACTTATTGGCATGTTTATACACATAATGTCTGCATTTTAATATTTATAATACAATGCTATATGCCAGGCTGCACTGGATGTTGATTATTAGTGATTTGATCAATGAAAATTCACATCTGTTTTCCTGGAAACTAAGCTTTGTTGCCCCCCCAAAACACAATTTAGAGATACTAAGTTATGGGAGGTTAGTCTGGATACGTCTACAGAGTTTTTTTCTAGTATTGTTTCAGAGCTAGCGATCATCTTTCTGAAAGTCCAGCTGGATATATTGTGTTATGGTTTGAAAAGAGCTATTACTCTGAGAACCTTGGAAGCAGGGCAGAATAAAAATTACATAAATGTATTGCAACAAGGTAAAATAATGTCCCAAACTTCACTTCCTTTTTTGCAGTTTTCAGAATAAACATTTCCAGAAGTTTATTTAGGATTGGTGTTTCAAGCTATCCTATGTTTTCTATGTAATGACCTAGTGTCCTATTTTGCGCCCAAATTGTGATCATGTAATCATGGGGATGCTGCGACAATTGTAAGAGCAAGGACCAGTTTTAAGGCATTTTTTTTAGCTCCATTGTAACTTTGAATGCTTACTGAATGAATCATTGTAAGTCGAGGACTACCTGGACTATCAGATCTTCTGGCAATGTTGGCAGCTATAATTCAACACACGGGCTTCCTGTTAAGAATACAAAATATATTCTATTGTAGAAACATTAGTTAAACCCAAGTTTGGAAATTAGTTTCCTTCCCAACTTTTGATATGCACCCAAACAGAACACAAGCAAAAGGGCAGTTCAGAACATCTGACAATATTAACAATATAGCATGTACAGAAGTGGATAGAAGCCAATACCAATCAATGATCTGCTGGTAATATGTTTAATATATCTGCTGGCAATGCTGATGGAATGCAGTTCCTGAAGAAAATGAGAAGGAATCTAAAAAGCGTCTGCTGCTAAATCAGCTGGGTTTAAAAGTTTCTGAATGACACTAATCCCCTTTCTATTCAATTTACCTTGCCAGAAGAATTGATCCAATTAAGAAACAGAGATACAACCATTGTAAATAGCATTTATAAACAAACATGTTTTATAATAATGTTCTCTTTGCTATAAGGCAATGCATGTCATTGATCACTTCTATGAGTACAGATATTTTTTTTTTAATTATCTTTTTATTGAATCCTATGCTCATTTTATCAATAAGAAACATGTCATGTCAAATGGATTCTTCACACTAACCCTGGGAGAACTATAGACAATTATATCCACACAATCTGTTACTAGTTTCATTAAAGTAGCTGATACCATTACATACTTACTAGTTCAAAATATTTAATATAACTGTGGGACTTTCATAGACAGAATAGGCCCTTTTTGAAATCTAGGCCTAGATCAGAAGGTCTTCCAGACCACATTAGGCTGATGAATTGAAGGATTTCCATGCCAGCAACACCATATTCCCAAAGAAAAAAAGCAAGGGGAAAGTCAGAACACTGGATCCAAACAGAATTTAATCAAAATCTCATCAGTGGAAGGAAAAAACAAATGCAGGATTGGGAAAAAGGACAGAAAACAATAACTATAATAAATACAGTGGTGCATATCAGTTTTCCTTTAATTTGTGGATCAGGACTAGGTGTTAAATCAAGGACTTCAAGGAAAAAATGTACAGTAGTTAAAAGAAAAAAATAAAGTAAGAAATAGATTTGCTCTGGAACAACATTCCACTCATAAGAAAGAGGAAGAATGAGATGATTCATTAAAGGGAGCAGGAGAGTTATTAATGCTGAGAACAGAACAAAACAGAGCAACAGACAGACTTTGTGATGATATATATGGAAAAATGGCACAAAAAGAGGATTATAATGATATCTAAAAGATGGTTTGAGTCTAAAGACCTTACATTCGAATTGTAACAAAAAAAGGCCTGTATAAAATAATTGTCCATAAAAATGTCTATTCAAAAATATAAAAACAAGCATAATTATTTTTTACACTGCATTAACATTCGATTTGAAATAACTTCACAAAGTTGCCATTAGAAACATAAAACTGGAAAAAGTACCCAGCCAGGAACCAAACCTTGGATATGTGCATCCCTGGACAGATTTATAGTTAAGCAGTTATAAGTGCCTTGCCAGCTGACAATTATATACAAACCTGCCTCCATACTGTATGCATGCATTTATAAAGAAGATTTATCTGTTTATACAACCACTGCTCTGGGGATGCAATGAGAGAAATCTCCATCATGCCAGACATAAAGAACACACAGAAACTGTGAATTCCTCTTGCTGGGTAGACTATGAACTTCAAGCTTCTGGCATGCCAGATGCTTTTTGTTTCAATTACCAGCATGACCCGGTCTTATCCATACCACTTTGCAATCACAATTATAGTTTGTGTTTTGTCAGATCCATACAAATTTCAGGGAACCAGTTTTTTCTTCGATTTATTTTCTACATGATGTGATACTACATATGGTTAAGCAGCCTTATACTCTCAAATTCTTTTGAAATAGAGTTTTTGCCACTGGCCATCCTGGCCTGGGATCATGGAAAATTGGGTAAGAAATATAAACATTGCCTGTCGTGGCAATGGTGATGCATAAACAAAAGGTCCAACACAGTATTATTTATTTATTTATGCATGGATGCATGCCTTTCTTCAGAAGCACAGTATAGCCTAAATATTTATGTGACATACTACAGTAATAAGTGAACGGTAACCAGAGAAAAATATGGGCAACCATAAATATTTTATAATCTCAAGAAATTAAACCCTTTTAAAAAACAGGTTTATGTAATATGTAATATATCTTAGAAGAAAACTATCTTAGATATTTCTATCTGTACCTAAAGTCATTTTTGACGGTCCTGTTCAAGATGTCATGTGTAATACTTTTTAAGACAGGCATGAAATTGGATTTATGATACTCTTGAAATTATAATAAACATGTAGTCCTAACTCTCTTGATATGTAGGACAGAGTTAGGACTAAATCCTGGTTATAATTTAAGAATGGTTGCCATTACAAACTTAATGGCCACAGAGTCATTAAAGAAGATCCCCAGACTTCCATCTTTCTTGGGTTCAGTCTAGCACCCTCTATATAAGAATAATTTGACTTTAATTTCCTACCCTTGCTTGTAAGTAGTAGTTCCCTGCCTACTTTCTCTGCCATCTGCTCAGGCTACTAATGAAACCCTGACACCAAAATGCAGCCAATGGCAGGCCATAAGCAGACCTTTTTAATGATCGCTCCCCAACTCTGGAATGCCCATTGACTTTCCCGCAATTCTTTATTCTTCTTGGTCTTTTAATAATTGTTAAGGCTTTAAATTTTTTCATTGTTATTTAGTTTATTTTAATAGTTACATTTCAATATCCAAAGCTTTGGTGGATTTGCCAGAAAGGCTTTTTCTGTCTAGTTACAGTTAAGTATGTTTTTGCAGATATTGGGACAATGCAGAAAAGGCTTTTGGAATTCAGTGTCAGAAAGAGACAGGTTCACAGAAGAGAAGATGATTCTGGAGATACCTTAGTCTTAAAGTATCTGAGCTTTAATCACCTTTGTATGCTCAACTGCGAGCAAACCCTCTTTCTCCTCTACATAACCACTGAAAGGAAATGCAGCAATGTTCAGGAACTGATGGCATAAGGCCGTGATGGTGAACTTATGACACATGTGCCAGAAGTGGCTCACAGCACCCACTCTGATGGCACGTGAGCCATCGCCCTAGTTCAGCTCCACTGTGCATGCGCATACACCTCCCGCCAGCCAACTGGTCTTCAGGTCTCTGCCACGCATGTGTGGGGGGCTGTGTGGGGGGGAGGGGTGCGCATGCACGGGGAGGTGGGGCACATGTGGGCTGTGTGTGCATTTGCAGGGGCGGGTTCATGCAGGGGGCTGCATGTGCATGCGTGGGGCCCAGAGCATATGCATAGGACCCATGCGCACATTACATTTTGGGGGTTTGGGCGCGCACGAGTGCATTCTGGTGTGCACGTGCACGCTTTGGGCACTCGGGTCTGGGAAAGGTTAGCCATCACTGGCATAAGGTGTTTAAACAAAAGTCATGGATTAAAATAACCAGCAAAGCTCATATGCAGTAGATTTATTTTCAGTTAATAATAGAATTTTAATAAAGAATATGAGAGTTATGCCTGGTGGGTGGGTGTGCAAAACCATGCCTTCTGGTCATTGTTGACTCCTGGTCCCTGTACTGTAGTTTCCTTGGCAAGATTTTGGGAGTTGTTTGCCAATTCCTGCTTCATATGGCTGAGGGACAGTGAGTAGCCCAAGGTCACTCAGATGGCTATCTGCATGACAGGATTAACTCACACACTACCGGTTTCTAACCCAGTGCCCTAGCCATTCATATGGTTCTAGCTGCATATTTAACAACATAATATTTACAATTCCTAGTAAGTAGGTTCACTCATTAAAATGGTCAGTGACTCTTTAAACAGCCTACATAATAGTCAGGGCACATGAGAAAAGATTGGAAAGAGTTGCAGGATCTCTGTTTTCCCTTTCTTCCACTTGAGCAAAAAATATGTGGCTTTTGAGACAGGCTGAGAATGTGAAATAAAGTCAAAACAGCCTTGAAAGGCTGGCATAGAGCCATATTGTTCCTGCAGCAAAAAATACTGCTACTTAAATGCTAGGATAATGTGGAATATGATCTTGAGGAATGTTAGCTGGAGTCTACCTAACAACCAAATTTATAAAAATGCTATTTGTACCAGTAGCATCAGTTAATAAAAGTAGTAAAATATTCATACAGAACTAACAACTTGTGACTTTCAAATATCACTGAGCTATAACTCCCAACATCTGTCATTATTGGCCAAACTAGCTGGTACTGGTGAGAGTTATTGTTCAATATATTGAAATAGTTTCCATCTCTACTGAATTAGTAATCCAACATGCTTTAGAACAAGGGTCTCCAAACTTGGCAACTTTAAGCCTAGAGGACTGCAACTCCCAGAATTCCCCAGCCAGTTAGGGAATTCTGGGAGTTGAAGTCTGCCAGAAATCTAAATTCTGGGTGAAATCTAAAATTTGTTACTACCGGTTCTGTGGGTGTGGCTGGGGGGGTGTAATGTGACTGGGTGGGCGTGGCCAACTTTTTATTTTACTTTTAAAAAAGTTAAAAAAATACTTTTTTTAAAAAAAAGGTTTTTTTTAAAAAAAGGTTTTTTTAAAAAAAAGGTTTTTTTTTTTAAAAAAAGTACTTTTAGCTTCCAGCTGCCTGCAATTACTGCGAGTTCAATTCTCACCAGGCTCAAGGTTTCTACATATATGCACTTAACCAGCTTTCTACACATATGCACTTTACCAGCGAGGGGACTTTACCATCAGTCTTTATCACCGGACAAAACGCCGTGAGAGGGCGATTTTTGGACCTGACCCCCGGACGCTGTCTATATGCATCGGTTCATTGCTGCCACCCCACCACAAGAGGGGGTTGTCCAGCTGACCTAACCACCGTGAGAGGGTGGTTAGATCTATTTCCCCCTTGGAACTGTGGTCGTCCTGGCTTTGGACTATGTCCTCTGTTGTGAGGGGACAGGGGACTCGGTCCTGCAAATATGTCTCTGAGATCCCCCATTCCTTTGTCTTCTCCTCGGTCCTTTATATACACCCTCAGGATATGGTCGTGTTACCCATTATGATTAATGTACTCAGCAGCGGACCTTCTTGGTCTGCGAGACTCCCCCCTCTCGCAGGCTTGGCCCTCCATTCTATCGAGGGCCTACCTCGATGACGGGCTCTGGAGTCCCGAGAGGTGGCATGCCGCAAAGAGGGGGCTGCGGGGTTTTTTAAAATTGTCCTTGTTTAAACTTTTAAGGGGTTCTGGAAGGGGGGAGGGGGGATTGGAATTAGGATTGTGGGTTTGGGGGATAACCCACTAGGGGGAGAGTCGGGCTTGGCCAGGACATTCGGCAGGGGTGGTGGGGGATCCGGAGGGGGTCGAGCTGGTCCAGACTATGCTTTTGCCATCGGTACTGTGTGTGGGAGGGGTAGATATGGCGGGAGCAGGGGGCCATATCATGTTAAGGGAGCACGCACCCGCTGTCTTCAAGCGGTAGAGTGCTCCGGTCCCCAAGGCTCCACCCGTTCTCCAGGTAGTACAGACCTTCAGGGCCCGGGCCTTCGTCTGATGTTGTGCAACGCCAGGTCTGTAGTAAATAAAGCCCCCCTCATCTGTGATCTTGTTTACGAGGGGGGAGCGGACCTGGCGGGTATTACGGAGACCTGGTTGGGCCCAGAGGGAGGGGTCCCTCTGGTAGAAATGTGCCCACCAGGTTTCCACGCATTCCATCAGCCAAGGTCACAGGGGAGGGGCGGGGGAGTAGCGGTTATTATTAGAGAAGGCCTTAAGCCGAAGGAGACCACTGTACCTCAGACAGCTGGTTGTGAGTCCCTCCTTGTGAAGTGGGGCCACGGGGTTCAGATGGGTTTGCTGATCACGTACCTGGCTCCCTGCCACGTGGCGGCAGCCCTGCCCGAGCTACTCATCGTTATTGCCGCGGTGGCGGTTGATACCCCCAGACTTATGGTCATGGGGGATTTCAACCTGCCATCTGTGGGTGAGGCGTCTGAGGTGGCTCGGGAGTTCATGGCTTCCATGACGGCCATGGACCTGACCCAACTAATTCATGGCCCTACGCACACTGGGGGAAACACACTGGACTTGGTTTTTGTCTCTGGACAGTGGTTGAGTGATCTCGAGATAGGGGATATAGTCATCGAGCCCTTGTCATGGTCAGATCACTCGCTCCTTTGCCTTGACCTTCGAACCGCAGCACCCCGCCGCAGGGAGGCGGAACCGGTAAGATGGTACTGCCCCAGGCACCTGATGGAACCTGATAGGTTCCAGATGGAGCTTGGGCCAATCCCGGAGGTTCTGGCTCACGCCTCATCTGGGGACCTAGTGGCCGCCTGGGATAGGGCGGCTGCTGGAGCCCTGGATCGAGTCGTGCCTTTGCGGCCTCTGACCCGGCGCCGATCTCGCCTGGCTCCTTGGTTCACCGAGGAGCTGAGGGAGATGAAGCGCCGGAAAAGACGCCTAGAGAGCTGTTGGAGGGCTAGTCTTTCTGAATCTGACCGAACACTGGTAAGATCTCATATTTGGAGTTACCTAGTGGCGATAAAAGCAGCAAAATGTACTCATTTTACTGCTCTTATTGCATCATCAGATAATCGCCCGGCCACCCTGTTTAGGGTGACCCGCTCCCTGCTCCACCAGGAAGCGCGGGAGGACCCCTTGGAGGGAAGAGCCGAGGATTTTGTTCAGTATCTGTATGACAAAATCACTCAGATTCGGGCAGGTCTGGACTCTGACGGGATAGATCCAGCGAGGGTGACGGAGACAGGTCTTGAGACTGTTATCTGGGATGAGTTTGATCCTGTGACCCCAGATGACGTGGACAGGATTCTGGGTAGATTGAACGCGACCACATGTTTGTTGGACCCGTGTCCCTCCTGGTTAGTGCTGGCTTCCCGGGAGGTGACGCAAGGCTGGCTCCAGGGGATTATAAATGCTTCGTTGGGTGAGGGTGTCTTTCCCGCCGCCTTGAAAGAGGCGGTGGTAAGGCCTCTCCTCAAGAAGCCTTCCCTGGACCCGGCAGTATTGGCTAATTATCGTCCAGTCTCCAACCTTTGCTTCGTTGCGAAGGTTGTTGAGAGTGTGGTTGCGCGACAGCTACCCCAGTACCTGGATGAAGCGTCGTATCTAGATCCGTTCCAGTCGGGCTTCAGGCCTGGGTACAGCACAGAAACGGCATTGGTCGCGTTGATGATCTCTGGAGGGCTCGGGACAGGGGTTGTTCCTCTGTCCTGGTCCTGTTAGACCTCTCAGCGGCTTTTGATACCATCGACCATGGTATCATGCTGCACCGGCTGGAAGGGTTGGGGGTGGGAGGCACCGTTTTACAGTGGTTCTCCTCCTTTCTCTCTGACCGGTCGCAGTCTGTGTTGACAGGGGGGCAGAGATCGACCCCGAGGCCCCTTATATGTGGGGTGCCGCAGGGATCGGTTCTCTCGCCCCTTCTGCTCAACATTTATGTAAAGCCGCTGGGCGAGATCATCCGTGGTTTTGGGGTGAAGTACCATCTGTACGCTGATGACACCCAGCTGTACATCTCCACCCCGGACCACCCCAACGATGCCCTTGAAGTGATGTCCCAGTGCCTGGAGGCCGTACGGATCTGGATGGGGAGAAACGGGCTCAGGCTCAACCCATCCAAGACCGAGTGGCTGTGGTTTCCGACGTCCCGATATAGTCAGCTGGCGCCATCGCTGGCTATTGGGGGCGAATCATTGGCCCCCACGGAAAGGGCTCGTAACTTGGGCGTCCTCCTAGACTCACGGCTGTCTTTAGAAGAGCACTTGACGGCCGTGACCGGGAGGATTTTTCATCAGGTTCGCCTGATTCGCCAGTTGCGTCCCTTTCTAGATCGGGACTCGTTACGCACAGTCACTCATGCCCTCGTCACCTCTCGTCTGGACTATTGTAATGTTCTCTACATGGGGCTCCCCTTGAGGTGCACCCAGAGGCTCCAACTGGCGCAGAGTGCAGCCGCGTGGGTGGTTATGGGAGCAACATGGAGCTCCCATGTAACACCTCTCCTGCGCGAGCTGCACTGGCTCCCAGTGGTCTTCCAGGTGTGCTTCAAGGTTCTGGTTACCACCTTTAAAGCGCTCCATGGCTTGGGACCTGGTTACTTACGGGACCGCCTACTACCATCAACAGCCTCCCACCGACCAGTACGCTCCCACAGAGAGGGGCTCCTCCAGGTGCCGTCGGCCAAACAATGTCGGCTGTCGGCCCCTAGGGGGAGAGCCTTCTCTGTGGGGGCACCGACGATCTGGAATGAGCTCCCCCCAGAGATACGGAGGATTCCGGATCTGCGCACCTTCCGCTGCGAGTTGAAGACGCTTTTATTTCATCAAGCTGGCCTCGCCTAAATCTTCTCCCTTTTAAGTGTAAATTCTAAATTTTTAATGTATTTTAAAATATGGGTATCTTAAATTATGGGTATTAATTCAGCCAAATTTATTTAATTCATTTTATTCGATTTTAAATTTTGTATATCTATGTGTTTTATCTCATGGCTGTGCACCGCCCTGAGTCCTTCGGGAGTAGGGCGGTATAGAAATTCAATAATAAATAAATAAATAAATAAAGGTTGATTGAGCCTTCCATCCTTTCTAAGGTTGGTAAAATGAGGACCTGGTTTGTGGGGGCAATAAGCTGACTTTGTATAAAATATTCAAAAGTATGAAGGCTATTGCTTAACGCCTTGTAAGCTGCCCTGAGTCTCCGGAGAAGGGCAGCATATAAATCAAAATAATAATTAAAAAAAAAAAGCATTTTTGCTACAACCTTAAGAGGTTGCAGAAGAAAATGCTTTTAGAAGCCTCTGATGATCAGGCAACTCAGCTGGGATCATCAGAGACTTTTAAAGGCCTTTTTTTTCTACAACCTCTTTGGCCAATCCCAGCTGAGCCGTGCGATCATCAGAAGCTTTTTTTTTTGTTTTACTTTTAAAAGCATTTTTTTGGCCAAAGAGGTTGTAGAAAAAATGCTTTTAAATGTAAAAAAACCAGCCTCTGATGATCGTGCGGCTCAGCTGGACATGGTGGCGGGGGGAGCAGGGATTTTTGCTACCGGTTCTCCGAACCTACCACCGTCATCGCTACCGGATCAGGCGATCTGGTCCAAACCGGGAGCATTTCACCTTTGTTGTAAACCCATCCATTATCACCCCATTTTGTTGTTGTTGTTGTTGTTGTTGTTGTTGTTGAGGATTGTATGGTGGTTATGAAGCAAAGTATTATTTGGCTGAGCATTTGAATGGTCGAGGGAGATAGCTATCCTATGCTTCCATGAGAAGAATGCACTGTTCCAACAATATGAACCTTGATACGAGTAAAGTAAACGGCTGAATTCGAAAGTTCTGAAGACAAAATCTCTGGTCCAGGGACTGATCCAGATTAGATCCTGCAAAGTAAACAGACTTGGATTCCTTTTTGTGCCTTAACATCAGCAACATGGGATTTCCAATAGCCCAGAGAAACATGCTTATAAAATGCCAACTGTATTTACTAATTTCCCATTAAAGGAAATATGCTACAGTGAATAACAGGCTATGCCTTGACCAAAGAAATCAGATTTTAAATGACAAGACAGTTAGTAAGCACACTGTCTCGTGAGTCACTCTCTACTCTAGCCATTTTCCTCAATACACAAAAACAAGAGCTTCTAGCTCTCAAAGGTTTCTGCTATCAGAAAAAAATACCATAAAGCTATTCAACACCAAGTTCAAATGATACAACATAGTCTAGAATGTTTTAGATGCAAGAGTAATCAATTCATTAATTGCAATTATATTTTGAACACATGCTCTTCTGTCTTTTCTCTTTCTTGTATTTCTTAGTTGGGAAAATGCCATCTTTGGATTTCAGTTACAAGCATATTTCTGTTTCCTTTAAAATAAGGAAATGGCATTTAAAGAGAATACAATATATCTCAATTCCTCAAACAGCTAGAAAGCCCATAACTGCACCTGTATTGCACAAAAAAATATTAAACTGTAATAATTGTGCTATTTTAAAACTTATTTTTAAATTTATTTTCAAGAAAGCTATATGAGCAGAGAGTTAGGCCAATCAAGGACTTTTGTTCAGAGCTCTTTCAACACAATCAAAATCTAAATCCCAAGCCAAAAAGAATACTTCACAATTAACTCATCAAAGGTGCACTTCAACTTGCTAAAGGCTGCTTCTTTATTCCTATAGGACTCACATCTGTGGTGCCTCAAAACCATATAGATGGTCCTCAGTTAATGACTACTTGCTTAGTGACCGTCAACCTACAGCAATTGAACAAGTGATACTTTCAGCCTCAAAGTTCTGGCTGCCAAAGTGTCTCGTGTCTTGTGACTGCCATCTGGGTACTCAACATTCTGCGATCAACCTCTGTGTTAGCTTCCCATAAGAAAAATCAATGGGAAGTCAGCAGGAAGTCACTGTCACGTGAAGTCCTTGCTTAATGACTCATCTTGATTTCCTTAAAAACAGTAACTAGGGACTGCCGTAACAGCCATTGTTAAGCAACATCACACTTTATAGTTACATCACTTAGCAATGGAAATTTCAGAAAGGACTACCCATATTGGAGCCAGGGAGTATGGTTATATTCCTAAGGACTTATTTTTAAATTAAATATGAATTTTAGTTAATACAAGCATGAGGATAAAGAAAGTTTGCTTGTGCAATTAATTCTTTTTTGCCAATACCTCATTGTTGCATGGACTGTGCTTTGCTAACCATAGTTTAAATGATTGAAGGTGTATAGGGCAAAAATTTCACACCTAAAGCTCACAATTCTATTTCTGAAAAATGCCTTCACTCCTTTATCAAAGACAACTCTTGCATTATAGAGATGCATTTCCTCTATTATAATTGCATGGTTAAGCAAAAAAGAGAGACTGTTTCCATCATGACCTGTAATATGGTGCATCATTATGTCCAGAAACGTGTCCTAAAAGCTAAATTGAGCTACTAAAGTATAGAACAGAGTAACAAACTCAGGGGTAGGCAGTCTAGTGTACTCTAGGAGTTTTAGGCTACAACTATCATGATACCTGCGTGCTGAACAAGTTGATGGAAACTTATGTGAGATATATAGAGGACGGTACCATGATACCTATTGTAACTTGCAGGTGATTCTCAATTAATGACCATTCATTCAGAGACCATTTGAAGTCATGACAGTACTGACCAATGGTACTTTTGGTCAGTCCTCAAAAGTTCTAGCCATCCCAGCATTCCTGGGGTCATACCAGCAGTGAAATCCAGCCAGATCTATCCGGCTCGCGCAAACTGGTAAGGCTGGTGGTGGGAGGCTCCACCCACCCGCTGGGACATCATTACATCCCGTTTTTGACCCTCTGTACATGTGCAGAACGCTCTGCGCATGTGCAGAACAGGCATGCACGCTCACATTTCCGAAACAAGAAGTAAAGGTAAGTGCATTTCACCGCTGGCTAATACGATTGTGATCTGGGTGAATATGGATCACATCTATCACGGTTGTAGCATTCCGTGGTCATGTGATCACTATTTGCGACTTTCGTTGCTGGCTTCCTACAAGCAAAGTCAATAGGGAAGCTAGTAAGGGAGATTCTAAATTAGTTTGATAAATCTCTGGCATGCAGTAGCAACCACCCCAAGCCTTACCGTACTCATGCTGGCCTGGCCCCTCAAATATGCCCTGCTTGCTAGCAGTCTGGAATTTGCAACTTCCTGCTGGCTTTCCCACTGATGTTGGTTGTTGGAAGCTGGCAAGAAGTTGCAAGGAAGTCTTTGCTTAATGACCGATAAATCTCACTTAACAAAGGCAACACGGACTGCTGGGATTGCCATCGCTGAGCAACGAAGTAATGTGACATTATGTTTTATGAGCACATTGCTTATTAACATAAATTCTGGTCCCAATTATCATTGTTAACTCTGGACTACTTGTATTAATTATTAATTAATCATAGGACGTATTAACAGGTGCCTCTCCTACCTGAAAACTTTTAGCAAGTTAAAGCAAGGAAAAACAGTACACATAACAGTGAACTTTTTAGTACTCTAACCATTCATGACATTGCACACTTTATCCCAAAACTTAGAATAACCTGTGTTTGCATTATTGTCTTATTCTTTCTCTGGTTCATGAAATGTTTATGTATCTTGGAACGACACTGAGTCCTGCTTTGAACTAAAGCAATATAAACTGTCTCATGTTTTTCCATAATGTCTGGACTTGGGTTTTTCTTTTGTTTTTGTTTTTTCAGAATCAGAGGATAACTATAAGAATTTGAAGTGAAGCTGATAAGAAATTTCAGGAGCATTTATTTCAATAAACAGTTAAAACTTAGAAGTTGCTCCTATCCTGTGACAGAAAACTTGGGAAGTTATAGAAAGGGGTTAAGCAGAAAATTAATTAAAGGGCCTGGTGGCTCAGCAGACTGATAGCATTGTGATTAACACCAGCTGTCTGCAATTACTGTAAATTCAAATCTCACCAGGCTCAAGGTTGACTCAGCCTTTCTAAGGTAGGTAAATTGAGGACCCAGTTTGTGGGGGCAATAAGCTGACTTTGTATAAATATACAAAAGTATGGAGGCTATTGCTTAACGCATTGTAAGCCGCCCTGAGTCTCTGGAGAAGGGCGGCATATAAATCAAATTAAAAAGAAAAATTCAAGAAGTAAATCGTGATCTTATTATTCCAGAGTTAGAGAAGTTAAACAGAATTCATGAACACTCCCCAAGAACCACTAAGGTTTTTTGCTGCAAAACAAAATAGAGTATTTTATTTTGTAGAATAGAGTAGTGCTCTGGTTCTTCAGAGCAGGAATATAATTCACTCATAGATATTATATTTAAATTAGAATATTATTAAAATAAAGCAAGCATCCTTAAACGCTAAGAAGAAAACCAATTTTTAGGTACGCCGAGAAAACCATGTGAATGAAGATCTTCCTTGCCTGCGAGGTAACTTTGGGAATGTGGGAGAAGAACTCAGCATGGTTTCTCATTCTTCCAAAGCTTTTAATCAGAAATACTGTAGCAGGAAAAATATTTATAAAAATGGGATACATTTTATTCTACAATAGTTGAATTCTAATTATGAGGTTCTGTTTTGCCAGTTTTACTAACTAACTACTTCCGGGAGCAGTTAACTTTCTCTTGTGCACTGGCAATTCAGAAATGTGGCTGACCTGATTTGTTTTGTAAGAGCTATTTTTAAGTCCTTCTGTTACTGCAAAAAAAAAAAAAAAAAAAGCTAGCAGATTGTCACAGTAATAGAAAAAGAAAATATGCTGACGCCTAATTAGGATCAGTACCCCAATATTTGAGAAGTGGCAACAGTGACAGAGTTACTTGAGAGGCTCCAACAGATTTTGGGTGGTGATTCTTCATCCAAGAAAGGAAAAAATGAGGAACCATATTTAGTACTGTAAGCCAATGGGCACTTTCCAGCTT